>NC_069503.1:843350293-843675918 GCF_027579735.1 Bombina bombina
ACGAATAGTGTTTCATTTTCGTCACTCGCTCATTCCTTTCATTGTTAGTCTGTATGCTAAAAGGAAACACAAATAAAAGGCAGAACATTGGCAACGCAATCATTTTTAACTTTGTGAAATCACTGGTTCAGATCTTATTTCAAAACAAATTATAGTACAGATACGTTAACAATTATTATTTTACCATAAAGTTGTAGATTTATAGCTTTTTAAGGAAAATACAAATCTACATCTAAATGATATAATAAAATAAATGTGTTTTTATATATTTATATATTAATAGCTTTACACTTACATCATGATTCTAATAATTATGAGGCCAATACTTTTTTTTTAAGTTCATATGTATTTTATATTCTAGTTTGATTTGTGTTAGATGACATTAAACAGAAGAAGAAAATAGACATGTGCACACTCCAAAAAAAGTATTTTGGATGAATTGTTCATCACAGAATAAGTTCTGTCCTATTTGCGCATTGGGTCATTCAGAATTTGTTTGTAAATGAAAAACCTTGGAAACCTTATTCACTAGAAAGGATATGGCCCTGAAGAGTGGTCAAATTGAAGTTACCTCATTCACTTAAAGGGACAGTATACACTCATTTTCATATAACTGCATGTAATAGACACTACTATAAAGAATAAGATGTCTTTACCATCGAGAGCTGACAGCGGATCCTGTGACAGATCACAAGCCTCTTCACTCCGGCTTTAACGTCAGCCTGCCTGTTTCCACTTCTTTTAACAAGAGTGCCAATCTCCTTGTGAGTATTATTCCACATGATAACTGTCATTGTATTACGCAACTGACTAGAGTTATCCACCCCATGAGGCGCTTTCTTTCTCTACCATAATAATATGCAAAACTATACATTTAAAAAAAAAAACTTTATGTGCTATATAAATAGATCATCTACAAAACATTTATGCAAAGAAAAAATGAGAGTATAATGTCCCTTTCAGCACCATCCAGTTTTACCTGTTTCCTTCTTAAAGCATTAGAAACGTAATCCATTAACACAACATTCTTTTTCTCCTCCTGCTCCTGTAATTATTAATGGAGAGGAGGAATATGAGGCTGAGAAGATTTTTGACTCCAGGTTTAATCAAGGCCATCAAAAGTACCTTATTCATTGGAAAGGAAATGGTCCTGAAGAGAGGTCTTGGAAACCAGCTACTTTTGTTCACACTTCTTAACTTGTGATTGCTTTCCATCTGTCTCATCCCCCTCAACCTGCTGTTCATAGTGCCCGGAGGTTACATTTTGGGAGGAAGCAATATTATGTATGCAGGCTATGGGCATTGTGTAGTATGTCTAATGTCTGGTGAATGTTGCTTTGCATCTTTCTGTAGTATACAGAAAAGATTACTGTAAATTCTTACCACTCAGAATCCTCTTTGCTTGGTATTTCTGATACTCCTATGTCAGTATCCCTCACTGCCAGTTGTTTTTCTTAGATTTCCTGGTTTTCCTGCATTCCTTACCCCCTTCCAGTCTTTTGTCTTCAGGCTCCATGACCCCAAACTCACTCCCTGACTACTGCTTCTGAATCTAAACCTTGGCCTCCTTTTACCTGCTCATATTACTGACTGATCTCCTGGTTAATCAAATTACAGAAAAAAATGACATACATGACTAAGGGCCTAATGCAGGCCTGAAACATTGTATGTTTTTTTTTTCTCTTGGACCCTACATGAAATAATCAATGTTTTTTATCTATTTGGAGGCTGGAATTTTTTTCTGTTATTTGATGTACAAGTGGACCTGGCAAGTCTGACATTCCGTGCCCCTCAAGAAAAGACAGATGTGCTGTTTTCCTTATTGTTTGATCTCCTGGTTAGACATCAGCTACTTAAACTAAGGTGTACATTAGACTGTCCAGTAAAGTATACACAAAAAATACTGGACACTTATATACCGGTTTTTAGATCTCCAAGCAGCTAACTAGAAACTGACAGAGAAAAGTAAATCACTTCTGCTATTGGCACTCATTGAGTTTAAATGACTGTGTTATGCCCTACTGGCACAAATGGGGGTGAAAAATTATTGTTCTGTTGCTGGCACGGCTTTTGTGTTTATGTGTTACTGACATGAAAGTTTTATTCACCCTTTTGGCCGGATTCTCAGAAATGCCTGCAAGGAAAAAAATAATTTTCATCAATTTTATTGAGCATTTTACTGTAAAGTAAGTGTCTCTCCTTAACATAAAGCATATTAGTGAACACCCCTTAAAGGGACACTGAACCCAATTTTTTTCTTTCGTGATTCAGGTACAGCATGCAATTTTAAGCAACTTTATAATTTACTCCTATTATCAAATTTTCTTCATTCTCTTGGTATCGTTATTTGAAAAGCAAAAATGTAAGCTTAGATGCGGGCCCATTTTTGGTGAACAATCTGGGTTGTTCTTGCTGATTAGTGGATAAATTCACCAACCAATAAATAAGTGCTGTCCAGGATACTGAACCAAAAAAGTGTCTGGCTTCTTAGCTTAGATTCCTTCTTTACAATTAAAGATAGCAAGAGAACGAAGAAAAATTGATAATAGGAGTAAATTAGAAAGTTGCTTAAAATTGCATGCTCTATCTGAATCACGAACGAAAAATATTGGGTTCAGTGTCCCTTTAACAATCACTGAGGGGGGAGGAGCTGGGAGCTCAATGCAAATGGAGGTGTTGTAAGAGAGCTCCGTTAAACACTGCGCAAACAACTTTCACATAAGGGCAGATAGCTATCTAAAACAACTCAGACATGACAATGAAGGGGTTGTGATCCCTTAAGGAATGGAACGGAGGTGAGATCGGGCGGTACAGACTTGACAAGTAGAAAACTTTGAGCAGCGCCGCCCGCCATCTTGACCACAAGGTCACTTAGCTGCATCATAAGAGAGACGCTGCAACACGGCTAAGAAGATGAAGAGGAAAACGGCAAACCACTGAACTCAAGGTACTGCCCGGTTATGCATGCCAAAGGTATTAAACCGGATTGATAAGGGGACAAAAAGATTGAAGGGTAGCAGAGGATAGGAGCGGCTCTTAACCTGTCCGGTATAAATATACATATCCCGTTACATGAGCAGGGATATTCACGGCGGGATGCCGATTAAAGAAAAATAGACACCAACAGCTGTAGACAATTACCTTATGAAGGGGGCAGACGGTATAAAAGCCTGAACTCTAGAAGTAGCAGCTTAGTCATTAACGGCTGACAATAACGGCTCACACACGCAAGAGAAAATTAAGAAATCAACAGCTCAGACTGAACTAACAGGTGGCTCTGTACTTGCTAAAAATAAAATAAAAGACGTATAAAACCAACATATGACAAATATGTGCTGAGGGAGATGGCTATCAAACTGCTATTGTTATACATCTAAACTACTAAAGCTGAAATCTTTTCACAGCATTTCATATCAATACAATAGAGTCAAAGCAATGATCTCACAGAGCTAACAACTAGTAAAACGGTTACTGAAATGAGGTAAAGCCTGTATTATAGATGCACACCTAAACCACTGTAAAAGATACTGAAATAAATACAGATACATGTGGTCTATTAAATGCAGGGAAAACAAGCTCATAGGAAATTGTAATAAAAACTTTTAATGGTCCATAAACACCGCCATGCTAAGTTAATTGCCAGCAAGCAGAGATGACCATTTAGGCGACTGCAAGACAGACATATACTTCAGGTACAATTAGTGATGTGCAAGACTGAATAACACAGCAGATTTAAAAAAAAAAAAAAAAAAAAAACATACGCTAGTGTACCTAAATTGCAACTGACATTCTTTCTCTCAGAAGGCGAAAAACCTACAGCTGACATGACAGCAAGAAAACAAACTAAATCCTCTCAGGGTCTCAAAACACCAACAGCCACCATGTTCTTTAAACCTTTACGTGAAAAGGTTCTGGAAACAACCAATAACGCTACAGAAGAGGATATAGACTCTGAAACAGATTCGCAGTTTGCTGAAGAAGACTCTATTCCCGCCACTAAAGCTGACCTCAGGTCATTGGTGTCTAAAAGAGATATTGATAAAAATTTTAATAAACTTTGGGAAAAATTTGATGCATTCCAAAGCACTGTGACTAATAGCCTGACAGAAATAAAACAAGATGTTACAGAACTAGGCTCTAGAGTGGCGGCTTTGGAAGAGGCTGAAACTTCAGTAACAGAAGAGCTCACGAATGTTAACCAACAACTTACAACTCAACAACAAGAAATGACCGAGATACAAGATAAATTAGAAGACCTTGAGAACAGAAGCCGTAGGTGCAATCTCAGATTAAAAGGGATACCGGAATCTGTAGCGACAGATGAATTGAACATTTATTTGCATCAACTCTTTCAAGCCATCACAGGCGAAGTAAATGAAGAGAAATTTCAATTAGAAAGAGCACACAGAGCACTGCGACCAAAGCCAAATGAAGATGCCCCACCTAGAGACGTGGTAGTCAAATTCTTCAGATTTCAAGAGAAAGAGGAAATTCTTGCAGCAGCAAGGAGGAACCCTACATTTAAATTTCAAGGATCAGTAATCCAGTTTTATCAAGACCTCTGTGTCAAGACACTTCAGAGGAGAAGTGGCCTGAGACCTCTTACCACACTCTTGAGAAAACATCAAATCAGATATAGGTGGGGATTTCCTTTCAATCTACATATTCTACACAATGGCAGATCTATGAATCTTAGAGAACCGGCAGAGATCCCGCCAATCTGCAAGCAACTGAATCTAGAGACGCCAGAATTACCACAAATGCAGCAAAAGGAGGACACCGCTCAACAAGCATCGGGATCTACCCAACCACGTAAGCAGAGGTGGACAAACGTTACAAAGAAGAAAACCAAGACATGAAGTTTCTACTTTATACATAATTTATCAGCCACTTAATTGTGGTGAATCTGAAGATGCAATTAAGGGAAATAGAGAAATGAAGGTTGCAAAAACCACTTGTTAAGGCAAATGGCCTAGGACAGGTCTGTTTAGTGAAAGACACAAGGTAAACGTGAACATTCTCTTTTTGCCCATTGTTAGCCCTTTAGCAGTGGGAGTATGGAAACACTTATATAGTGAACAGTACAAAGGAGGGAAAGAAGGTGGAATTGAAAGTTTTTTTTATTTTCTATGTTATACTTCTGCATATAGTTATCAAATGTAGAAGATACTTGTTTTTTATAGTTTTTTATGTTTTCACTCAATGTCACAGAGATAGTATGTTGAAAATACTTTGTAACTTGACTGTTCCTACTTTTGTCTTTGTTCAGTTAAATTGCTTGCCTTGCTTAAGCGAAACTCCTAGAAATAGAAGTGTCTATTTGAAAGCTTTAAGGAAAGACATAATGGAAGAGGTGAAGGCGGATCCGGGGGGGGGGGGAGCCCCAACCTTTATATAGTAAGTAATGACAACTGACATTCGTTTAGTTTCACATAATGTTAGAGGCCTCAACACAGACCTTAAAAGACGTACGGCGCTGACCCAATACCTGAGAATAAAAGCTAACATACTATTCCTACAAGAAACACACTTCACTAAGGATGTAGTTCCGAAATACTGGTCGAGAAATTTTACCCAACACTATCATTCAACCACAGACAAAAAAAAAAAGAGGGGTATCGATACTGATACATCAATCTCTAGGATTTGTAGTGGAGGAGGTGGTTAGAGATCCAGAGGGGAGGTTTTTAATAGTAAGGGGGAGACAAAGAGATAAACAAATTGTCCTATGCAACATCTATGCACCCAATGAAACACAGATATCTTTTTTCACACATATTTCCTATCTTCTGACCCAATGGTCACGGGATAGGATCATACTAGGCGGTGACTTTAATATAGAAATGCATAGACATCAAGGTACTGACCATATTAAATTGACACAGAAACAATTAAGACATAATTCTTTGGTTAAAAAAATAGAAGAGATCTTCCTATCTCATAACATTCTAGATTCCTGGAACACTCTATATGGGAAAACGTCAGACTACACTTATTATTCTTACGCCCATAAAACATACTCAAAATTAGATTATATTTATCTGAGCCAGATTTGGGTGCCTGATCTGACTTCCTCCACTATTCATGCTTGTGCTTGGTCAGACCACTCCATTGTTCAGGTTAACATTAGGGAAACATACCAGATTAGCACAGCGCGCTCATGGAATTACGACCCTTATGTCCTACAGCAACCAGGCACACATGACTCTATTTTACAAGCTATGTCAGAATATTGGACATTAAACATGGGCTCGACCTCCAACCCACTTAAGACTTGGGCAGCACATAAACCTTTTATTAGAGGACTACTTATTAAAGAAAAAGCGGCCCTTACCAAGGCTAACAGAACCCAAATAGACACCTTACAAGCCCAAATAGACAACCTCACAAGAATACACCAACAGGGCCTATCAGAGACAGTGTTCCAAGAGCTACAGGCAAAAAGAGTAGAATTATCAACAATTATGAACAGGGCGTCTCTCAGGGCAGCTCATAGACTTAAAGCACACTACTTTCTCTATTCTGATAAGCCAGATAAATATCTGGCACATAAGCTTAGAGAACAGACGAAGTCCTTTTCCATACCAATCTTGCAAAAGAATGATGGCACATACACTTCGAATCCACAAGACATAGCTGAAAGCTTTGCTCAATATTATGCCCATCTTTATGATGGGAAAAAAACAACGCAGAATGACCAGACAAAACAGACATTACACAGATTTTTAGATGAAGCTAAACTAACACCAATTGATAAAACAGTAAGGGACGATTTAAATGCGAAGGTATCGACCAGGGAGGTTTTGATAGCCATTAAAGAACTTAAGCCGGGAAAAGCGGCAGGCCCAGACGGGTTCCCAGGTGAATATTACCAACTTTTTAAATCAACCCTAACCCCACACGTGGTAACCCTTTGCAACGACATTCTGCAGGGTAGAGAAATCCCAAAAGAAATATTACAGGCAAAGATAGTAGTGATCCCCAAGCCAGGAAGGAATCCAAGATTATGCCAAAACTACAGGCCCATATCTTTAATCAATCAAGATATAAAAATTTTTACTAAGATTCTGGCAAATAGACTTAAAATACATTTACCGACCTTGATCCACCCGGATCAGGTGGGATTCATTTTAGGAAGAGAAGCCCCCGATAATATAAGGCGTACGATCTCCCTGGTCGACTAACTAAATAAGACACAAACGCCTTCTCTGGTCCTGTCTTTGGATGCGGAGAAAGCGTTCGATAGAATAGACTGGGATTTTATGTTCGAGGTTTTAAACAAGCTAGGATTCCAGGCCCATTTGTCCAAGCCATTAGAGGCATCTATTCTAATCCCACAGCACACATTAGAGCGGCAGGTTACCAATCTAAAAGGATTAATATCCGTAATGGGACAAGACAGGGCTGCCCCTTATCGCCACTTCTATTTGCTATATGCATTGAGCCTTTAGCCGCAGTGATCCGTTTAACCTCGGAAGTCCATGGAGTCTCGATAGGTAGAGAGGAATTTAAAATATCTCTATTTGCAGATGACATTCTTCTCACTCTGACCAAACCGATGGAATCCCTACCCCACTTATATCGTATACTACAAGATTATGCTGACATTTCAGGTTATAAGATCAATCAGGAGAAATGTGAGGCGATACCTATTGCCCTCCCAGCCCATACTAAAAAGATCATCGAGGCTAATTTCTCGTTTGCATGGGCCAAAGAGGCAATTAAATACCTAGGGGTGCGGTTATCAAATGACATCTCAGATCTTTATAGACTAAATTATGCTCCTCTGTACAAAATAATTAGAAAAGAGATTAAAACTTGGAAATCTGGAAACTTCTCTTGGTTTGGCCGATTCTCGGCAGTCAAGATTAATGTTCTCCCTAGGCTGTTATACTTCTTTCGGGCTTTACCGATTAAAATACCATTACTGGAATTAAATAAACTTCAGACAGATTTAACCAGGTTTATAAGAGGGAGCAAGAAAGCCAGAATACCATTGTATTACTACAACATAAACAATTGGGAGGGGTAGGAATACCTAATTTACTTAATTATTTTCAAGCAGCGAGATTAGCACAATCTACCCTAATGAGCAAAAAACAAAAAGAACTGAGATGGGTGAAGGTAGAAGCTCTGATTGCAGGATATCACAATTCTGAAGATATCTTGTGGGAACATCCGAGAGATGTATCTAAATTGACTAAGGCCTCGAAAATAACAGGAGAGATGATGTCATTGTGGCACTCGCTCTCCACAACCTTTAAGCTCTTACCTTCAGATTCACTAATGAGGCCACTGCGGGTGTTGATGGGTCCAGATTTTCAGGGACTAATTGATAAATGGGCGAACAAGGGGCTCTATAGACTAGCAGATTTTCTACACAAAGGGAAAATAGCCACACACCAACAAATACAAGAAAAAATATTGCCAGACAAATTACATTGGTTTCTATACCTACAAATTGCATCCACTATCTCCGGGGTTCTACCCCAACACCCCAGACACAATCTGACGACACTAGAAAAACTCTGCAGTACTGATTCTCGACAGAAAAAAATAATCTCCATTTTATACATGACATTACAGACAGCCAAATACCCTTCTAAATCTCTCCTAATGGAAAAGTGGGAAAGAGATATTAATACAATATATTCCAAAGAAGAGTGGGAAAAGATCTTTTATAACTCGGGCAAGGGCATGATCAGTGCAGATTTGAAAGAAAATTGTATTAAGACTGCTTTTAGATGGTATCTCACTCCGATGATAACATCACATTACACTCAAAATGGTAGTAGAAAGTGTTACAGAGGCTGTGAGGAGGCTGGAACATATATCCATTTGTGGTGGGAATGCCCTAAGGTACAACAGATATGGACTAACTTATCTAAATTGTTGAGTGATGTGTTAACAGAAAATATTACCCTAACTAAAACCCAAGCTTTATTAAATGAACATATAAAACACTTCAACTCAGCCACAAACACATTCATACACATTCTATGCACAGCTACTAGAATTTGTGTGGCGCGCTACTGGAAGGTAGGGACGCCATCATGGGGTGAAGTAATAGGGAAGATTGAGACAATATACAAGCTATCTGAATCAGCTTCATTTATACAAGCCAACCACGAACAGTTTTTAAAAGTCTGGAACTATTGGATTCTTAGTGGACACTAATTAAATAATTAAATATAGAAAGAAAAGCTAGCTTCCTCAACATCTTAGCTCGGATGCAAGGATTGTACCAGGTAGTTGATCAAATTAAAAATAAAAAGACGACAATGGACTGTAGACACTTATAAATGCTCAAGAGAGGTGGGGTTCTCTCCCCGGATCGTCGACGGGGAGTGAGAATGAACAGGCAAGTTGATGTTTGATACTACATTGAGTGTGGGAGGGGAGGGGGGGAGTTTAGTGTTTATTGTTATAGTTTAAATAGGAGGGAAAAGAGGGAAAAGTTTTAAGAAAACACAGCAAAGCGACACGGAGAGACAGGGAGTGTCATGGAAAATTTCATGTCTTCTGTTATTGATCTGCTGCACTTCCTAATCCTTGTCGCTATTAATGATTGTATGTTAAATCACACTGATTGCCAGATTCTGCTGATCTACACAACCAACTATCGGCCATTCAATGGGTAGATCCATCTCATGACAAACCTTGACTGCGGAATCATAACATCTACCATTGACTCTTAACTATTGGACTTATATTAAATAGAAAGAGAGATGAAGGTATTGAATAAGAAATGTATACGGTGTGATGTACTTTATATATTTTTTGCAATAAAAATTATTTCAACTAACAATCACTGAGGAGCTTGTAATACAGAATCTCGCCAGACCAAAAAACAATCACTGCCTTGTGTGTTACCGATTACCAAGTTAATAAAATCACTTCATGCTCTTTGTTTATTTCTGGAATTTACAAAAGGTAAAATCGTTGTCTTATGTGTACTACTGCAATCCAAGGAGATTCAAAATCACTACTTTACTTGTTTTCTGGCAAATAAGGGAATAAAAGCACTGCTCAATTATAAAGAAAAATATATATGACAGGGCTTAGGTTGGGGCCTAAGGAAGAAATTCCAGAGGACCCTTTACCTGTACCCACCCAACCTACTAAGACCGCTGCTCCATAACTTGTCGGCCTGCTCTAAGGTTGCGGACAGAAATCAACCCAATCGAATATGATTGGGTTGATTGACACCCCTTGCTAGCGGCAGATTGGCCGCGAATCTGCAAGGGGCAGCATTGCACCAGCAGTTCACAAGAATTGCTGGTGCAATGATAAATGCCGACAGCGTATGCTGTCTGCATTTATCGATGTGCAGCGGACATGATACGCAGAGTATGCAATTTAAAATAAAAAACTCTCCACTTCACTTCCATTATCAAAATGTGCACAATCTTTTTATTTGCACTTTTTATGAGACACCAGCTCCCACAGAGCATGTGCAAGAATTCACGCTACATACATGTATGCATTTTGTGATTGGCTGATGGCTGTCACATAATACAGGGGGATAGAAAATTATGATTTTTCTGTATGGTTTATCTGCTTTTATTTTATACATAGAAAAATTGTTTTAGGCTGGCACTCTCCTCAGAAAGTCTGGAGTGCATACTTTATATTACTGAATGCTATAATTTTCTGACCCTGCACCATTCTACACATTTATTTTTTAGATCAAGGCAGGTAATAAGTTATACATTGCTAGAGTACCATACACTAAATTTTGTTTAAAGATAGTTTTATATACTGTTAATCCCTTAACCCAAAAAGATGTATATATACGTCATGCAGTACTTTGCCCATCATACCGCATGATGTATATATACGTCTGAGCTGCAGGAAGCTCCAGCAGTCTCGTCTGTAAAGTTACAGCTGAGAGCTGGAGTTCCTGTGCTCCAGGCATCTGTCTGCATATGGAACCAGAGCACAATCTTTGCTCCGGTTCCATATGAAGGTAGATGCCTTATCGTTAAGGATGATGACATACACAGTGTCAACGATTAGCTTCTTGTGCCGGCGGGACTTGTTGGAGGGATGGTGAGAGTCAGATGGGCAGCACAAAGGCTGAGGGAGGGGGAGTGGGAGGGGCCTTACAGTACAGAATTTTTTTTAAGGGAGAGGGAGGGTGGGATACTACACTAGGTAAAAAATGGGAATTTGAAGGGGGGGGTAATTAATGATTGCAGGGAGGGGGAGGTAGGGGGCACCACTACACTACTACTACATTAAAAAAATTAAAATAAACTGGGTACTGGCAGACAGCTGCCAGTACCTAAGATGGCCACCAGTTGTAAGAGGGGGAGGGTTAAAGAGCTGTTTGGGGCACTTAGAGTGGTGAGAGGGGTGGGGAGTGATCACTACACTTTGAGGACAATAAAAATAAAAAAAAATAAAAAAGCCCTAAACTGCGTACTGGCAGTGTGTGTTTCTGTGAGTGTGAGTGTTTATTACGCTTTTGTGTTTCTTTGTGTGTCTGTGTGCCTTTGTTGGTGTCTGTGTGTGAGTGTCCAGATTGGCACCTTCAAATAAGGCAAATGGTGGGTAGAGTTTTGCTTTTGAAACACAATTGCAGCAAACAAGGGTTAAAATATCTCTAAATTTGAAAATGTCTTATCTTGCATAGCTCATTAAGGGACTAGAACAGAGCTCCAGGATACTTCTTTATAATTATTTGAGGGACTAGAATAGAACCCCAGGATAGCTCTTTATAATTAATTGAGGGACTAGAATAGAGCCCCAGGATAGCTCTTTATAATTAATTGAGGGACTAGAATAGAGCCCCAGGATAGCTCTTAATAATTATTTGAGGGATTATTTGAGGGATTAGAATAGAGCTCCATGATAGCACTTTATGATTCATTTCAGAAGTATTAGGGCATACCAGTAATGTTTCAGTATCTTTTACATAGGCAATAGTAGTTGGAGAGCGATTAGTTAAAGGGATAGTAAAGTCCAAGTTAAACTTTCATGATTCAGATAGGACATGCAATTTAAAACAACTTTCTAATTTACTTTTATCATCAAATTTGCTTTGTTCTCTTATTATTCTTAGTTGAAAGCTAAACTTAGGTAGGCTCATATGCTAATTGTTAAGCCCTTGAAGGCCGCCTCTAATTTGAATGCATTTGACAGTTTTTCACAGCTAGAGGGCGTTAGTTCATGTGTTTCATATAGATAACACTGTACTCACGCACGTGAAGTTATTTAAGAGTCAGCATTAATTGCCTGAAATGCAAGTATGTCAAAAGATCTGAGAATAGGAGGTAGTCAACCAAAGCTTAGATACAAGGTAATTACTGAGGTAAAAAGTATATTTCTATAAGAGTGTTGGTTATGAATAACTGGGGAATGGGTAATAAGGAAATTTATGCTTACCTGATAAATTTATTTCTTTTACGATATGACGAGTCCACGGATTTCATCCTTATAGGATATCGCCTCCTGGTCAGCAGGAGGAGGCAAAGAGCACCACAGCAAAGCTGTATATATAGCTCCTTCCTTCCCTCCCACTCCAGTCATTCGACCGAAGTTAGGAAGAGAAAGGAAAAGCCAAGGTGCAGAGGTGACTGAAGTTTAACAAAAAATAAAGACCTGTCTTAGAAAAAAACAGGGTGGGCCGTGGACTCGTCATATCGAAAAAGAAATAAATTTATCAGGTAAGCACAAATTTCCTTTTCTTTTACAAGATATGACGAGTCCATGGATTTCATCCTTACTTATGGGATACAATACCAAAGCTATAGGACACGGATGAAAGGGAGGCACAAGACAGGGAACCTAAATGGAAGGCACCACTGCTTGAAGAACCTTTCTCCCAAAAACAGCCTCTGACGAGGCAAAAGTATCACATTTGGAAAATTTGGAAAAAGTGTGAAGAGACGAACAAGTTGCAGCCTTGCAAATCTGTTCAACAGAAGCATCATTTTTAAATGCCCATGAGGAAGCCACAGCCCTAGTGGAATGAGCCGTAATTCGTTCAGGAAGCTGCTGTCCAGCAGTCTCATATGCCAAACGTATGATACTCTTCAGCCAAAAACACAGAAACAGACAGCTGCCAGTACCTAAGATGGCCACCAGTTGTAAGAGGGGGAGGGTTAAAGAGCTGTTTGGGGCGCTTAGAGTGGTGAGAGGGGTGGGGAGTGATCACTACACTTTGAGGACAATAAAAATAAAAAAAACCTAAACTGCGTACTGGCAGTGTGTGTTTCTGTGAGTGTGCGTGTTTATTACGCTTTTGTGTTTCTTTGTGTGTCTGTGTGCCTTTGTTGGTGTCTGTGTGTGAGTGTCCAGATTGGTACCTTCAAATAAGGCAAATGATGGGTAGAGTTTTGCTTTTGAAACACAATTGCAGCAAACAAGGGTTAAAATATCTCTAAATTTGAAAATGTCTTATCTTGCATAGCTCAATTAAGGGACTAGAACAGAGCTCCAGGATACTTCTTTATAATTATTTGAGGGACTAGTATAGAACCCCAGGATAGCTCTTTATAATTAATTGAGGGACTAGAATAGAGCCCCAGGATAGCTCTTTATAATTAATTGAGGGACTAGAATAGAGCCCCAGGATATCTCTTAATAATTATTTGAGGGATTATTTGAGGGATTAGAATAGAGCTCCATGATAGCACTTTATGATTCATTTCAGAAGTATTAGGGCATACCAGTAATGTTTCAGTGTCTTTTACATAGGCAATAGTAGTTGGAGAGCGATTAGTTAAAGGGATAGTAAAGTCCAAGTTAAACTTTCATGATTCAGATAGGACATGCAATTTAAAACAACTTTCTAATTTACTTTTATCATCAAATTTGCTTTGTTTTCTTATTATTCTTAGTTGAAAGCTAAACCTAGGTAGGCTCATATGCTAATTGTTAAGCCCTTGAAGGCCGTCTCTAATTTGAATGCATTTGACAGTTTTTCACAGCTAGAGGGCGTTAGTTCATGTGTTTCATATAGATAACACTGTACTCACGCACGTGAAGTTATTTAAGAGTCAGCATTAATTGCCTGAAATGCAAGTATGTCAAAAGATCTGAGAATAGGAGGTAGTCAACCAAAGCTTAGATACAAGGTAATTACTGAGGTAAAAAGTATATTTCTATAAGAGTGTTGGTTATGAATAACTGGGGAATGGGTAATAAGGAAATTTATGCTTACCTGATAAATTTATTTCTTTTACGATATGACGAGTCCACGGATTTCATCCTTATAGGATATCGCCTCCTGGTCAGCAGGAGGAGGCAAAGAGCACCACAGCAAAGCTGTATATATAGCTCCTTCCTTCCCTCCCACTCCAGTCATTCGACCGAAGTTAGGAAGAGAAAGGAAAAGCCAAGGTGCAGAGGTGACTGAAGTTTAACAAAAAATAAAGACCTGTCTTAGAAAAAAACAGGGTGGGCCGTGGACTCGTCATATCGTAAAAGAAATAAATTTATCAGGTAAGCACAAATTTCCTTTTCTTTTACAAGATATAACGAGTCCATGGATTTCATCCTTACTTATGGGATACAATACCAAAGCTATAGGACACGGATGAAAGGGAGGCACAAGACAGGGAACCTAAATGGAAGGCACCACTGCTTGAAGAACCTTTCTCCCAAAAACAGCCTCTGACGAGGCAAAAGTATCACATTTGGAAAATTTGGAAAAAGTGTGAAGAGACGACCAAGTTGCAGCCTTGCAAATCTGTTCAACAGAAGCATCATTTTTAAATGCCCATGAGGAAGCCACAGCCCTAGTGGAATGAGCCGTAATTCGTTCAGGAAGCTGCTGTCTAGCAGTCTCATATGCCAAACGTATGATACTCTTCAGCCAAAAAGAAAGAGAGGTAGCCGTAGCTTTCTGACCCCTACGTTTCCCAGAAAAGACAACAAACAATGAAGATGATTGACGAAATTCCTTAGTTGCCTGCAAGTAAAACTTCAGAGCACGTACTACGTCCAAATTATGTAACAGACGCTCCTTCTTAGAAGAAGGATTAGGACATAATGAAGGAACAATAATTTCCTGATTAATATTTTTGTTGGAAACAACCTTGGGAAGAAAACCAGGTTTGGTAACAAGAGTGAGTTTCCGCCCACTAAATTATCTTGGATACTTCTGTCATCGCTAAGGAACTCCTCGTTCCTCCCTGATGATTGATGTAAGCCACAGTCGTGATGTTGTCCGACTGGAATCTGATGAATTTGGCCAAAGCCAACTGAGGCCAAGGCCCATATTTATCAAGCTCTGTACGGAACTTGAAGGGCCGTGTCTTCAGACTCGCCAGAAACACAAGTTATGAAGCAGTGGTCTAAAGACTGCTGCTCCATAACCCTGTCCGCCTGCTCTGAGCAGGCAGACAGGTATCGCCGGAAATCAACCCGATCGAGTACGATCAGGTTGATTGACACCCCCCTGCTGGAGGCTGATTGGCCGCGAGTCAGCAGGGGGCAGCGTTGCACCAGCAGCTCTTGTGAGCTGCTGGTGCAATGTTAAATGCGGAGAGCGTATTGCTCTCTGCATTTAGCGAGGTCTTGCGGACCTGATCCGCCCTGTCGGATCAGGTCCGCAAGACCTATGATAAATAGAGGCCCAAGCCTGAAGTGCATTGAATATTGCTCTTAACTCCAGAATATTGATGGGAAGTAGAGACTCCGACTGAGTCCACACACCCTGAGCCTTCAGGGAGTTCCAGACTGCACCCCATCCTATCAGGCTGGCGTCCGTTGTCACTATCACCCATGAGGGTCTGCGGAAGCACGTCCCTTGGGACAGATGATCCCACGACAACCACCAAAGAAGAGAGTCCCTTGTCTCCTGATCTATTTGAGGAGACAAATTTGGATAATCTCCATTCCATTGTCTGAGCATGCTCAGTTCTAGAGGTCTGAGATGAAAACGAGCAAACGGAATGATGTCCATTGCTGCCACCATGTTATGACTCAGTTAGAAATCGATATATATTAAAGAATTATTCCTTTTAAAAAAGGTTTGTTGCTCTATTTTGTTCTAAGCAGATAATCACAGCTTAAATTACCTGAATAGACAAGGTGAGACTTTTACTATGAAATCTTTGTATATAGTAAAATGACTTGTTTTAGTAAGGAGTCAGTAAGTTATTCAGTTTAAAGGCAGTTAGTTCTCTCAGTAACAATTGAATATCCAAGTTTGAGTTCTGAGTGGTAAACTTCCAGTCTTCACGCACACACACAATCACACTAAAATATATACAAGTACCAGACAACCTATCTTGCAATATAGAGCAGAGTATGCAGAGTTAATTTGTGATAGAAGTTACTTGTGGCAAGTCTGTTAATCCAGTTAGACAGTGTGAACCCAATCAATATCTTTAGGATAGAAAAAGGTACAGGCTGTTCCGGTAAAGCAAGAGTTATATCTGTTTGATAACTGTTTTAAAATAAATGAGTAGTATCACAGATACAAGCACAGAGAGTTAGGAGAGTATACGATACCGGTAACCAGTTTGTGAGAGGAGAGCCCAGAGATGTGTCCACCGATAACGATCAGCGAGGAGTGTGTGTGCGGCTTAGTTCCGGGACGCGGAGGCAAGTAGATCCGGATGCGTAGGAATCTGGATCCGGAGTGAAGAGAGGAAACACGGAGAGGTAGTAATCCAAGGCTTCTGGTAATACGAAATTCAGAAGTGAGATACAAAATGACCTGATAGGAGACAAAAGTATGAGCAACAAGAAGTAGCTGTAGAGCTTCAATCTTCAGGCAAGGACTGTTTGATAGAGCTTGCCTAATAAAGGGAGGATCATGAGATGGGAGGGGATAACCCTTAAAGGGATATCACATTTCCCCCCCTTCAAGGGAGCACCCCTGGGCATCCCAAATGAGGCTTCCAAGGATATCGTAGATGGAAATTTCTAAGCAACCGGGGGGCATGAATATCCGAAAAAAGTTGCCAGGAATTGTCCTCGGGTCCATAACTCTTCCACTTTACAAGATATTCCAGTCTACACCGTCGTATTCTAGAATCAAGAATAGATTGAACTTCGAATTCCTCCTGGTCGTTAACTAGAATAGGAGGTGGTCGGAGTTGACTAGGACCAGTAGAATCAACAATATAAGGTTTCAGTAGTGAGATATGAAACGTGGGATGTATTTTATAGGAATCGGGCAGAATCAATCTAACAGCATTAGGATTTATAATTTTGTCGATCTCGAAAGGTCCAAGAAATTGGTTGGCCAATTTCTTACAAGGAACTTGTAACTTGAGGTTTTTTACAGACAGTAAAACTTTATCACCAATCTGATAGTGTGGACTTGGTCTATGATGTTGATCATAGTACTGTTTTTGATATGCCTTTGCGTTTGACAGATGAACCTTTAAGATCTCTAATCTGTCCTGCAGGGTAGATGTGAATTCCTGGGCACAAGGTGAACTAACATCAGTCTTAGAAAGTGTTATGGTATTTGGGTTATATCCATAAGTGGCATAAAACGGTGTCATTTTAATAGATGCTGATAGAGAATTGTTGTACGAGAATTCTGCCATTGGAAGATAAGCTATCCAATCATCTTGTAAGTAAGTAATAAAACATCTTAGGTATTGCTCTAAGGTTTGGTTTACTCTCTCAGTTAACCCATTGGTTTGTGGGTGAAATGCTGTGGAATATCTTGAATCTACTTTTATAAGTTTACATAAAGATCTCCAGAAAGAGGAGGTGAACTGTGTTCCTCTGTCTGTGATAATAGTAGTGGGTAACCCATGTAATTTTACTACAGAATCTAGGAATGCTGTTGCTGTTGTTAAGGCTGAAGGCAACCCCTTTAGTGGTATAAAATGGGCTAACCAAGTCAAATGGTCTATCACTACTAGAATTGTTGCATATTGTTGAGAAATCGGGAGGTCGACAATAAAATCCATAGATATGGTACTCCAGGGCTTATCTGGGATTGGCAGAGGTGTTAAAAGACCTATCGGTCCTTTGTGTTCTAATTTATTTCTAGCACATACGTCACAATGTGATATCTATTCGTATATTGTGTGGTTCATATTAGGCCACCAGAAATTTCTCCTAGTTAGTTCAATTGTCTTTTTAATACCAGGATGTCCGAATAGAGTACCATCATGGGTTTGTTTAAGGATAGATTTTCTGAGAGATCCAGGAATGAATAATTTTGAGTTGTGGTGATAGAGACCCATCTTTGGATCTTCTTTACAAGATGGAGGTTTATTGAGATCTTTCTGTTGAACTTCTAATATTTCTTTTTCTACGGAAGTTAAAACTCCAATGAATTTTTCTTTAGGTATAATAGAATCAAACTTTTCTGAAAGATTCTTTTCGTATACTCTGGATAAGGCATCTGCCTTAATATTTAGACTTCCCGGTTTGTAACTAATAAGGAAATTAAATCGATCTAGGAATATAGACCAACGAGCTTGTCGTGAAGTGAGGGTTTTACTCAATTTCAAATATTCAAGATTTTTATGATCTGTATAGATCAAGAATGGAAGACTAGATCCTTCAAGTAAGTGTCTCCATTGTTCCAAAGAACACTTTATAGCAAGTAGTTCTTTGTCACCTATGCTGTAGTTACTTTCGGCGGGAGTCAGCATTCTAGAGTAATAGGCTATAGGATGTGTCTCAGTTTTTTCTTTATTCTTCTGCGAAAGGATTGCTCCTGTTCCCGTATCGGAGGCGTCAACTTCAAGGATAAATTGAGCGTGGCCGGACTTTTAGCCGACGGACACTTGGCCGACGGACACTTGGCCGACGGACATTTGGCCGACGGACATTTGGCCGAAACACAAGTGGCTATCACATAACAGTCCGGCCAGATAGATAGATTTGATAGATAGATAGATACATAGATACATAGATTAGATAGATAGATCAATAGATGCAATAGATACATTTGATAGATACAATAGATAGATAGATTTGATAGATAAATAGATAGATAGATTTGATAGATAGATAGATAGTTTCCCAGACAGAGAATTACAAAACGTGCGGGCTGGGACCCATGGTAAGGTTCCCAGAGGCAGTTGCGGCGCCCAAGGCTCTGATTAGAACAGAGCACTCTGGAACGTATCTGCCCTCGGCCGAAATCGGAACATTCTTTAGCTTTCTGTCTGTCAGCCAAATGTCCGTCGGCCAAATGTCCGTCTGCCAAATGTCTTTCTGCATTTTGTCAGAGAACCAAATTGAGAGTTAAAGTCTGGTAATGCAAGTACAGGTGCTGTAGTAAACTGCTTCTTTAATGTATCAAAGGATAACTGTGCTTCTTCTGTCCATTTATATTTCTGTTTTTTACTAGTTAAATGCGTTAACGGTTTCACAATCATTGAAAAATTTTCAATAAATTTACGGTAAAAATTTACGAAACCAATGAATCTTTGTAAGGCTTTTACAGTTGTTGGGACTGGCCAATTTAAAATCGCATTTACTTTTTCTGGGTCCATTTGTATTCTGTTAGGTGTTATGATATAACCTAAAAATTTGATCTCTTGTACATGAAAGGAACATTTTTCTAGTTTAGTGTATAATTTGTGTTCCTTTAACCTAGTGAGTACCCAACGGACGTGTTTTTCATGTTCGTGTATATTTTTGGAATAAATCAGAATGTCATCTAAGTATATTATAACACATACATCGATTAGGTCATGGAAGATTTCATTAATAAAATGTTGGAAAGTAGCGGGTGCGTTACTTAACCCAAATGGCATCACGTTATATTGGTACAAGCCATAACGTGTCCTAAAAGCGGTCTTCCACTCGTCACCCTGTTTGATACGTATAAGATTATAAGCTCCTTTTAAATCCAGTTTGGAATAGATGGTGGCGCCATGTAACCGTTCAAGAAGCTCAGGTATTAGTGGAAGTGGGTATCTGTTTTTTATTGTTATGTTATTTAATGCTCTGTAATCTATGATGGGACGTATTGTTGTATACCTGCTGCTGCAGGAGACGTTGAGTGTGAAATAAATCCCTTACGGAGGTTATCATCTAAGTATGACCTTACAAAAGATAATTCGTTTTGAGATAACGGATATATCTTTCCGTGTGGAATTTGAGTATCGGGTATTAAATCAATGGGACAATCAAATTCTCTATGAGGAGGCAGATTTTCTGCCTCTTTCATGTCAAAGACCTCTGCCAGATCCTGATAAGGTCTGGGTATCCCGTTCTCTAATATAGAGATAGTACAGTGAGGATAACAAGTCTTTAAACAGTATGGGGAATTTAGTTTTAAGTCATTCAGTGTCCAGTCTATGGTAGGGTTATGTTTCTGTAACCATGTATACCCAAAAATGAAGCTGTGTAGGGAGATAGGAATTAGATCAAATGTGAGATACTCAGTATGTCCGTCTTTGGTTGTTATGAGTAGGGGTATGGTGTGGTGATTGATGGGTCCTTGTTGTGTAAGAGAACCATCTATCAATTTGACAAAAACAGGTTTTGCTTTGCACACAATTGGGATTTTATTATCTTTAACAAAGGTACTATCAATATAATTTCCTGATGCACCTGAATCAATTAATGCTTTGGATTGGATGTTTCTCTGATCCCACTGTAAGGAGAAAAATAAAGTCATTTGGGTGTCAGAGCTTATATGGTACAACTGAGTATTGTGAGATAGCTTACCCTTCTTTTGTTTGAGGAGTAGAGGACATGTAGCAACAGCATGCTCCTTGTGAGCGCAGTAGAGACATAATTTCTCTAAGCGTCTCCTGGTTTTCTCCTCCGGGGTGAGAGGACCTTTGATGACCCCTATTTCCATAGGTGTACTGGGAGCTGAAGATCTTTCCAGAGTAGGAGTGTACATGGTGTAACGCTTAGGTATAGCATCATAACCTGCTCTTTCTGCTTTTCTTTCGCGAAGTCTGCGATCCAAGGTAGTACTTAGTTTGATTAGTCCTGAGAGGGTCTCAGGAACTTCTAAACGAGAGAGTTCATCCTTTAAATTTTCGGAGAGTCCTAAACGAAATTGTTTTTTTAAACCAATTTCGTTCCATTGAGAATCGTTTGACCACATTTGGAATTCGGTTGTATATTCCTCGACAGTACGTTTCCCCTGTCTTAAGGAGCGTAGTTTTGTTTCTTCAGTAATCTGGGTGTTGGCATCTTCATATAAGTTTGCCATGGCGAGAAAGAATTCCTGTAATGAGTCTAAAATTGGATTATTGGTTTCGAAAAACCTATTGGCCCATGATCTAGGTTCTCCTTGCAGAAAAGAAATGGTAGTACATACTTTGATTCTTTCTGAATGATAAGTACGTGGGCGTAAGGAAAAAAGCAGATGACATGCATTTTTAAAATCCCTAATCTCATTACGTTTGCCAGAGAAAGGTTGAGGGTATTGTATATGTGGTTCTGGACAGTCAGTAGTTTTTTTAGGAATACATTCTTTAACTAAGGATCTTAGTGCAACCATTTCTGCTTGTACCTCAGTTAAACCTTTGTTTAAATAATCCAGTTTCTGGAAAACATTGGTTAATTGATTTTTTACTTCTTGGGGATCCATCTTATAATCAATATATAAAATTTCCCCTGAATATAGGCCTGAAGATTATGTTATGACTCAGTTAGAAATCGATATATATTAAAGAATTATTCCTTTTAAAAAAGGTTTGTTGCTCTATTTTGTTCTAAGCAGATAATCACAGCTTAAATTACCTGAATAGACAAGGTGAGACTTTTACTATGAAATCTTTATATATAGTAAAATGACTTGTTTTAGTAAGGAGTCAGTAAGTTATTCAGTTTAAAGGCAGTTAGTTCTCTCAGTAACAATTGAATATCCAAGTTTGAGTTCTGAGTGGTAAACTTCCAGTCTTCACGCACACACACAATCACACTAAAATATATACAAGTACCAGACAACCTATCTTGCAATATAGAGCAGAGTATGCAGAGTTAATTTGTGATAGAAGTTACTTGTGGCAAGTCTGTTAATCCAGTTAGACAGTGTGAACCCAATCAATATCTTTAGGATAGAAAAAGGTACAGGCTGTTCTGGTAAAGCAAGAGTTATATCTGTTTGATAACTGTTTTAAAATAAATGAGTAGTATCACAGATACAAGCACAGAGAGTTAGGAAAGTATACGATACCAGTAACCAGTTTGTGAGAGGAGAGCCCAGAGATGTGTCCGCCGATAACGATTAGCGATGAGTGTGTGTGCGGCTTAGTTCCGGGACGCGGAGGCAAGTAGATCCGGATGCGTAGGAATCTGGATCCGGAGTGAAGAGAGGAAACACGGAGAGGTACATTCGTCTTTTTTCAAAATTTTTTACCAAAGTTCTTGTTTTTATTTTTTAATTACAGTACCACGACCAATATTGCTATTACTTGGCAGATGGTCCCTAAGGTGGAGGGAGCTATCTCTACCCTGGCGAAGCGTACGACTATCCCTATCGAGGACAGTTGTGCTTTCAAAGACCCCATGGATAAGAAGTTGGAGGGTCTTCTCAAAAAACTCTATGTTCATCAAGGGTTCTTATTGCAACTGGCGGCCTGCATCGTAACAGTCACAACTGCGGCTGCTTTTTGGTTTGACGCTCTAGAAGAGTCTCTTAGGACTGAGACTTCTTTAGATGAAATACAGGATAGAATTAAGGCTCTTAAGCTGGCTAATTCTTTTATTACGGATGCTTCCTTTCAGATCACCAAATTGGAGGCTAAGGGTTCCATCTCTGGGCTCTCCTCTCACAAACTGGTTACTGGTATTGTATACTCTCCTAACTCTCTGTGCTTGTTTCTGTGATACTACTGATTTATTTTAAAACAGTTATTGTTTTTTACTGTTCCGTAATAAGTAATGTAACAATAGGGAATCACTATAGTGACTTTCACCAAATCACCCCAATAAGAGTGCACTCTAACAGTGTATAACGTCTTAGGGACACAATTTATCACTTGCACCTCGCCACAGCTCTGCTGTGGCGCCTACCTGTCCCCACAAGTCACTCAACAGCACTCCGTGAACGGCGTGTCTAAAACCGCTTGTGAGATCACAAACACAAGCTGACTTAGGCCACACGGAGTCTCTAAACAAGCTGCCGCATTGACAGAATCCAGATATCAACTGCACGCTAAGCTCGCGAAACGCTAAGCCCCGCCCATCGTGGGTGGAAAACTAACTCCGGAACAAAAAAGAGACCGCATGGGAATAAACATGTCGGTAATTAAATTACATCCCACAACATAAATAAAGTGTACCGTGACCACCAATGTGACCCCTCGAGCAGACAAAACAACCCTGTCCTGCCATTAACTCATTAACAGTTATCAGCCACAATCTCCTAGTGTCAGCCATGTGTATCCGCCGGCCAATACTCATGAGGCCTTATATAAAACTTCTGCCACTGTATAGTATAGCCTAGATTGTTGAATAAACAGGGTAGACCCATGCACACAATTATTTTGTGCAAACTGATACCCCCTTCCCGGTATAGGGAATAAGTGCCAGTCTGTTCTGAGCTACTCAGTCTCTCCCAGAAGCAAAATGACTGTACATACCTTAATGCTGATCACAGCATGAACTTGTCCCACACAATGAAGATGTTCTTTTCCTCACCTACAGCAAATCTGTGGGAACAAACAGGGTCTTAGATAATATCTGCTAAGACCATCTGCAGGGCAGCAAATGATATCTTCATTGCTGAAAAACCTGCAGCTCTAGCCTTGAGAAAAATAGTACACACTGGTACCATTTAAAAATAATAAACTCTTGATTGAAGAATCTAAACTATCACCTCACTTTACCTCTTCCTATCACTAACACAGGCAAAGAGAATGATTGGAGTGGGAGGGAAGGGAGGAGCTATATATATATATAGCTTTGGTGTGGTGCTCTTTGCCTCCTCCTGCTGACCAGGAGACGATATCCCATAAGTAAGGATGAAATCCGTGGACTCGTCATATCTTGTAAAAGAAAAAGGTATTATCTATCTTTTTAAACAATAACATTTTTGGTGTTTGCTGTCCCTTTAAAGGAACATTGTATTCTAAAAGATTTTATAATCCATGTGAAGGAATTTATAAATGTGTAATGATTTTTTTTCTTAGCCTTAGTTGGGTCCTACTTTTTTATGCTCATTGTTCCTATCAACCAATGAACTTTAGCTAGAAGTCAGCCATTAACAGGACGTTCCTATCAGCCACTGAGCATTAGTAAGGATCACTTATTGGCTAGTGGCTACTGAGCATTAAAGGAAGTACATAACTGATACTGCTGTATTAGTTGTAATATCAAATTTAACTGATTTTACGTAACATTTCCAAAAACCAAAAAAAAACAGAATATGTGAATGTTTTTGTTTCATATAGATAATAACACATTTTTAATTGAGTGCCATGCCACTTTAATGCCAAGTATTACAGTTCTAGTCTACTCCATTTGTAATATATGATGTGAAAATAATTTGCCTGGTTTTGCATAGAACAAATGCAAGAAAACTTATCTCATTAAACATCCAATTCTACTCAGTGTTTTGAATATTTCACTCTTCATTTACAAGTGGAGCATTAATTTATCCTGCGCCCCCACAAATGGGCAAATTTTGCCATTTGCAGGCGTGCTATAAATAACAGCCATTACAAGTGGCTGGTTATTGCTACTGCAAGTTTGCGGTAGCAATTAGCGCTCAGAAAATTAACCAGAGATTAGATCTCTAGTTAATTTTCTAAAAGTCCCCCAAATTGTCCCAAATTTCAATATAGTAATCTTTATTACAAAATAAAAATGTAAGCATCTTTATTTTTTAATAAAGTATTTGCAAAAAGCAGTTATAAGGGGCTAAAAGTGGTGGCTGAGGGGTGTTCGGAAAAAAAAACGGCACTGAAAAGTGCCTTTACATAGCATTCTATGGCAACTGTGTGTTCCCTGTAAATATATACTGTATGTATATGCTTATATACATATATATTTATGTGTTAATATGTGTATATAAACTTATTAACACATAAATATATATTTATATATTCAAATACATATATATTTAAAATTGCTGCCCATCGCTATGCGATTTAGCCCTTCGATGCGCTAGTTCTGTCTGACCGTGTCCATTGGAGCCTATGGAAGCATGCTCTCGTAAGACCAATGCTTCCATGCAATGAGAGGTTGCGTTCTCATTGCACCTAATTTGCACATTTGCGCTGGTATTACTCAGTTGAGCGCGTAAACGATATTTTGAGCTCAACTTGTAATCTGGCCTTTAGCAATTAAAGTAAAAACCTAAGTACCAATTTATTCTTATGTAATAACATTTGCACCTGAATGGGGGGGGGGGGGGTGTACATTTAATCAAAATGTTTTAAAATGAGACAAACATTTTTTTGACCTCATACAACTCAAAATGTATACTTACAATATTTTTTAAAAAATCAATACAAATAACAATTCTGATTGGGTTCTCACCAATGCCATTTCAGCAGGCAATCACCTTTATGATAAGTAAAGGCAATCCACATGATTATTTAATTTTATTTGATTTCATATTTATTATTAAAAAAGTATATTAACATGTATTCAATTACTTGTTTAGCAAGTGGTAAATTACAATGTGTAATAAAAGTCAGTATGACAACTAAACTCAGTATAAAGCAAACACATTATGGACTAAAATACAAGTGGAGCAGTGGGTCACACGATGATGTCGAAGGGCAGTGCGACGGCCACGCCAGGAGTGGGGTTTGGAAGTCCCATCTCTGAAAACAAAGGATTTCCTGCTACAAGAGACATGCTGTGAGCGACAGCAGGCAGATATCACAGATAATCTGACAGGATATGGGATGGTTGGAAGGTCTGATGCCTACATAAACACACACTCGCAGGCAGGGACACACATACCTACAGATACACATACATTTACATATAAGTATGCACAGGCACACAAACACACGCAGGGACACACACATACATATAGAGATACACATACACTTATTTATAGCCGATACTTTAAGTATGAAACAGCAAAATAGGGTTCTTTATCCTGCGCAAGTGAAGACAAGGACTCTGCAAAATCCCCCAATCACAGAGGTACCACACAAACGTCCACATCGCTGGTACCGCTGTGGACGTTTGTGTGATACACTTATTTAGATCCGGACAGATAGGTCAGCATGCTAAGGCACTGTGGCTGAGCTCTGTAGCAACCCAAGGGTTGCAGGTTTGATCCCCGGCGAGGTCCACTCAGCCTTTCATCCTTCCAAAGTTGATAAATTGAGCAGCGCCTTGAGACCCTTATGGGTGATTAGCCGCGCTTTACAAGTACCCAATACATACATACAGGTATGCATAGGTACATACAGTATACTCACCGACAGATGCACATATATTTATATATAGGTATGTACGCACAAACACACATACACAGGCAGGGACACACATATACAGATGCACATGCTTTTCCACACACACTCTCACACATACATATAGAGATACACATACATTTATATATAGGAATGCATAGCCATGGACACAATCACAGACAGGGACACACACATACAGACAGATGCACACACACAGTCAGATAACGCTTACAAATGAAAAAATACACATATTAATTTCTGAACGGAATAACCATTTTTTCTCAAGCATTTTAAAAATGTTCTGTCACATTTCTTCCAATCAATTTCAAAATATACAGTAAAATGGAATCTGCGGAATGTACGTCTGTGTATTTAATATGTTGTTGTTGATAGTTTTCACCATCTATCTTTAAATCGTTTCCTAGAAGCCCATTGCTATGAGTTCAGAGGATAGTGAATGATGATAAACTATGTAGTATTCAATTTAAAGGGATTAGCAATAAATTTATTAAAAGAGGATATCCAAAATCTTTAGTTGAGGAGCAACTACAAATGGTCCAGGGGACTAAACCAGATCCCAAAAAGAGCCCAAAGAAAGAGAAATTAGAGAGAATGGTATTTGTTTCCCAATTTAAAACAAGTAGACACCAGATAAAAAAAATCCTTAGAAAACATTGGGACATTTTGAGAATGTGCCATCCTGAAATTAAAGAGTTCATCAATTTCCCAATGCCAGCCTAAGAGGAGGGAGTATTAAAGACAGTTTAGTAACGGCAGAATTAGGTAGCAAAAAGAGATTGAAACAGAGTTTAATTGGTGCACCTAAAGGGGGTTGTTACCCTTGTTTGGGTTGCACCTCCTACCTGGCATACGCTGTCGGCATTTAACATTGCACAAGCATTTCTAGTGAAATGCTTGTGCAATGCCGCCCCCTGCACATCGGATTATCTTTGATACCTCTATCATCGCAAGAGAACTTCTTTTTCTCCCCTGATGATTGATATATGCTACAGTCGTGACATTGTACGACTGGAATCTTATGAACTTGGTCAGTGCCAACTGAGGCCACGCATGAAGCGCATTGAATATTGCTCTCAGTTCCAGAATATTGATTGGCAACTGAGACTCCGTTGAAGTCCAAGTTCCCTGAGCCTTCAGGGAATTCCAGACTGCACCCCAGCCCAAGAGGTTGGTGTCCGTTGTCACTATAACCCATGATGGTCTGCGGAAGCACATTCCCTGGGACAGATGATTCTGTGACAACCACCAAAGAAGAGATTATCTGGTCTCTTGATCCAGAATTATCTGAGGAGATAAATTTACATAATCCCCATTCCACTGTCTGAGCAGGCACAGTTGCAGTGGCCTGAGATGAAAGCGAGAAAACGGAATGATGTCCATCGCTGCTACCATTAATCCAATGACCTCCATACACTGTGCCACTGATGGCCGAGGAATGGACTGAAGAGCTCGGCAAGTATTTAGAATCTTTGATTTTCTGACCTCCGTCAGAAATATTTTCATGTCTACCGAGTCTATCAGAGTTCCCAAGAATGGAACTCTTGTTTGTGAAACAAGTGAACTCTTTTCTATATTCACTTTCCAACCGTGAGTTCTTAGAAATGACAACACGATGTCCGTGTGAGATTTGGTCAGATGATAAGTTGACGCCTGAACCAAAATATCATCCAGATAGGGCACCACTGCTATGCCCCGTGGCCTGAGAACCGCTAGAAGGGACCCTAGCACCTTTGTGAAGATTCTGGGAGCTGTGGCCAACCCGAAGGGAAGGGCCACGAACTGATAATGCTTGTCCAGAAAGGCAAATCTTAGAAACTGATGATGATCCTTGTGGATAGGAATGTGTATTGGTAAGATTGTTCGTATAGTCTTCATCTTGAACAATGGGACCCTGAGAAATTTGTTTAAACACTTTAAATCCAAAATAAGTCTGAAAGTTCCCTCTTTTTTGGGAACCACAAAAAGGTTTGAGTAAAACCCCTGTCCCTGTTTTGGAACTGGACAAATTACTCCCATGGAATAGAGGTCTTTTACACAGTGTAAGAACACCTCTCTTTTTGTCTGGTCTACAGACAAATGTGAAAAATGAAATCTCCCTCTTGGGGGAAAATGTTTGAATTCCAGTTGATACCCCTGGGTCACAATTTCTAATGCCCAGGGATCCTGCACATCCTGTCATGATTTTAGCTACAGGCTATACCTTTAAATCATGATCTCCGCCCTATCCTTAGCCCTATTTAAGCTACACCCTCACCTCACAGCATTGCTTGATTATTGCAGTCTGTGGGTTGTATGTTACTTACACTCGCCTGTCTCTACAGTCAATCTGAAGCTATCTCCATACACTATATGATTGCATAGTGTTAATGGGACAGTACTTTATCTAACATTTTTTGTTACTTTATTTTTCTCCCTGGAATTCATTTTATTCTCTTTGAGGATTTCATCTACCACCTTATATAAACTGGAACTCCAGTTTATATCTGCATCTAGCCGGAACGTCTTAACTTTCTCCTCCGCTCTGGTGACGTCACCCACGCAGCACTTCAACCTGTGCGCACAGCGCGCCATTCTCACCGCAAACGCTGAGTACTCAGCAAAGAGCAACACGGATATTCTCTTGCTTAAGTCGGGTAATAACTTTATATCTAATATACAAATAAGGTATGTACATATCACTTACAAAAAGCATGCTATATTTGAGATCTCCAACAGTGGCCATAAATTTACCCTCGCCACCTCGTATCTAAGTTTGCATTCACAATGCTTAACCCAATACATGCATTTCCTGATAATAAGCCTCTTCAATCAACATAAACAACGCTCTCATATATGACTAAAAGACAGAACATTAAGTCAAATTAGATTCTGAGTATTATCCTTGCCTAATATCATTGTTATTACTTCATTTGTTCTCTGCACTCTTTTTAATTATTTTGATTTCTATTTATTTCTTTATATCTTTTTGAGTCTCTGACTGTTAGTATAACAGTTCAGTGACCAATATCAATCACTTATCCTATAGAAATATTTTGCTTTCTTTCAGGTTCTCTTTTAACAAGAAATGTTATCAGAGAGAAAATGAAAGCATACACTCATAAATATAGTGATAAATTACTTTATTTTAAAGTTGATAACAGTAACTATCACAGAATAATCAAGCCTAAAAAAAAGATTAAATATTCATTTGCACTTAATTCCAGATTGATCATGGATCTCCTAGAAATGTCAAATCAAATTACCTCACTGAATCAAAAGGTGGAATTATTAGCCCAAGGATTAACAGAAATAAAAAATGAGAACAGTACTTTAAAACAAATTCTTAATGAATTTATTTCTCAAAAATCCACTGAAATACCTGAACCTCATGTTAATCCCCCCATACCATTCAGTGGTGATCGCACTAAATTTCGCGAATTTAAAAATGCTTGTATGTTACTCTTTACTTTGAAACCTAGAACATACCGTACTGATAAAATTAAAGTTTACACTGCTATATCATATCTCTCAGGAGAGCCTCGAGCATGGGCAGATAGGTTCTTAGAAAGTGAAGATCCTCTACTAAACTCATTAGATAATTTTTTCCTTACAATGGCAGTACTGTATGATGACATCAACAAACAACAGACTGCAGAACAGAGGTTAAGATCCCTCAAACAAGGGAAAAGAGCAGTAGAGGATTACATAGCTGATTTTCAGCTATGGGCCACTGACTCACAGTGGAACTCAGTTAGTTTAAAGAATCAATTCCGTTTGGGCCTATCTGAGCACCTGAAAGATGAACTTTCAAGGGTGGATTATCCAGAGACATTGGAAGCTCTCATTAAGTTAAGTATTGCTATAGATAGGAGATATCGTGAAAGAAAGAGTGAAAGACATCAATTTGAAGGCACTCCTAAGAAACCCTATCATTCCTACACAGAGAAACCTACTTCCAACCCTGTTCCAATGGAAATAGGAACTATACGCGGACCACTTACTCAGGATGAGAAACAAAGAAGACGACTTGCCAATTTATGTTTATATTGTGCCAATAAGGAGCATGATGTTGCAAATTGCCCAATCCTTCTACGTCAAAAGAAGGGTAAGTTGAATAAAGATTATAAATTTGAAACACCTAAAAAACAAACTCTCCTTGTACTAAACTTGTCTTTACAGTGGGATCTTCAACAGCTGCAGAACGAGGCAATCGTTGATTCAGGAGCTGATGGTTTATTCATAGATGAATCTATTGTTACTTTAAATAAAATACCAATTGTGCAGAAAAACTCTCCTCTTTTCGTAAGAGTTATAGATGGTACACAAATATTAAAGGGTCCTATCACTCACCACACAATACCTTTATTGACAATCACCCCTGACGGACATAAAGAATACCTAACATTTGATGTAATCCCTAGATCCATACACCCAATAATTCTAGGTTACCCTTGGTTGCAGAAACATTACCCATCTATTGACTGGTCACAAAATCATATAACATTCACATCACAATACTGTCTAGACACCTGTTATCCCTATCTCACAATAGGACATATGACATCAATATTACCTGAGGAATACATAGAGTTTAGTGATGTTTTCAACTTAAAACACGCTGAAACACTACCACCTCATAGGCATTTTGATTGCCCAATAGATATTAAACCTGGCATAGAAATACCATAAGGAAGGATTTTCCCTCTCTCTCAGAAAGAATTAAAACATCTGAGAGAATATTTAGATGAAAATCTTAAGAAAGGTTTTATTACCCCCTCATCATCTCCAATAGCTTCTGCATTTTTCTTTGTGACAAACAAAGACGGAACACTCAGACCGATTATAGATTATCGAGCACTAAATTCTGTCACCATAAAAAATCGTTATCCCTTACCACTCATCCCCGAAATACAGTAATTGAACGCCTTCATGGAGCAACTATCTTTACAAAGCTTGATCTTAAAGGAGCTTACAATTTAATCCGAATGAAATCTGGGGATGAGTGGAAGACAGCTTTTAAAACCAGATATGGATTATTCCAATATAATGTTATGCCATTTGGTTTAACAAACGCTCCAGCAACATTTCAATTCTTTATTAATGAGATCTTTAAAGAATTAATGGATGTTTGTGTTATTGTGTATCTGGATGATATTCTCATATACTCAAAGAATTTAACAGATCACAAAAAACATGTTAGATGGGTTTTAGCAACCCTGAGAGACCATCATTTGTATGCTAAGATGGAAAAATGTCATTTTCACAAAGACACCATCAAATTCCTTGGGTATATCATCTCACCCAAAGGTATACAAATGGATGAAGAAAAACTAACAGCTATAGCCAATTGGTCTACCCCAACCTCTATAAAATCTTTGCAGAGGTTTTTGGGTTTTACCAATTTTTATAGAAAATTCATTAATCACTTCTCTTCTATTGTTCAACCTTTGACTCAACTGACTGGGAAACAAAAATATATATGGGATTCAACAACAGAACACGCTTTCCAACAACTAAAAAAAGAATTTACTACAGCACCAGTTCTAAGGTTACCTGATCCTGAATTGCCTTATACATTGGAGGTTGATGCCTCAAATGTGGGAATAGGAGCTATACTCTCACAACCTGGACAGGAGGATTCTTTTCAACATCCTGTAGCCTACTTCTCTCGTCATTTATCACCAGCAGAATGAAACTATTCTGTTGGGGATAAGGAGTTATTAGCTATGAAGTCGGCTATGGAACATTGGAGACACCTACTTGAAGGTACCAAACATCCATTTCAAGTGTTCACTGACCACAAGAATCTCCAGTATCTTAAAAAGAATAAGACATTATCGTCCAGACAAGTTCGATGGGCATTATTTCTCGATCGATTCAATTTTACGCTCACTCATATACCTGGTACCAAAAATATAAAAGCTGATGCCCTTTCCAGGTCTTTCGAATCAGCTGAAGATTCTGATAATATGACTCTTGTAATTCCTCTCTCTAAAATAATTGGATCAACTACCTTAGTATCATCTGATTTATATCAAGCACAACAATGTGATTCAGAAATACCTCCTATCTGTAATCCTGACTCCGAGACAGGACTTTTCAAGTACAAAGAAAGAATTTATGTACCGTTCTCTTTAAGAGAACAGATCATTCAACAACACCATAATACTCCATTAGCGGGACATCCTGGTATTGAAAAGACTAATGAGTTAATCAATAGAAACTACTGGTGGCCTCATATGAAGTTGACAATCCAAGATTACATTTCCAATTGTCAAACCTGCTCAACTAAAAAGAAAGAGCACCACAAACCATATGGATTACTATGTCCATTACCTATACCACAGAAACCCTGGGATATTATATCGTTAGATTTCATTGTGGATTTGCCACCATCTCATGCTCATAACACAATAATGGTAGTTGTGGATCATCTTACTAGATTGGCACATTTTATTCCCTTAAAGAAGACACCTACAGCCATCACCACTGCTACAGTATTCAATAACCACATCGTTAGGCTACATGGATTACCATCATCGATCGTATCTGATCGCGGAAGTCAATTTACCTCTAAATTTTGGAGGTATCTATGTCAAACCTTACAAATAACACTTAGGTTCACAACAGCATTTCACCCGCAATCTAACGGGCTCACTGAGCGTCTGAACCAAACTCTGGAACAGTATCTCAGATGTTTCATTTCAACACAGCAGAATGATTGGTATACTTTGTTACCAAGCGCGGAATTCGCTTATAACAATTCTATCAATTCATCAACAAAAATAACCCCATTTTTTGCCACATATGGTTATCATCCCAGACCTTACCCCAACACTTTAACTTGTACGCAGTCACCTTCTGTTTCAACATACACTGATACTTTGAAAACAGTCATGACGGCACTACAAAATCATCTGAGTGACGCAAAAAAGTCTCAGAAATTATATTATGACAAAAAGAGAACACCTGCGCCAGTTTATAAAATTGATGATCTAGTCTGGTTGTCCACTAAAAACATAAAATTACCAGTTCCTTCCAAGAAATTAGCTGATCAGTTCATTGGTCCATTTCCCATCGTGAAAGTCATTAATGACAACGCAGTGACCATAAAACTGCCAGCGAATATGCATATCCATTCCTCCTTTCATGTTTCGCTTTTGAAACCTTACCTGGGAAAAGGGATCCCACAACCTGTTTTTCCCATTCTGGACCCCTTAGATTATGAAGTAGATGTCATATTGGACTCCAGACGTCGCAGAGGGACACTGGAATACCTAGTTCACTGGAAAGGGTATGATGACAGTGAAAACTCTTGGGTTCCTATTCGGGATTTGAATGCACATGCTTTATTGGAGGTTTTTCACTCGTCTTTTCCTTTGAAGCCTGGACCCCAATCTTGTGGGAGGGGTTCTTGAGAAGGGGGATCTGTCATGATTTTAGCTACAGGCTATACCTTTAAATCATGATCTCCGCCCTATCCTTAGCCCTATTTAAGTTACACCCTCACCTCACAGCATTGCTTGATTATTGCAGTCTGTGGGTTGTATGTTACTTACACTCGCCTGTCTCTACAGTCAATCTGAAGCTATCTCCATACACTATATGATTGCATAGTGTTAATGGGACAGTACTTTATCTAACATTTTTTGTTACTTTATTTTTCTCCCTGGAATTCATTTTATTCTCTTTGAGGATTTCATCTACCACCTTATATAAACTGGAACTCCAGTTTATATCTGCATCTAGCCGGAACGTCTGAACTTTCTCCTCCGCTCTGGTGACGTCACCCATGCAGCACTTCAACCTGTGCGCACAGCGCGCCATTCTCACCGCAAACGCTGAGTACTCAGCAAAGAGCAACACGGTTATTCTCTTGCTTAAGTCGGGTAATAACTTTATATCTAATATACAAATAAGGTATGTACATATCACTTACAAAAAGCATGCTATATTTGAGATCTCCAACAGTGGCCATAAATTTACCCTCGCCACTTCGTATCTAAGTTTGCATTCACAATGCTTAACCCAATACATGCATTTCCTGATAATAAGCCTCTTCAATCAACATAAACAACGCTCTCATATATGACTAAAAGACAGAACATTAAGTCAAATTAGATTCTGAGTATTATCCTTGCCTAATATCATTGTTATTACTTCATTTGTTCTCTGCACTCTTTTTAATTATTTTGATTTCTATTTATTTCTTTATATCTTTTTGAGTCTCTGACTGTTAGTATAACAGTTCAGTGACCAATATCAATCACTTATCCTATAGAAATATTTTGCTTTCTTTCAGGTTCTCTTTTAACAAGAAATGTTATCAGAGAGAAAATGAAAGCATACACTCATAAATATAGTGATAAATTACTTTATTTTAAAGTTGATAACAGTAACTATCACACATCCCTTGCCCAAGCCTGAGCAAAGAGAGAAAGTCTGCCCCCTACTAGATCCGGTCCCGGATCGGGGGCTGCCCCTTCATGCTGTCTTGGTAGCAGCAGTGGGCTTTTTTACTTGTTTACCCTTATTCCAGGTCTGATTAGGTCTAAAGACAGACTTGGATTGAGCAAAATTTCCTCCCTGCTTATTAGTGGAAGGGGAAGCAGAGGGTACTCCTCTGAAATTTCGAAAGGAACAAAAATTATTTTGTTTACCCCTCATCCTAAGAGGTTTGTCTTGAGGTAGGGCGTGGCCTTTACCTCCAGTAATGTCAGCAATGATTTCCTTCAATTCAAGGCCGAACAGGGTCTTACCCTTGAAAGGAATAGTTAACAGTTTAGACTTTGATGATACATCAGCAGACCACGATTTTAACCATAGCGCTCTGCGCGCCAATATGGCAAAGCCTGCATTTTTTGCTGCTAATTTAGTAATCTGAAAAACAGCATCTGTGATAAAAGAATTAGCTAGTTTGAGAGCTTTAATTCTGTCCAAAATGTCATCTAGGGGCGTCTCTACTTTCAGAGACTCCTCAAGGGTGTCAAACCAGAAAGCCGCCGCAATAGTTACTGGAACAATGCAGGCAGCAGGTTGTAACAAGAAACCCTGGTGAATAAATAATTTCTTTAGAAGACCCTCTAATTTTGTATCCATAGGGTCTTTGAAAGCACAACTGTCCTCAATAGGTATAGTTGTACGCTTAGCTGGAGTAGCTATTGCTCCCTCCACCTTAGGGACCATTTGCCAAGAATCCTTAATGGAGTCTGATATGGGAAACATTTTCTTAAAATTAGTAGGGGCAGAGAACGGCATGCCTGGTCTATCCCATTCCTTTCTAACAATTTCCGAAATTCTTTTGGGAACCGGAAAAACATCAGTGTAAGTAGGAACTTCTAGATATTTATCCATCTTACACAATTTTTCTGGAGGAATTGTAATAGGTTCACAATCATCCAGAGTCGCTATGACCTCCCTGAGCAACAGGCAAAGGTGTTCAAGTTTAAATTTAAAGGACGCTAAGTCCGTATCTGTCTGAGGTAACATATTCCCTGAATCTGAAATTTCTCCCTCAGACAATAATTCCCTAACCCCCAATTCAGAGCATTGTGAGGGTACATAGGAAATGGCTACTAAAGCATCAGAGGGTTCAGTATTTACGTTAATACCTGGCCTACTGCGTTTACCCTGCAAACCTGGCAGTTTAGATAATACCTCAGTGAGCGTAGTTAACATAACTGCAGCCATATCTTACAAAGTAAAAGAATTAGACGCACTAGATGTACTAGGTGTCACTTGTGTGGGTGTTAAAGGTTGGGACACTTGAGGAAAATTACATGGCATATCCTGATTCTCTTCAGACTGAGAATCATCCTTAGACATACTTTCATTTCCTAAATTATGTTCCTTACAGTATAAGGCTCTATCAGTACAAGAGGTACACAATGTAAGAGGGGGTTCCACAATGGCTTCTAAACACATAGAGCAATGAGTTTCCTCAATGGCAGACATGTTAAACAAATTAGTAATAACCACAACAGTTGGTGAATACTTTATTTTTTGAAAAAAATAAATTTTGTAAAAAATGGGTACTGCGCCTTTAAGAAATAAAAGCGCACAATTTTTTCCAAACTCACTAAGAAGTCTATAAACTATGAATATAAATGCAGAGTTGCTAAAAAATTACTGCATGCCAAATGCAATAGCAGAATTTTACACTCTAGAGGAACATTTAAGCAAAAAAATTACACTTTGCTAAATAAAGACCCCTGCACCTTGCCACAGCTCTGCTGTGGTGCCTACATGCCCCAGAACACTGCCAAATGAATCGTCACCAATCCGGATAGTATAGAACACAGATAGGGCCCAACCGGAGCAAATTTCTGCTGTCTCCTTCAGTGTAAACTGCGTATCTGAAGCGCGAAAATAGGCCCCGCCCACAATGGATGTCGCACTGAAATTTAAACTACCTCATGTAAAACGGTTTTAAACTGCCATGTGGTCCCCAAAACACAATAAAAGCCATCCTTTTTTTTTAGATATATAATAAAAAATTAGTAATATACCCCAGTGTCTTAATTATATGCTGCCTTTGAGTTGCATAAGTATTAGAAAACAAACACCCAGGAGTACAGTAACACCCTTTTGCATATAGGACTACTGCTTACCCTGTTCCCACTATGAGGAACCCAATCAGCCAGTTCTGATATATTAAATCTCCTCAGAAGTAAAAAGGCTGAAACATACCTCAAATGCTGCTTGCTGCATGAGACTGTTCTCCACACTGAAGAATTTTTCCATATTACCTTCAGATCTGTGGGAACCATAATTGATCTTAGTAACTGCTGCTAAAATCATCAAATTCAGAGGGAAATCTTCTTCCATATCCCCCCTGAGCCAAATAGTACTCACCGGTACCATTTAAAATAAAAAACATCTTGATTGAAGAAAATAAAACTATCAATTTATCACCACTATCACTTTACCCTTCCTATTACTAGCATAGGCAAAGAGAATGACTGGGGGGAGGAGTTAGGGGAGGGGCTATGTAACAGCTCTGCTGTGGTGCTCTTTGCCACTTCCTGTTAGCAGGAGGATAAATCCCACAAGTAAGGATGAAACCTGTGGACTCGGCATATCTTGTAAAAGAAAACACATTCACACAAGCGCAGGGACACACACATACATATAGAGATACACAATAATTGATATATAGGTATCAGGCCGCCATCAGGGGGTGAATAGGGTGACTCCTGCCAGGGGCCCAGTGGACCCCATGAGGCAAGCACAACTATTATTTAAAACATTTATTTATTTTTACATTTTGGCAGCTACCAGTGGGCGCTACAGCAGAGTTCTATCGAGCATAGTTAAATATCATTACAAGGAGTAAAGCATTAGCATTTGAGAGGATTTCTGAGTGTGCACTAAACCACTATGCACAGTGGGAGACAGACTTGGCACTTTCATTTGCAGAGGAGGTGGGACTTACTTAGTGATGTGTTTTTTTTATTTGTGCAATTTCAGATTGTAAATTTAGTGTGGAAGTTGTATGGTGGGGCCAGGGGTCCATAAAAACCATTTTTTTTAGCAATATGCAGCAGTGTATTTATGATTATTTTACAATGCTGTAGAAATTCTATATTTAAAACCATGCATAAATGTTTGCTCCTCAATACACAAATGGTAGGTGCCCTTTTGGTAGATATGATTTTTTTAATTTATACATATATATTTTAATTACATTCCAGTTTACTGCCCCTTTATGTGAGGGCTTTTCAGATGCCAGGAGGCATTTTATCTAAGATTTTTACATCTGCATAAAATGTTGTACTCTAAGGATAAGATTGCTCAGTGTTTGAAATGAGACAGGTTAACTTGACACTGTTCAGTTTACACTACAGCTGACTTAATTTTGAAATACATACAAACAAGCTTAAATCCTGCATTTAACCAGTTATAATGGTATGAGACTGAGTACCACAGCTTATGGTTCCACCAAGACCATATAGAGTACAGCATTTTCAAAATCTATAAGTACAGCTTACATATTTGAAGTGGTGCTCTTGGATGGGGAAAATGGGGGGGGACCCGAAAATATGTCAACCTTTCAAAAGTACTTTTCTTCATCTACCCCTTCTGACAGATCAATAATGTACAATTTTGAATTCACATAAGTATTTTTGTTTGCTTATTTACAAATATGATTCTTTAAAAAGTGATCTCTTAAATTCTGCAATTTTTTTTTTTATCATGCATGTCACATACTGTTGATTTAGGCGATGGCAATGTGCAGACTCAGATCTTTCTTTCACTCCTCACATTTGACTCAGATCTTTCTTTCACTCCTCACATTCAGTCATTGGCTAAAGTCTGCCGCTTCCACCTTAAAAACATCTCTAAAATTAGACACTTCCTTACACAAGACACAACAAAGATTTTAATCCATTCTCTTATTCTCTCCCGCCTCGATTACTGCAACTCTGTCCTCTCTGGTCTCACCACCTGCCGCCAAGCTCCTTTACAATCCATAATGAACGCATCTGCCAGACTCATCTTCCTTACAAGTCGCTCTTCATCTGCTGCACCTCTCTGCCAATCCCTTCACTGGCTTCCTCTTGCCTCTAGGATCAAACACAAAATTCTCACTCTGACATACAAAGCCCTCAACTGCACTGCTCCCCCCTATATCTCAGACCTTGTCTCCACATACTCTCCCTCCCGTCCCCTTTGCTCTGCTCACGACCTCCTACTCTCCTCCTCTCTTGTCACCTCATCACACTCCCGTTTACAGGACTTCTCCAGACTGGCTCCCATCTTGTGGAACTCTCTGCCTCACTCCACAAGACTCTCTTCTAGTTTTAAAAGCTTCAAGTGCTCCCTAAAGACTCTACTGTTCAGGGATGCATACAACCTATGCTAACCTTTCTTTATACCAGTTCCTCTCCTCCATTGCTATCCCCTGAACCCCCTTAGCATGTAAGCCTAAGAGTCCAGCTGTTTGTTGATCACCTTCTTAAGAGCGGACTACAGCAGTGCAACTCTACCCATTTGATCCCTATAATTGATTTGTTGTACTCCGCATTTGTTTATAGCACTGCGGAATCTGTTGGCGCTCTACAAATAACTGATAATAAATAATAAATAATGAGAGTGTTTCTGTGGGTGTCTGTGTTTATGTCTTTGTGCTTTTGTTGGTGTATCTATGAATGTGTATGTATTTCTTTTCTGTGGGTCTCTCTCTGTGAGGGTTTATGTGTCTGTCTTTGTGCATTTTCTGTTGATGTCTCTGTGAGGGTGTGTGTGTGTGTGTGTGTGTGTGTGTATGTGTGTGTGTGTGTGTATGTCTTTGTGTGTTTTCTGTGAGTGTCTCTCTGTGCGTGTGTGTCTTTGTGTGTTTTCTGTGAGTGTCTGTGAGTGTGTATGTCTTTGTGTGTTTTCTGAGGCTGTCTCTGTGGGTGTTTCCTTGGGTGTATGTGCAAGTTTGTGTTTGAGTTTGTGTGTGTATGTGTGTGTGTCCATTGTCTTTTCCTTTTTAGGACATTTTGACCTTACTACTGAGTTCTGTGTTTGTGTGTTACTTCCTTCACAACATTACCAAGTTTGACTACACTTAAGAATAACGTGCATCTACATTTTAGTCACTTGGTCAAAAATTGCACATGTCAAATGGGGGGGGGGGGGTATGGGGGGGGCCCTGATCATTGGTTAAGTAAGGGGCCCCAAAATTTCTAGTGGCGGCCCTGTAGGTATGCATAGGCACATACACTCACAGGCAGGGACACACACATACCTACAGATGAACATACATTTACATATAAATTCATACACACAAACACACACATACACAGGCGGGGGGACACAGATACAGATGCACATGTATTTACATATGGCACAAACACACTCACGCGCAGGGACACACACATACATATAGAGATACAGTCATTAACATAAAAGTAGGCACAGGCACAGACACACACACAGGAAGGGACACGCACATACATAGAAAGATACACATACATTTATATATAGGTATACATAACCATGCACACAATCACAGGCAGAGACACACACATACATACAAAGATACATATACATTTATATACTATATAGGTATACATAGGCACACACACAATCACACAGAGACACACACATACATACAAAAATACACATACATTTATATACTGTATAGGTATGCATAGCCATGCACACAATCACAGGCAGAGACACACATACAGACAGATGCACATACATTTACATATAGTAACATAGTAAATGAGGTAGAAAAAGTACATCAAGTTCAACCTATACAAATCTAAAATACTTACAAAAAGCTCCAGTTAAGCTTAAATAATCCCATTAAAAGTAACCCATACTAGCAATCATATCCATGAATTTTGTTTCTAGACAGATTTTTAAATTTATATAGGGTATTGGCATTCACTACCTCCTTTGGTAATGAGTTCCACAATTTTATTGCTCTTACAGTGAAAAAATGTTTTCATTGCAGAAGATTAAATCTCCTTTCCTCTAACCTTAAATTGTGACCTCTTGTCACAAACAATTTTCTTAGAATAAACAGAGCTTCTGCCATCTCTGTATATGGGCCTTGAATATATTTATATACAGTAAAGTAATCATGTCACCTCTTAAGTTCCTTTTTTCTAAAGAAAACAGACCCAGTTTGGTTAGCCTCTCCTCATATCTTAAATTCTCCATTCACCTTATTAGCTTTGTGGTCCTTCTCTGAACTTTTTCTAGTTCTGCAATATCTTTTTTTGCGATCGGTCCCCAGAACTGCACTCCATACTCAAGGTGAGGTCTTACCAGGGATTTATATAGTGACAGAATTATGCTTTCCTCCCTTGAATCAATGCCTCTTTTAATACATGCTAGTATCTTATTAGCCTTTGTAGTCACTGCCCTACATTGTGCACCCATCTTTAGCTTGTTATCTATTACTACTCGCAAATCCCTTTCCTCCTCTGTTTGGCTAAGTCTTGTCCCATTTAAATAATACGTTGCCTGCTAATTTTTACTTTTAAAATGTAGAACCTTGCATTTTCCCGTATTAAATCTCATTTTCCATTTACCTGCCCATACGTCTAATTTTTGCAAATCCCTTTGTAACGAAAGTTCATCCTGCTCTGACCTTATGACCTTACTTAACTTAGTACCATTCCTGAGGATAATGAGTCTTAAAAAATAAAGAGTAGAGGTTTGTCTATAACAGTGCTAAGTTCCCTTAACACCCTTGGGTGTATTCCATCTGGGCCTGGAGTTTTATTTACCTTAATATTATCCAGTTTTTTCCTGATATCCTCTATACATAACCCAGTTAATGATATGGGCGGGCATGTTTTAGTTTGTTCCAAAGTATCGTCCATTGGTTCCTCTTTTGTGTATACTGAAGAAAAAAAATGGTTTAGTACCTAAGCCTTCTCCCTGTCACTGTTAACCATGATACCCTCCACGCATTTTAATGTACCTATATTGTCCTTCTTAGATTTTTTGCTATTTATGTACTTAAAGAACCTTTTAGGGTTAGACTTAGAATCCTTTGCAATTCATTTTTATTTTTTGGCTAATTTGATTGCTTTTTTTGCAGGCTTTGTTATATTCCTTATAAATATGGTATGTTGAGTCTGTACTATTTGCTTTGAATAATTTAAATGCCCTACATTTTTTCTCTTAACACATTTTTATACAGCCACATTGGCTTGGATTTTTTTTTTTATACCCGTATGGTATTTGTTGATATGTATATTTATTTAACAAAGTTTTAAATGTTATCCATGTATCCTCTGTATTTTTATTAGTGAATACTTTGTCCCAATTTATGTTATTTAATGATTTCCTTAAATCGTTGAATTTTGCTTTCTTAAAATTAAAGGTCTTAGTTAAACCTTTAAGACACTGCATATGAAAATAGATTTCAAATGTGACCATGTTATGATCACTGTTACCCAAATGTTCTTTGACTTCTATGTTTAATATTATATTTGTATTGTTTGATAGCACTAAATCCAAAATAGCTTTACTCCTAGTTGGCTCCTCTATTAATTGTGACAAGAAGTTATCCCTGAAAACATTTAAAAATCTATCCCCCTTAGCTGAATTACTAGTTTCATTGGCCCAGTTTATATCAGGGTAGTTAAAATGTCCCATAATTACAGCACTGTTACTAGCAGCCTTACCTATTTGCATTAGTAGTTGAGTTTCCTCCAGGTCACTAATGTTGGGGGGCTTGTAGCATGTTTCAAGTGATATTTTTTTAGGTTTTTTCCCCCCACTCTTTATTTCAACCCACAGGGTCTCTACATTGTCACTTGTATCATAAATATCTTCCCTTATTGTAGGTTTAAGGTTAGGTTTAGTATACATGCAGATTCCTCCACCCCTTTTATTATTCCTGTCCCTCCTAAATAAAGTATACCCCTCTAAGTTAACTGTCCAATTATGTGAATCATCCCGTCAAGTATCAGTTATACTGATAACACCATAGTCCTCTTCTGCAACTAAGAGCTCCAGCTCCCACATTTTACCTGTCATGCTTCTTGCATTTGTTGTCATACATTTAATTTTCATGTGCTTTCTGCTGCTACTTGGTGTGCTTTCCTCCATACTTTCTAATGTGACATTTCTTAAGTAATCCCTTACTTGAGATATTATAGGAGTGACAGATTCACAGACTGATCTCTCTGTTCTATTGTGTTCTAACTGACCCCCCCCCCCCCCCTTTTGCCTAGTTAAAAGGATTCTATAAATATGCTACCATCCTTTCCCACATCACACCTGCACCCATGTCATTCAGGTGCAATCCATCCTTACTGTACAAATTGTACCCAAGTGAAAAGTCAGCCCAGTGCTATAAAAAGTCAAACCCCTCATTTTTACACCATGTTTTTAACCATGAATTAACAGACCTTAGCGCCTTCTGCCTTACTAAGTTAGCACACGACACTGGTAATATCTCAGAACATATTACTTTGGAGGTCCTTGCTTTAAGCTTGCTACCTAACTCCCTGAAGTCATTTTTTAGGACTCTCCATCTCCCGCTGATTCCTTCATTAATACCAATATGTACCATGACTGCAGGATCCCTTTAACAATCTATCAATATGCTTCACAATATGCCTAACACAAGTCCCTCCCTAGAAGACAGCAAACTGTTCTATTTAATGGGTCTGGGTGACAAATTACCCTATCAACCTTCCTAATATTAGAGTCTCCTACCACCAACATCTGCCTCAGGCCCTGACTTGTATGCCCCTCTTCCATGACTGAAGGACTGTTAACTAAAGTATGCCCCTCTACCATGTCTGAAGGACTGCCCACCATAGTATGCTCCTCTTCCACGACTAAAGGACTGTTCACTATACTAGGCAAAACAGCCCTCCCCGAACAGATATCCCCAACACACACAAAAAGTCAGATAATGCTTACAAATAACAAAAAAATACACATATTAATTTATGAATGCAATAACTGCATGTTTCTCAAGCATTTTAGAAATGTTCTGTTACATTTTTTTCCAATCAATTTCAAAATATACAGTAAATATGGAATGTGTGGAATGTACATCTGTGTATTTAATATGTTGTCTGAGGAGTACTAGCAAAATGATTATTTTACTTTCAGAAAAGTTAAAATAATTTTCATTAACTAGATCAGAAACTGAAATTACTCTTTTGTTTTTAAGTGAAAAATCAATCCACATAAGATACCAAAAGTTGACAATGTGAAAAGAATATTACATATAATTTATAACACTGGGAAAACTGTAAATGGTCCATAAAGCTCCTAAAATATTGTTACAGAACTCCAAATAACAGTTTATTCTTTTTTCAATACTTCATTGTTGCCAAAGGTTCTACCCAAAATTCATTAAAGGCTCCATAGACTAAAAAAAACATCAAAATAAAATTTTACACTATAGTATTGCAAACAACATGCATTAGGCACTATAGCACCCTAGTAAAACATGCAGATATAGCTTATTGCAGCTTCAAATTCTTAAACCCTATTACATGCTCATATAAATCCCTTTATACACCTCCCATTTGTTAAAGCGGTTGATTGCTGTCTCTCATCACACCATCCCTTGTCCAACCAAGCATTTCAAGATTTAACTAGGTAGTTCTAGTGATCCCAGATTGCAATTTATCAAGATGATTCATAACTAAGGTAATGTATATTAGGGATAAAAACTTCTTGAAGCAATCAAAGTGGTCCAAAATTACAATGGCTTTTTCTACATAAGGGTTCCTCAACTCCAGTCTCAGGAACCACTAACAGGCTAGATGTTTAGAACTACAGCACAACACATATAGGGCCAGATTACAAGTGGATCACAAAGGTTTGTGCCCGTGTGATAAGTGGTTTATCACGGGGGTTTGCGCGAGTCGGGCTTACCGCTGGTATTACAAGTTGAAAGTAAACACGATCGCTTGAGCACAATCGCGATCAACGCTAGAATGATTACTGCAACAGAACTCTGGTTAACTGTTTTGCGAAACATAAAAGTTGCACAATACACTTTCATAAATTACAAAGTACAGTTACCCTCATAATAACACCATCTAACAAAAATTATTTAAAAAAATATTGCACAAAAAAGTTATAAAGGCTCAAAGATATGAGGCAGGCAAAGGGCTTTAACATTGAGATACATACATATATGTGTGTGTACATATGTATTTATATATGTATTTACAGACATATATACACATATAAACACATAAATACATATGTAAACATATATAGACATGTATGCAAGTGCATTAGAGCCTTTTGCAGTTAAGTAGCTAAAAACATTTAAAAGCATATTTATGCAATATTCATTTTTAATAAAGGTTAACTATGTATTTACAGTACATATTTGACATCCCAATGTTCTGCACATAGCAGAATATGTTCTATGTATTTCTAAATAGATATTCCTATATATATCTGTATATGTCTATACCTATATATAATAATCTATATATAGATATATATATTTTACCAAGAAACATCAGCTATATGTAGAAATATATATGTAGAAATATTTGTTTATGAATATTTGTTTCTGTTATTTGAAGAACAATGGAATGTGAAATATTCATATTTTCAAGTTGGGTAAGCACAAATGAGAATATGTGATTGGGTTTGCGCGAGAGTAAGGTATTAGTTTTTTTTCCCACTTTTTTCTCTCCATTGACTTCTATGGGGGAATATGTGAACGCAATATTTTAACTTCGGCTTTTTGCGCTTGTTAGGTTAGCGAAAGAGTGAAAACTGTTTACTTTCAACTCGTAATATGAGCGCATCCAGACAAGTGCAAAAATCTTACTTCTAGCACAATTAACGCTCTAGCTGAAACGTTAATTTGCACTCCATTAGTAATCTGGCCCATAATCAGCTGCTTATATGTAAAAGTTAATTAACCTACAGGTGCAAATATTAATTTTTTTATCTGTCCTACTATGTAAATAATGATTTGATGCTTTTTAAATGTCATTTATGACTATGGTTTCCCTAAAGTGATTTTTACCTTATTATTTAAAGTGATAGTAAATTATATCAACTTGCTAAGCATTAAAATATATCATCAAAACCGCATAAAAAATTTTTTTCAATGAAAGTACTTTTTACATTTATTAATATTTTAGATTTACTATCCTGTCAATCAAGATCCTTCCCTCCACTCCTTCAACAGCTGTGTTCTTCATTCTAGTGACATCGCACACACTCTACACCTTTTCCACAATGCGTTCCCAAGTCTCAAAGAAACTGCGCATGCACAATAGCATTTATTATGGATACTCATTGAAAATAGTAAGCCATTTGGCTAAGCTTCTAATTGGATGCAGGAAAAATTTTAAGAAAAAAAAAAATTGTAAAAAGGGGGGCCGGCAGGGTAGAGCGAGTATTACTAAAATATATCATTGCTGCATAACAAATACAGGTACTTCACTTCATGTTAAGGCAATCAACAGTTCACTTTAGCTTTATTTGACTTATTTAGTCATCAACAGCAAAAAGGCAGTTTAACATTGGAAAGGGTAAACCCTTCCTCTGCAGCACATCTCTGTAATGTTCGTGGGATACTTCTCTATCAGACTGAACTCGGCCAGTAGTCTTGTTATACCGGCGTTGAGCCGGAAAGATAGGGAATATCCCAGAGCAAAGTCAGCAAGATGAGGGAAGCAGCACTCACCACAGGCAGGGTACTCTTCAGCGGCAATGGTAGAGCAGTCCAAGGGCAAACCACTAGAATGGTCAGGCAGGCAGGGTTTGGCAACAGAGAGGTAATCCAGAAATTTAGGGGTTCAACAGGTAGGGTAGTCAGACAAGCAGAGTTCAGCAGCAGTATATCAATCCAGGAATTCAGGGGTTAAACAGGTAAAGTAGTCAGACAAGCAGAGTTCAGCAGCAGTATATCAATCCAGCAATTCAGGGAAAAAACAGGCAGATTAATCAGACAGGCAGGGTTCAAACACAATAAGGCAATATAGCAGTAACACTCTATCACACCAAGGAGCACACAAGGGCAGTGATAGATCGTTTTGAAAGGACTTACATATGCGCAGGATTCGCGCCACAGGCGTCAAGACCGGCATCAGTGAGAGAGGAGCGTGCAGCGATGACATCAGAGCCACGCGCATCTGGACCTGACATAGCCCCTGGCAATGAGCAGGGAAGGAGACCCCGTGCCCCTAGCAACAGCTAGAACGGCGTGGCGTTACATAGCCCCCTTCTCAATGGTTCCCTCCGGGAACCAGAGTTGGCCTCAAAGGATGAGCAGCATGGACTCTGGAGACCAAAGATGGAGCATGCATATCACGAGCAGGAACCCAGGAACAATCTGCCACAGAGTAACCCTTCCAATGTATCCTTTTTTATATTTAGACAGCTGAACGTAGCTGAGAGTGAATACGTTGCCAATGAGTGGTGAGTTCAGTAACGTGTCGATCTGCAGCAGGAACCCCAGTGGACTGAGCAGAAAGAGGGAAGACGCGAGGTTGATACCCTGCTGTGGCTTGAAATGGAGAACATCGAAGAGATGAGTGCCAATCAGAGTTTCTTGCCAGCTCAGCTAGAGGTAACAACTCAGACTAGTTGGTATGGCGAGCGTTGACAAAGGCTCTAACGTAGGCTTCAAGATCCTGGTTTACTCTCTCAGTTAGTACATTGATCTGAGGATGGTAGCCAGAAGACAAGGAAATAGTGCTTCCAATCAACTTACAAAAGGTTTTCCAAAAGGTAGAGATGAACTGTGGACCTCTGTGGGAAACAATATTCACAGAAATGCCATGAAGTCGTACCACATGCAAGAGAAAAAGAGACATTACTTCTTGGGCAGAAGGCAGTTTGGTTAGGGGTACAAAATGAGCCAGTCTGGAAAAGTGATCCACCACAACCCAGATAACTGTATGGTGGTCAGAAGGAGGAAGGTCCACAATTAAATCCATTGTTATGTGTGTCCATGGTTGTTTGGGAATAGACAATGGTTGGAGCAAGCCAGGAGGCAAGGATCAGGGAGTTTTGTTGGCAGCACAGCGTCAGAATTCATAGTAGGCCACCATACGTGTTGGGAAAAATGCTTAAAAGTCCTTGTTAAAACAGGATGTCATGAGAGTTTACTATCATGAGCCCAGGAGAGTACAGTAGTGCGTAGATTCAAAGGTACAAAAAAGATATCGGAAGCCACGGGAGCCTCAGGAGGTTTACTAGACTGGGCACGTTGCAGTCTTTGAAGAATGGTGGTATTCAGTTGAGCTACCATGCAGGAGGGAAGTATGATGTGTTTAATAGGGGAGGAATCACTTGCGTGAGGGAACTGACAGGAAAGGGCATCCGTCTTCTTGTTCTTAGTCCCAGGAAGATAAGAAACCACAAAGTTAAAACTGGAAAAGAACAAAACCCACCTGGCCTGTCGAGGATTGAGTCAATGAGCAGTTTCTAGGTAAGTCAGGTTCTTGTGGTCGGTGAGAATCTGAAAGGGATTGGCGGTGCCCTCTAACTAATGATGCCATTCAGTCAAAGCCATCTTAATGGCTAAGAGTTCACAATTACCCACATCGTAGTTCCTCTCTGCAGGAGTAAAGCGTTTAGAGAAAAAGGCTGCAGGGTGTGACTTGGAAGTCAAAGGATCCCTTTGGGTTAGAACTGCTCCAGCCCCTATCTCGGAGGCATCAACCTCTAAAGTGAACTGTAGGTCAGGATCAGGATGGCGGAGCACAGGAGCAGAACAGAAAGCCTTCTACAGACGAGAGAAGGCATTAATGGCTTCAGGAGGCCAATGTTTACAGTCTTTGTTCTGTTTTGTCAATTCAGTGAGAGGAGTGTCTGTTTGAGAAAAGTTCTTTATAAACTTGCGGTAATAATTGGAGAACCCCAAGAACCTCTGTAATTCCTTTAATGAAGTAGGTTGAGGCCATTCTAGACGTGCGGGAAGTTTAGAAGGATCGAGCGGCTTCAGCGGCGCGGCGTGACAATCTCATTATTTTGCAGTACAATATAATTTTACAAAGTGTTCATAAAGCAATAGAGTCTCTTCAACACACCAGCCCTCCTGGGTGGGTAACAGTCTAATAGACCTAAGGCAAGCTTCCTTTTAAACATTAGGAGCTGCAATTATAAGCCACAACTGTGATTAACAAGCTCCTAATCGAAACCTGGTCTGGACAGTTTCATAGCTGTTGTAATAACAGCTCACCCTTCACTCAAAGTACTCCTCCCCAGAGGTCTAGAACACAGTTTGTAAACAGAAAATATTTCCCTGGGGTTTAACAGAAAGGGAGAATACCATATATAAGGCTTGGCCTTATATACCTCCCAATTAACAACAAGCCCTGCTTTCTGTCACACAGTGAGTTGAGTGACCATGGACATCAAAGAATGTACCCCAAACAGTCCATCAGCATTGCCCAGCAAAAGACCCACCCTTTATTCAACAATAAAATTGAGGGTTTGCAGGCTAAGGAACCACCTAGTAACTCTTACATTATTTTCTTTATTCTGGCTCATCCATGTGAGAGGAGAATGGTTTGTAATAAACTTAAATTACCTTCCTAACAGATAGCACTTAATGGTCTCTAAAGCACATTTAATAGCAAGGCATTATTTCTTCACTATAGAGTAATTCTCCTGTGGGTTTAGTTTTCTACTTAGGTAAAGGACAGTATGTTATTCACCCTTATACTCTTGGGAGAGGACTGCTCTCATTAGAACCAACATCAGAAGCATCCGTCTGTACAATAAAATCTGTAGAGAAGTCAGAGGTTACCAAAACTAACAGGGGGCCTCAGATGGCATCTTTCAAATGCTTAAAAGCTTGTTCTACTATGGCTTCTACTTTGATTGAATTGTATACAGTTTAACCAATCTTCTACCAATGGTAAAACCCAAGTACTTGGCTTCTTCTAAACCAATAGTACATTTTGTAGGATTGGCAGTTAAAGGAGTAGTTTACCCTAAAATTTCCTTCCATTTAATTTGTTCAAAATGATCGATTTTACCTGCTGAAGTGTATTAAATTGTTTACAATTAGCTCCTTAACCTTTATATCAGCAGTGTTTGTCTGTGGTATCCCTGTCTATACTGAAAGCTTATATACGTAAGCATTAGCTGTAAAAAAGATGTGTAAACATAGCCAGCAGAATATATTACACTCCCAGTGGGAGGAAGGTTGAGATGGTAGGCAAGATAAGTAATAAAAAGTTAATTTCCAATTGTTCTTTCTGTCTTACAAAGTATTGGGATTTGATATACAAACCGAGATAATCATTTGTGTGTTGAGAACCCATTTTGATGGATTGTGGTTTGAAAGGACAAAACCAGCTATTTCATATACAAAATTAAACCCAAAGAAGCAATTTCTCATATATTTATACTCTGCAGCTGGTATAACAAGTAATTCAAAACACATTAAGGGAAAAACAAGTTTACAGTATACTGCCCTTTAAACCAGCAGATCATATTGTATCAAGTGCTGCTTGAACGTTTGGAAGGTGGGATTCCCAATCTGTACTATATATTTGAACATAATCTAAGTATGCTGCAGCATAACAAACATTACTTTTCAGAATTTTATCCATCAGTATATTAAAAAAAGACTTTGGGGTTCAAAATGTATTTTTTCCATAGCTTTATCAGTGAGTGGCACCTGCAAATAAAGACTGTTGTGAGATAATACTCTTTTCTTAGTTTTTTTGTTATTAATTCATCAACTCTAGGCATTTGAAAGCTGTCAAATGTAGGAATACAATTCAAGTTGCGATAGTCTTTGCAAAAATCTTACTGAACCATCAGACTTTTAAACCAGCATAATTGAACTGTTCCACTCACTGTGTGGCCAATTACCACAAGTTTCAAGATTGTTTTTCTACTTCAAGTTTTATATCCTTCCTGCAGGCCTCAGGGATTCTATACAGCCTAAGACAAACTTTCTTCCCTGGCTCTTATAGCTATTATAGCATGCTTAATCCCCGGTACCACTGAAAATACCTCTCCTGATAAAATCCTTGACTCTTGCTTTTGATTCACAGATAGGGTTTCAGATATATTTACCTCTGACTCAGTGACAGGAAGATCTGTAGGTTTCAAAGCAACTAAGGCTTCCCTATCCTTCCAAGGTTTTAATAAATGTACATTTATTAAAGAGGTTTCCTCTTTCCTGGCTGGCTTACTTTATAATTAACATTACCCACTTTCTCAATTATCTCATATGGACCCTGCCAAGAAAGTAGCCAAGAAAATATTTTCCACTGTAGGTACCAGAAAAATCACCCTATCCCCAGGTTGAAACACTCTGGCCCTAGTGTTACAGTTATAACTGCATTTTTGCACTTCTTGTGCTTTTCCCATATGTTCACTAACAATGAGCATGAGAGCTTCCATATGGTCCTGCATTTGGAATATATGTTCAATAACACTTTGATATGGGGGAGAACCCTGGCAAATCTCTTTAATAGAGAACATTAATGGCTACATTACAAGTGGCATGGTTAGCGTGCGAGTAATAAGAGTTCGTTTTTCTTCTTCTGTGCTCTCCATTGAAGACTATGGGGGGAAAGTAAGCACAATCGCGATATCTGAAGTCCTTTAGTTAAAGTGTAAAAGTTTTACTTTCAACTTGTAATAAATGGGCAGCAAAATCTATACTATGTCAGTGTCAGTGTTAACGCTCGAGTGAAAGCACTAAATAGTGCCACTTGTAATCTGTCCCTAAATAGGGTAATAAAAGGTCCCAATGTTTCCCATCTGTATGAATTATTTTTCTTAGCATATTCTTGAGAGTTTTATTTACAAACATAGGGAAATATTCCTTATTTTCCCCCTTTTCAATACAATCGTCCTTCCAAATCAATTTCAGAGAAAGGTAAACAAACATTTCATTCATTTTTTAATGTTTTTTTAATTTATCATTTTTTGAATGGTTTGCTTTTTGCAAATACTATATTCTTTTTTTATTAGCAATTATGGATCTGCAATAATATTAAATGGTGAGTTATAATGCAATCTTTAATGGTGTTTTCACAAATTTTTCTTTATATGACCTTCAATAGTTTGTGCCAGGAAAGGGTATACTTTTAAAACCCCAGTGGAGGGTATTTATTTATTATTGCCTCCCCCTGTTGGTTTATTTCTCCCTTGTGTGTTTAATACATTTCATTAATTTGACCCTTTTCTAGAGATTCCTGAAATTAATTTTCTGTTATAGCCATTAATTCCAGAAATTTTGGAAAATCTCTTCCTACCACTACCTCATTAGGTACTACACCCACACAGGGCCACAATACAAGTGGGGTGGTATTTAGTGCTCAGTATAATATCATTTAGTGTTCAGTATAATTATATAACATTGTTTATGAAGGTATTTTTAACACAAATGTTATAAATAACAAATACACTGAGCATAAGGGGTAAATTGCTTGTAAAATAAATACTTTACCAAGGCTGTCCCTCCTTAGCACCTTCACATGAGAGCTATCACAGCAGCAGTGAGAGGTAAGAGCAGCACATCCCATTAATGCACTACCGATCTGCCTAGTGGAGGGAATCCTTTTAAAGCCACGGCTGCAGTTTGCTGCTTGCAGAAGTTTGTAAAAAAACACAGCCAATCAGCAGCCAAAATAGAGCAAGGACTCCTGCTACCCTGCATTGCAAGCTCCAGCAGCCCTCTAAATTGGGAACTGAATAAGTGTAACCCAGCCCCGCCAACATAGGAAATGCAGTGCAGAGCGCAGAGAGGCATTCAAATAATTACCTATCCTGCTGATGATGATGCAGACATTGTGCTCAAAATGAAAATTGCTGTGCACAATTTTAAGTAGAAAGGCAGTTGCAGCACTATATTTGTGCCGCACAGATTACCCTCTTCTATTAGTTCCCGCCCACAGCACAGATTATCAGTACGCCTCTTACACTAACACTGGCACGCCCCCCAGTTAAAAAAATTAATATGGGCTTAAAGTGCAGTCTCTCAGCTTTACTTTGAGGGCATTCACATCCAAATTGGAGGAAGGGGTTAGGATTTACAGCTCTTTAATATGTATCCCCCTCTTTTTCAAGGGACCAAAAGTAATTGGACAATTAACTTAAAAGCTGTTTCATGGACAGGTCTGGGCTATTCATTTCGTTATTTCATTATCAATTAAGCAGATAAAAGGTCTGGTGGCGTACAGAGCCAGAATTATTAAAATAATGCTAGTGTCCAATTATTTAAGGACCTAACTGTATACATATATACATACTATAACAAAGGTGTTCAATTGGGGGGGGGGCATTAAAAAGTTGTATGAAGTACACAAATATGTGAAAAACTGAAATATTGAAATTGTTATAGGGAAAGGCTTCACTAATCATCCTATTTGAATTTAATAATGTGCTGTTATACAATTTTTACACTAGATGGCGATTTAGGCAATGTGTTGGGAAAATTAGTTCTTTAAACCACTGAATTAATCTTTAAAGAAGTGGAAATGCAATCCAAAATCATAGTGACTGATAAGCATTTAGTTTTCTTGAACAAAAACAAAAAACACAGCTATTTGTTCATGTAATACTATTCTGTATAACAGACAGTATCTTGTTTTGCCTTTCTTTGATGATAATGTTAAAAAGGCTACTTAAAAGGACACTGAACCCAAATTTTTTCTTTCATGATTCGGATAGAGCATGCAATTTTAAGCAACATTCTAATTTACTCCTATTATCAAATTTTCTTCGTTTTCTTGCTATCTTTATTTGAAAAAGAAGACATCTAAGCTAAGGAGCCAGCCATTTTTTTTGTTCAGACCTGGACAGCACTTGTTTATTGGTGGGTAAATTTGTCCACCAATCAGCAAGAACAACCCAAGTTGTTCACCAAAAATGGGCCGGCATCTAAATTTACATTCTTGCTTTTCAAATAAAGATACCAAGAGAATGAAGAAAATTTTATAATAGGAGTAAATTAGAAAATTGCTTAAAATTGCATGCTCTATCTGAATCACGAAAGAAAATTTTTTGGGTTCAGTGTAAAGTGAATGATTCTAGAATAATCTCATCTTTTTGTTTCCAACTGTCACATATGATTAAGAATACAACACCATGAGACGCTCTCTTTTTGCTTCTTAATCTTACTTAAATTAAACCAGTTTAAAAACTGAAGTTAATTATAGAAGTATACAAGTGTACAGACACACTGAATGACAAAAAAAAAAAAAGTTCCCAATCAAAACTTAAAGTGCATGGAAATTCCAAAAACATAATTTATGCTTACCTGATAAATTAAATTCTTTCATGGTGGTGAGAGTCCACAATCCATTACTCTTGGGAATTACTCTTTTCTACCACTAGGAGGAGTGAAAGATTCCCAAACTCCAAGAACCCTATAAAACCTCTCCCACCTCACACATACCTCTGTCTAACATATATATATAAGAGCCATAAAAGGAGCAGGGAAAAATTATGTGCTTAACAAAAATGTAACCCCAAAAAACTTAGGCCTAGATTTGGAGTTTGGCGGTAGATGGGCTGTTAACGCTCCGCGGGCTTTTTTCTGGCCGCAGCATAAAATTAACTCTGGTATCGAGAGTTCAAACAAATGCTGCGTTAGGCTCCAAAAAAGGAGCGTAGAGCATTTTTACCGCAAATGCAACTCTCGATACCAGAGTTGCTTACGGACGCGGCCAGCCTCAAAAACGTGCTCGTGCACGATTCCCCCATAGGAAACAATGGGGCTGTTTGAGCTGAAAAAAAACCTAACACCTGCAAAAAAGCAGCGTTCAGCTCCTAACGCAGCCCCATTGTTTCCTATGGGGAAACACTTCCTACGTCTGCACCTAACACTCTAACATGTACCCCGAGTCTAAACACCCCTAACCTTACACTTATTAACCCCTAATCTGCCGCCCCCGCTATCGCTGACACCTGCATATTATTATTAACCCCTAATCTTCCGCTCCGTACACCGCCGCAACCTACGTTATCCCTATGTACCCCTAATCTGCTGCCCCTAACACCGCCGACCCCTATATTACATTTATTAACCCCTAATCTGCCCCCCAACGTCGCCGCCAGCTACTTACAATAATTAACCCCTAATCTGCCGACCGCAAAGCGCCGCCACCTACGTTATCCTTATGTACCCCTAATCTGCTGCCCCTAACACCGCCGACCCCTATATTATATTTATTAACCCCTAATCTGCCCCCCTCAACGTCGCCGACACCTGCCTACACTTATTAACCCCTAATCTGCCGAGCGGACCTGAGCGCTACTATAATAAAGTTATTAACCCCTAATCCGCCTCACTAACCCTATCATAAATAGTATTAACCCCTAATCTGCCCTCCCTAACATCGCCGACACCTAACTTCAATTATTAACCCCTAATCTGACGACCGGAGCTCACCGCTACTATAATAAATGGATTAACCCCTAAAGCTAATTCTAACACTAACACCCCCCTAACTTAAATATAATTTACATCTAACGAAATTAATTAACTCTTATTAAATAAATTATTCCTATTTAAAGCTAAATACTTACCTGTAAAATAAATCCTAATATAGCTACAATATAAATTATAATTACATTGTAGCTATTTTAGGATTAATATTTATTTTACAGGCAACTTGGTAATTATTTTAACCAGGTACAATAGCTATTAAATAGTTAAGAACTATTTAATAGTTACCTAGTTAAAATAATTACAAAATTACCTGTAAAATAAGTCCTAACCTAAGTTATAATTAAACTTAACACTACCCTATCAATAAATTAATTAAATAAACTACCTACAATTACCTACAATTAACCTAACACTACACTATCAATAAATAAATTAAATACAATTGCTACAAATAACTAAAATTACATAAACTAACTAAAGTACAAAAAATTAAAAAGAACTAAGTTACAAAAAATAAAAAATATTTACCAACATAAGAAAAATATTACAACAATTTTAAACTAATTACACCTACTCTAAGCCCCCTAATAAAATAACAAAGACCCCCAAAATAAAAAATTTCCTACCCTATTCTAAATTAATAAATGTAAAAGCTCTTTTACCTTACCAGCCCTGAACAGGGCCCTTTGCGGGGCATGCCCCAAGAAAATCAGCTCTTTTGCCTGTAAAAAAAAACATACAATACCCCCCTCCAACATTACAACCCACCACCCACATACCCCTAATCTAACCCAAACCCCCCTTAAATAAACCTAACACTAAGCCCCTGAAGATCTTCCTACCTTGTCTTCACTATCCAGGTATCACCGATCCGTCCTGGCATCCGGTGCTGAAGAGGTCCAGAAGAGGCTCCAAAGTCTTCCTCCTATCCGGCAAGAAGAGGACATCCGGACCGGCAAACATCTTCTCCAAGCGGCATCTTCGATCTTCTTCCATCCGGTGCGGATCGGGTCCATCTTGAAGCAGCCAACGCGGATCCATCCTCTTCTTCCGTTGTCTCCCGACGAATGACGGTTCCTTTAAGGGACGTCATCCAAGATGGCATCCCTCGAATTCCGATTGGCTGATAGGATTCTATCAGCCAATCGGAATTAAGGTAGGAATATTCTGATTGGCTGATGGAATCAGCCAATCAGAATCAAGTTCAATCCGATTGGCTGATCCAATCAGCCAATCAGATTGAGCTCGCATTCTATTGGCTGATCGGAACAGCCAATAGAATGCGAGCTCAATCTGATTGGCTGATTGGATCAGCCAATCGGATTGAACTTGATTCTGATTGGCTGATTCCATCAGCCAATCAGAATATTCCTACCTTAATTCCGATTGGCTGATAGAATCCTATCAGCCAATCGGAATTCGAGGGACGCCATCTTGGATGACGTCCCTTAAAGGAACCGTCATTCGTCGGGAGACAACGGAAGAAGAGGATGGATCCGCGTCGGCTGCTTCAAGATGGACCCGATCCGCACCGGATGGAAGAAGATCGAAGATGCCGCTTGGAGAAGATGTTTGCCGGTCCGGATGTCCTCTTCTTGCCGGATAGGAGGAAGACTTTGGAGCCTCTTCTGGACCTCTTCAGCACCGGATGCCAGGACAGATCGGTGATACCTGGATGGTGAAGACAAGGTAGGAAGATCTTCAGGGGCTTAGTGTTAGGTTTATTTAAGAGGGGTTTGGGTTAGATTAGGGGTATGTGGGTGGTGGGTTGTAATGTTGGAGGGGGGTATTGTATGTTTTTTTTTACAGGCAAAAGAGCTGATTTTCTTGGGGCATGCCCCGCAAAGGGCCCTGTTCAGGGCTGGTAAGGTAAAAGAGCTTTTACATTTATTAATTTAGAATAGGGTAGGGAATTTTTTATTTTGGGGGTCTTTGTTATTTTATTAGGGGGCTTAGAGTAGGTGTAATTAGTTTAAAATTGTTGTAATATTTTTCTTATGTTGGTAAATATTTTTTTATTTTTTGTAACTTAGTTAGTTTATGTAATTGTAGTTATTTGTAGCAATTGTATTTAATTTATTTATTGATAGTGTAGTGTTAGGTTAATTGTAGGTAATTGTAGGTAGTTTATTTAATTAATTTATTGATAGGGTAGTGTTAGGTTTAATTATAACTTAGGTTAGGACTTATTTTACAGGTAATTTTGTAATTATTTTAACTAGGTAACTATTAAATAGTTCTTAACTATTTAATAGCTATTGTACCTGGTTAAAATAATTACCAAGTTGCCTGTAAAATAAATATTAATCCTAAAATAGCTACAATGTAATTATAATTTATATTGTAGCTATATTAGGATTTATTTTACAGGTAAGTATTTAGCTTTAAATAGGAATAATTTATTTAATAAGAGTTAATTAATTTCGTTAGATGTAAATTATATTTAAGTTAGGGGGTGTTAGTGTTAGGGTTAGACTTAGCTTTAGGGGTTAATCCATTTATTATAGTAGCGGTGAGCTCCGGTCGTCAGATTAGGGGTTAATAATTGAAGTTAGGTGTCGGCGATGTTAGGGAGGGCAGATTAGGGGTTAATACTATTTATGATAGGGTTAGTGAGGCGGATTAGGGGTTAATAACTTTATTATAGTAGCGCTCAGGTCCGCTCGGCAGATTAGGGGTTAATAAGTGTAGGCAGGTGTCGGCGACGTTGAGGGGGGCAGATTAGGGGTTAATAAATATAATATAGGGGTCGGCGGTGTTAGGGGCAGCAGATTAGGGGTACATAAGGATAACGTAGGTGGCGGCGCTTTGCGGTCGGCAGATTAGGGGTTAATTATTGTAAGTAGCTGGCGGCGACGTTGTGGGGGGGCAGGTTAGGGGTTAATAAATGTAATACAGGGGTCGGCGGGGTTAGGGGCAGCAGATTAGGGGTACATAAGTATAACGTAGGTGGCGGTCGGAAGATTAGGGGTTAAAAAATTTTAATCGAGTGGCGGCGATGTGGGGGGACCTCGGTTTAGGGGTACATAGGTAGTTTATGGGTGTTAGTGTACTTTAGGGTACAGTAGTTAAGAGCTTTATGAACCGGCGTTAGCCCAGAAAGCTCTTAACTCCTGCTATTTTCCTGCGGCTGGAGTTTTGTCGTTAGAGCTCTAACGCTCACTTCAGAAACGACTCTAAATACCGGCGTTAGGAAGATCCCATTGAAAAGATAGGATACGCAATTGACGTAAGGGGATCTGCGGTATGGAAAAGTCACGGCTGGAAAGTGAGCGTTAAACCCTATTTTAAGTGACTCCAAATACCGGCGGTAGCCTAAAACCAGCGTTAGGAGCCTCTAACGCTGGTTTTCACGGCTACCGCCGAACTCTAAATCTAGGCCATAATACCCAAGCTGTGGAGTCCATGAGTAACAGAAAGGGAAGGATTTTAAAACATCTTTTTTCACTGAGAAATTAAATCCACAACCCCAATAAATTTTCCTTTTTTTTATGCACTTAAATTAAATCCGACAAAAAAAATCAAACTGAGACAACTTCCTAAAGAAACTTCCTTCCAAAGAAGACCAAGTAGCTGCCTTGCAAATCTGGTCAATTGAAGCATCATTCTTGAAGGCCCAAGAAGTGCAGGGGTCGAGTGCCGGGGAAATGCATGAGAACTGGGATCCTGCATTATTTTTGCAGGGGTAACTACGTCCCCCGGGAAAAATAGTCCCTCACACTCAGTCACTTCACTTTCCATACAGCTCAGTGCTGCTGCTTCCCTCCTGAGCCCCGCCCCATAGCAAAGTGTGACCACTCAGCAGCCTAAACTTTGCTATAGGGAGGGGCAGCCGACTTGGTAGGGGAGCAAGCCGCAGCAGACAGCACGAGTCATCCCCTCTAGGCTGAGGTCCAAGCCCAGTGGAGATAGGAAGAGATGGCTATTGGAAATAGAAGGTAAGTAAATTTCCCCCTCACAAGTGAGCACCTGTCGTTTGCGCTACAAAAATCATGACCAAGGCAGCTCAAAACAAAGAAATATAATAAAATATGGTTAACACTTTGAGACTTGATAATGGCAAAGCCTTTCATCTACATAACGATTACTAGTAATTTAATAAAAAGTTAATTAGATTGCTCTTTTGGTTCAAAGTTTGGATTCTAAAATGTTATGTTTAACTACATCTTAGCCACCAGATCTCAAGACTACATGAAGGCATGGAGGACTTAGGTTGGCTACAATGATCTAAAAAATGTGAGATCACAAGTTCAGTTAATCTTACAGAACTCTTGAAACCCTGACAAATATTTTAGTATAGTCAACCGTCTCATGGAACCATAAGACCAATATTAAGAAGAAAGAAAAGGCTCCTTGTGGGGTTTATGTACCTTCTCTCCATATGTCAAACACATTAATAATGAATAATCACCAACCCCCAAAAAACATAAATCATTCAGCAGATTCTGAACATATCCTACATCAGAGCTAATATATCCATATATAACCCATCCCTGACAACTAATGTCTGTGTGAGTTGATGAATATTTGCCCTTAGATAGCAATGATGTGGCTTAGATAAGGTTACCATTACAAACTTTCAGAATCCTGCTTCTTCTTTATTATTGAAGATCTTACTAATGTGGTAATAGATAGTATGACTTTGGGTCTATAAGGTACCACATCCCCTTATACTGGGCTTGTCCTATATATTACCAGTGTTGTATTTAAAGTTATCATTATGAAACTGCATGGTAGCCTTTCCATGGGTATGACTTGATATAAGTTCATAATATCAGTGTTGTAATGTTCGTGGGATATTTCCTTATCAGACCAATCCTGGCCAGTAGCCTTCTTATCCCAGCATTAAGTGGAAAGATAAGAAAAATTTCCAGAACTAAGTATAACAGTTTTATAGAATGAAGAAGATCAGGAACACGGGTTAATGAGGAGCAGGTCACAGGCCTAAATAGGGTTCAGAAGTAAGCAGACAGTACGATGACGCCGAGAAACACAAAAAGAAATGCTCACTAGACAGTACAGGGTTCAGTGAGAAGAAATGGTCACTAGGCAATGCAGGTTTCAGTAACAAGCAGGCAGTCCAATCTTTCTGAGTACCAAAAGGGTTAAGCAGTAGAATAGTCGATAGCAATGCAGGTTTCAGTAACAAGAAGTATTGAAGATTAATTATTAATTTTGGAAAACAATATTTATATTAATAATAATAATTATTGTTATTTATTAAAGAATTTGCTTGTGAGAAAGACAGCTTAATATAACAACTTTTATTAGTCACAGTTCTTTATATGGTACCATCAATATGAGTTACATTAAATACATTACATAAAACACATTGACATAACTGCATACAATTTCTTACATCAAATGCAAACAAACATAAAAACAACCTTATAGCTATAAAGTAAGTAAGTGCATAATATAATTACCTCTGGGCCCCAGTAAGAGCTTGTAACCTCTCTCTCCGTCCTTCCCTTCTGTTCTTCCTACTATCCCTATCTACATCTTATATACCTATTATGACAGGCCCCTTCAGCTAATTCTTCCCAAAATGGATAATGGTGGATGCTTGTTATCATTTTGGGTTGGCTAACAGTGTGATTGGTTAATCATAATAGCTGAATGTATTTTTTTGTTTCTACAGTAATTTGTAGCTCAGCACTTTACCTATCTCTGTATGCTATTTCTGACAGTTGGACAGCTGCTTACATGGCTTCTGACTTCTGGACTTTTTAACTAAATTATTTTAACTAAATTAATTTATTGCTGTATTCCTGTACATGAACAGGTGTGTCCTTGAGAAACTTTCAGCAAGCTGAACATCAAGTAGTTACATCACACACACACACATATATATATATATATATATATATATATATATATATATATATACATACACACACACATATATATATATAATTTGATCATATTTAGCAAATTATTCATATTGTAACAGAAGGCAGTTCAATCTTTCTGAGTATCAAAAGGGTTAAGCAGTAGAATGGTCAATAGCATTGCAGGTTTCAGTAACAAGCATTCAATCCAGTAAAGCACAATAGTAAACAGCAAAATAATAGCACGGAGGTAAACGTATACTAGGCCATTTACATACTAAAGGAGATTACCTTAAATAGGGGCAGGCTCACACCCAGGTGGAGGCACAGGTGTACAGGACATGAGCAGAGTAGCAATCACAGCGCACAGTGATGATGTCACCACCGTGCACCACACAACAACCAGATGCTGCCATGGCAATGGCTGGGAGGAGCAGGGGCGGCGGTATGACATCCCCCACTTTTTTTTTTTTTTAGGACTTGACTTCTGAAAAATTGGCAACTGACAAAGTGGAATGAGCAGTAATCCGATGCGGTGGAGGCTGACCTCCAAGTAAGTTTTGTGAATCAAAAGTTTCAACCAAGAGGCAAAAGAAACAGCAGAAGCTTTCTTTTTTTATATCTTTATTTTATTCCAACAGTATAGGGAAAAATACAGTAATAATATTTGCTTTTCCAGCATACCTTACATGTTGTCATAAGAAGCAAAAAAAAAGAAATATATAAACAAAAGATAGAATCATGTCAATATTTGGAAAGAACAAAAGAGGAAGAAACAAGAAAATAGATCAAAATTCGATCAAGATACTGATATAATACTGATATAAATAGGCCCTTATTTAACCATATTATTAATTTAAAGTGAGGACCAATAAGGAAAATTTATATGATAGTCTAGTATCCATAAATTATACATATACACTTGTTGGAGTATTTTAAAATAAAATAAAACAAGTCCAAAACGACAATAATAAAAAGAATAACAGCAGAACAAAAAAAACACACAATACTAGGACCTCTCTTTGGCCTCCTGCTCCTCTTTTCAAGAGAAAAATGATCTTATTGTTTAATATCTGTTATAAGACTCAAGGAGAGGTTAAGACCCAATGGGATAGGAGAGTGAGTGTTTTGGTATTAAATAAGGGTCTTAATATCTGTTTCTGAATAGATAACGATTATGTCTTAATTATTGGTAACCACTTATTGAAAAACTCCTCAACCTTATTTTTAGCAGGGAGATCTATATCTTGCACTTCAAATATCAATTGTTGTAGCAGAACGTTTTGAAATCAAACAAAACTAGGGGGGGGGGCTGAATATTTCCACATCCTCAAAATCAGATATCTCATCACCATAATAATAGTTGCAAAACTCTGATAATTATTAGGTCTAGTGATAGGCCTATCAAAATAGAGAAAAAATAACATGATGGGGAAGAATTTTTTAATGGTCCAAATAAAGTTTAGTATACCAGAAGTTTATTTTACCCCAAAATTGTTGAATTTTTGGGCAGCCCCAGAATAAATGTAGGGTATTGGCTTTAGCTAATTTACATTTAGCACAAGAGAATTCTTTGCTACTATAAATGTTTGCCAATTTACCAGGAGAAAAATATGTGTTATAGATTAGTTTAATATGAGATTCTTTCCATCCAATGGGGATTACTAGTTTATCCAATAATAAAAAGCTCTGTCTGATATTGGATGTATCCAGAAATGGAAAACATGGTAACCAATGTGCTAATATTTTATTTAAATGTATTTGACTCTGCTTAGAAAGCAGAATATTATACAATAAAGAGATAGAACATTTGCCCATAGCAAATTTCCTAAGAGGTTCATTAATCTCAGACCAATGACATAACATTTCCAAGTTCCAATTTTGAGAATAAATAAAATGACGCTACTGGAAGTAGGCGTATAGATTAGTTCTAGGAATTTCAAAGGTACAAATCAATTTATTAAAAGAGATCAATTGACCAGTTGAGGTAAATACTTGATAGAAATAGTTGAGCCCTTTAAGGGACCAGTCATTAAAGACCGAATAGTAGATCCCTGGTATGAACTCTGGATTACCTTGAATAGGAAGAAAAACTGAAAATCTGAAATCTAAGCTAAGCAACTTACACATTTTTTGCCATGCAATAATTATATTTCGTAACGTAATTAAATTTAATATATTTGGTGGGAGATTTCTTAATATACAATGAAGAATAGATTTTAAATACACAGGAAAAATTATGAAACTTTCTAGTCCAACAGAAGCAAATTTATTTAAATATGTCAACCAATCCAGAGCTACCTTAACTAAGGTGGATATATTATACAATTTAATATCCGTAAAGGCAAGTCCGGCATTAAACCTTCTTTGTGCTAATTTAGAGACAGAGATACGAGCTTTCTGATTCTTCCAAAGGAACTGAGAACATGCAGAATGAAATGTATTTATCTATTGATTAGGTATAAACAGAGGAAGATTTTGAAGTAAGTGTAATATTCGGTAGAATAAAATAGTTTTAATTAAATTTACCCTAGCAGATAGGAAAATGGGAAGAGCCATCCAATTCTTGAGATCAGCCATAGCTTTTTGAAACACATGAGGAAAATTTAACTTGTACCAAAATCTAGGGTTTTTGTGTAGGACTATTCCAAGATAAGTAATATGTTCTGTTGTCTTAAAAGTGTGATTTACATAGCTATTCCATAATTTCCTCATCCATAGAATTTCACTTTTTTGGAAATTGATCTTATATCCTGAGAAGGAACTAAAAATCGTAAACATATCTAGTAATTGAGGGATAGCTTTTTAGGTGTTTTCCAGAAAAAATAATAAATCATCCGCATAAAGCAAGATTTTCAGGGAATCTGTACCAAATCTTATCCCTTGTAATTCTTTACGGAGCCAGATAGCAAAAGGTTCAATAGAAAGATTAAAGAGTAAAGGAGATAATGGACGACCTTGACGGGTCCCACAACTAAGTATAATTCTAGAAGAAAGGGTTCTATTTAATAAAAGGGTTTTTTGTAAATCTTTAAGATAAATTGAAGAAATTACCCACTAAAGCCAAACTGTTGAAGAGATAGGAATAGATGGTTCCAGGCAATAGAATTGAAAGCATTCTCAGTATCAACTGAAAGTACAGCTATGTCAGAGCCGGCTTTCCTATTTCTCCTTTTATAAGATTGGGTATAATTTTGATTCCAAAAATAATCTAAGGTGATTTCCACTTTCCGAAGGTTAGATGACATATTTCTGCCTTGGATAAAACCTGTTTGGTCTGTATAAATAATTTTGTGTATGAATAAATTTAACCTATCTGCCAGAATTGATGCAAGAATTTTGTAATCAGGTTTTAACACTGATATGGGCCTATACGACATTGGGTCTTCTAAATATTTGCCTTTTATAGGGATTAGAGTGATATTTGCTGCTGTGAAAAAATGAGATATACCACTATTAGTAGTATTAGTATTGAAAAGTTTTGTAAGTGTAAAGTGGCTAAAACTTCCCCAACCCACCAGGGTTTTCTTTAATTTGCTTAATTCCTTCTATTTTAGATGTGTTTCTTGTATCAAAGCAATATCTTGGGAATGTTTCCCTAACTGTGCTATAATCTGTTTACGTTTTATGGGGGAAGTAATTCCCCCAACATTCCAAGATAAAATGTTTAACTGCAAAGCCATTCTATATTATCCATAAAATTAAAGAGGAGCGAGAGAGAGAAAAAAAACACACAAAGAAATAAGACCAAATTGGCAATTATTTTGCTCACGTCTATCAAGTTGCCAGATTTTGACAAACATTAATATCATATTTCCATATTTATAGTACATATCCAGCCAACTAAGGAGAATTAAGTTTTACCTTAAAATTCTCTAGCCTCTTTTGCGTTATTAAGAATATCTGTTTTTCCATTACCATCCACCAAAATTGTAGCCGGGTATATCATTCTAACTTTATAACTCTTATCTATGAGTTGCAGGAAGAAAGGAGACATTTCTTTTCTCTTTATTTGTGTTTCATTTGAGAAATCTTGAAACAATAATATTTTATGACTGTCTAAAGTCAGTGTGCCCAGTTCTCTATAGTGTTTTAATAGCTCAATCTTATCCTGAATTTTAAAACTTTAAAAATTACCATCCTGTCCCGTAAGGTACTATCGGGTTTATACTTCTTACTACCCAATCTATGTGCTCTCTCCACAACTAGGGGGAGTTTTTTTACTAGAAAAGCCAAGAGCCTGAGGTAAAATAAGGGAATTAAATTTAATTAGGTCTGTATATCTTGAAGTTTCTGGGAGGCCTATGATTCGTATATTGTTGCGTCTAGATCTATCTTCTAGATCTTCTAATCTGACACTCATGAATTTGATTGCCTTGCTTTTGTATTATGTTATCCTGTACATTAATCTGATCCTCTAGATCAGATATCATATTTTCCGCTTCTGACATCCTTACTGCATTGTGAGTGATTGTGTTTTCACCTGTAAAATAAATTTGTCCATAAATAGGTGTAAAGCAATAGTGTGGAAAATTAAGTGCGCTTAGTATAGTGTGATCTATGAAAAAAAAATCCCTTTTTTTTTCTCTTTTCTTTCCCCCCTTATTTCCTTTTTTTTTTTTTTTTATGTGCAAGTATTTGTGATTAAAAAGTGACTAGTTGATAGAGCCTACGTCAAAAGAAAAAAAAAGAGAAACAGAAGGAGAATTCCCAGGGAGGAAAACACACTGAAATCCTTAGAACCCCTTCCTAGAGACTACCATCTAAAATAAATTATTGATATTGCGTAGGAAGACATATATTTCTTACACCCACCAATATAGTTGATTAGGGTTGATTATTTAGCTTATTGCAGTGATTCTTAAGCCTTCCTATGTATCCTATTTTCTGCAATTATAAGCTAAGCAAACTTTAGTATAAATATAAATTGCTGCAACAAATAGAATAAGCTCCCTCTCTCTCAATTAGAATCAGAGAGTGTTTTACACTTTCCAGTAGTGAATTAAAACATTCAGCTCTTACTCTCTACTGAACTATATCAACAGTTCTCTAAAATATATTGGCAGAATTTTTTTTATCCAGGCTACTCCTTGCGGCCCGTGAGACTGTATATTCTGCTTCAGAATAATGCAAGTTAAATGATTAACCCTGAGTCCCACTGGTAGCCTTCACATCCACCTATAATGGTTGGCATACTGTAATGTCATGTCCTCTCAAAGAGATCCACAAACAGATAAACACCCAATCACCATCTAAATGAGCAGATCCAGGTGAAAATGAGAAAGAGAAAATGCTCAGATTTAAAAGTCAATCTTACCAAGATATACTGTGCCAAATTATTAGCCAGATATTGTTGTCAAAAGGCAGGTCTTTATCAGCAGAGACTGGAGTGTATTAAACACCTAGTTGTATCCCATCCTTAGGACTCCCAACCCTGATTTACATCCTTATAGAACATGTAAGACAGTTTCAAAGGGTTTTTAGGGAAGGCTTAGAAAACTGTTCACAGTCAGTTAAATGAAGTTGGCTATTTTTTGTATATGGAGCTGCGTTCTGTCTTAAGCTACTCCCGGGAGCCCTTGAGTCTTTATTACATTTACTGCATTCCCACAAGGCAGGCGGTTAGGTCTGGATCCCTCCTGTGCCCCACACACCTACCTCCAGAGATGCATACAATGACTCGTCCTCTCAGGTAGCTAGGCAGATTACACCACCACACACAGTCTTTCCAGCTTGCAACAGCCCCTTCTTCCAGGCAGTTTTTCCAGGCAGCTCCGATACAACAGCCGCTTCTTCCAAGCAGCTCTTCCAGCCTGCCACAGCAAGATAGGAACTTCCTCAGAGGACTGGCAGGTAGGCCCTTATCCATACCATCCTGTAAAATCTGCACAATCCTAGGAATTCTGAAAGAATGCCAAGAAAAAAGATTATCTACAAACCAAGAAATAAAAACCTTCCAGACCTTATGATAGATTTTGCTAGTTACAGGCTTACAAGCCTGAATTAAGGTTTCAATCACAGAAGAAACCCTTATGTCTAAATACTAAACGTTCAAATTCCATGCCATCAAGTTCAGAGACTTGAGATAAGGATGGAAAAACTAACCTTGAGACAGAAGGTCTGACTACAGATGCAGAGGCCAAGGAGGACAGCTGGACATTTGAACCATATCTGCATACCAAATCCTGTGAGGCCAAGCTGGGGCAATTAGGATTCCTGAAAATTTCTCTAGGCTTATCTTGGAAATCACTCTGGGAAATATATTAGCAAGCTGAAATGACCAAGGAACTACTAGAGCATCCACTAACTCTGCCTGAGGATCCCTGGGCCTCGCAAAGTACCTGGGAAGTTTGTTGTTCAAATAAGAGACCATCAGATCTATCGTTGGGAGAACCAAAAGATCCACAGTCTGATTGAACACATCCAGGTGAAGGAACTACTCCCCTTGATGTAGAGATTGACGACTGAGAAAGTCCGCTTCCCAGTTGTTCACCCCTGGAATATAAATCATAGAAACAAGACAAGAATTGATTTCTGCCCATGAGAGGATTCAAGACATCTCCCTCATGGCTAAGGAACTATGAGTTCCCCTCGATAGTTGACATAAGCCACTGATGTGACATTGTCTGTCAGAAAAAGAAGAGGAGATTTTCTTTTCAACAGAGGCCAATCTTGAAGAGCCCTGAAAATTGCACAAAGTTTTAGAACATTTATAGGTAACCTCGCCTCCCGAGGATCCAAAACTCTCTCAAGGACCCCCAAACGGCTCCCCAAACTGAGAGACTTGCATCTGTAGTGATCACAGCCCAGGTAGGATGAGCAAAAGAATCCACTGAATAATAAACTGATGATCCAGCCACCAAGTCAGAGACTGACTTGTATCGGGATCCAAAAATAACTTTTGAGACAGTTGAGTATAGTCTCTGCACTATTGACAAAATTTTCAAAGCTTAAGAGGATTAATGTGAAAATTAACAAATGGAACTGCACCTGAAGCTGCAATCATCAGATCTAGAGTTTCCATACAAAGAGCAACCAAGGGGAAAGAGAGAGACTGAAGGTTCAGAGAGGTTGACACCAATCTTAAATTTCTCTGCTCTGTTAGAGAAAAACTCATGGAGACAGAATCTATTTGAAATCCCCCGAAATTTACTTTTGTTTGAGGAATAAAAGAGCTTTTTTTGAAAATCGATCCTCCAATTATGTTTTTTAAGTTTTTTTTATGTGTGAGATTTTGCTAAAGGAAAAGATGGAGCTTGAACCAATATGTCATTCATGTATGGAAACACTGCAATACCATGAGTTCTGAACACAGACAAAAGGGCACCCAGAACCTTCGTGAATATTCTTGAGACTGTGACCAGACCAAATGGTAGAGCAACAAAATGAAAATACTTGTCTAGAAAGGCAAACCGTAGAAACTGGAAATGTTCTCTGTGAATTAGAAAATGAAAGCAAGCATCCTTTAAATCTATTGTGGACATTAACAGACCTTGCTGAACAAAAGGCAGAATAGTCCACATAGTTTCAATTTTGGAATATGGAATCCTTACAAACTTGTTCAAGGCTTTCAGATCCAGAATTAGTCTGAAAGTACCTTCCTTCTTTGAAACAATGAAACGATTTGAATAAAATCCCTTTCCCTGTTGCTGCAAAGGAACTGTAACAAACATTCCCATACCTTCCAGATCTGATACGGAGTGGAAAAAACTTGAGCTTTTACAGGATTACAAAAAGATTTTTAGTAAAGCTCACCTAAAGTAAGGATAATGAACACTATAGTGCAACCTAGAAAAACATATTTAGAAAAAGCAAAAAGAAAGAAGATTCCACAAATAAGTGCAATCTCAAAGTCTAGGATACAAAGCACATATAGACACAAGACCAGAAAATTCAATGCAAAAACAATAAATCTTTATATATAAGTAAAGCAAACCATGAAATGTACAATTCAATACATACAATAAATCAACCATGCAGACAAACGCGTCCCCATGCGCGTTTCGCTCCGCCCTCGTGGTCGCTCGGAACTTCTTCCGGGTGTGACGTAACTACGGCTTACGTGTCCATTTATTGGATGTTTAGACCATCTGACTTGGAGGCTCGTTCCGTTGTCACCATTGCGTAAGAGCTCCTCATTGGTTACAACTTGACAGCTGTATTGAAATCGCTGTCATATTTATATGTTAATACAGCATTGCTCAACAATAAACTGTAAAGCCGTAGCACATCAATTTAATACAACATTCATACCACAACATACATACATTGTTGGTGCTAAAATATAGCAATCATTCTTCTATTTCTTTAACGTCCCTTACGTTTTTCAAATCGGGTCACAGAAGGATTTTTCTTTAAACTTTCATGCTTATTATAGCATACCAAATTAATCTGAATTATTCTAATTGTCACTATCGAATTCCTGGAGGCCAGAACCCCTAAACATGAAGAAGAATAAATTATAATTTACTTTAATTTTTAGTTCAAACAACAAATTTGTTAAACAGGAGAGAAATGTCATTTAAAAAAAGAGGCGAACTCTAATTTTTCATTAAGTCCGTGTGGGGATAGAGTATTCAGATAGTAAATCCAACGAGTCTCTTTCTGTAAAAGAATGGTGTTAATGTCCCCACCTCGTTTGCTGTATTTAACTGTTTCTATACCAATAAATTTCAAATCATCTGTCCTAGACTGGTGGCATTGTGCAAAATGCCTTGCTATAGGACTATCAATGTTAAAGTCTCTTACATCATCACGATGTTCAGTTATTCTGGAGCGAAACTCTCTGTAGGTTTTACCTACATAGAATAAAGGGCAGGAACATGAGAGAAGATATATGACACCAGTCGTTGAACAATTAATAAAGGATTTTATTTGATAGGTTTTTTCAGTGTTGCTCGCAAATGTTTTTGTTCGTTTTACATACTGACAGCAGACACAGTGGTTGCATGGAGAGCAACCCACAATTCTCTGGGAATGTCTTTCTAACCAATTAGTATTCTTGACCTGGTTAAACTCACTCCTAACTAGAAAATCTTTTAGGTTTCTAGCCCTTCGCGCTGTCATGAGTGGATAATCCCCCACATGTTCTTTAAGAACAGGATCAAGGGAGAGAAGATGCCAGTTTTCCTGTAATATTTTTTTAATTTTTCCCCAATGGGAGTTGTATCTCGTGATATATCTAATTTTAGTAATTGTCTTATCCTCTTCATTAGTATTAGTCTGACTCTTGAATAGAAGGTCTCTTCTATTCATATTTCTTGCCTTGAAAAGGGCCCTCTTTACACATCTTCTAGAGTACCCTCTAGCATAAAATCTATCCGCCATCTCAACAGCCTGCTTATTGAAGGTCCAGTCATCAGTACAAATCTGCCGTAGCCTTAAGAATTGCCCATAAGGGATATTTTTCTTTAGATTTTCTGGGTGATGACTGGATCCCAACAGCACACTGTTGGATACTGTCGGTTTTCTATATACCTGAGTAACCACCATATTATCTCTTCTACCAACAAGGAGATCCAGAAAACTTATTTCGTTTGGATGATAATTTCAGGTTAAAAAAATATTAAGATCATTATGATTAAGGACCGAAACAAATTCCAACAATTCTTGCTCTGTGCCATCCCACAAAATGAGGATGTCATCCACATAATGGATCCAGAGGGCCACATGTGCATCAACCCAATCAGAGTGTTTGCTAAATACAATATTATCCTCCCACCAACCAAGGTGGAGGCAAGCATAGGTTGGTGCACATGTGGCCCCCATGGCCGTACCCCTTTTTTGTCTGTAATACCTTCCATTAAAAAGGAAGATATTATTGTTTAAGACAAACTCCAAGAGATCCACAACAAACTGAGTATGTTTTAAATAGCCTTGTCCTCTAGTTGTTAGGAATGATTTACAGGCTTTTATTCCAACTGCATGGGGGATCGAAGAGTATAAGGACTCAACGCCCAAAGAAACAAAGAGCATTTTTTTAGAAATAGTTATACCATCAAGTATCACTTTTACAGGATTCCTTGGAACTTTAGACAGAAAATAAAACCTGAAAAACTATATTCAGAACCCAGGGATCTGGAACCGGCTGAAACTAAGCCTCCTGAAAGAGGCTCAATCTGTCCCCTACCAGAACTTCTGGATCGGGAGCCACACCTTCATGCTGTTTTGGCAATAGGGATAGCTTTATTACCCTACTTTTACTTGTTCCAGTTAGCACTAGGCCCCCATACTGACACAGAGATGCCTTGCTTCTGAGCAGAGGAGTCAACCCTTTGGTTCTTATTCTAACGAAAGAAACAAAAACAATTAGAAGCTTTAGATTTCCTTTTAGACTTTTTGTCCTGAGGAAAAAAGCCCCTTTACTGCTAGTAACAGTAGATGTAATAGAATCTAAATTAGAAGCAAACAACTTCCTTCCCTGAAAGGATAGAGACAATCTGGATTTTGACACCATATCAGTAGGCTAGGATTTAAGCCATAAGGACATTTTTTTGACATTCATTTTCCTAATATCAAATACAGCATTACAAATAAAAAGAATTGAGTAAACCCAAGTTTAGTACCAGCAGAGTCATCAGAACACTGTTCTGAAAGACTAGACAACTAGCCTGAGCAAATAACCTGCTTGTAAAACTGCCCTTCTATGAAAAGATTCTAATTTTATATCTAAAGGGTCTTTAAAAGAAGTACTGTCTTCCAAAGGAATAATAGTATGTTTAGTCAGAATGGAAATGACCCCATCCACCTTGGGAACGGTTTCCCAAAAAGCAACATCAGCAGCAGGTAAAGGATATAACTTTTTAAACCTTGCAGACAAGTACATGAATTACCTGGCTGAGACCATTCCCCAGAAATCATGTAAGAGACAGCATCAGGAATAGGGAAAACCTTATGTAGATTAACAACAGTCTTAAAACTGATTACAAGGCTTAGCATTCGAAATTTTAGGATATTTAACCTCTAAAGTAATTAAGACCTATATTAAAAGAGAATAAATATGTTCAACTTTAAACAAAAAAATCTCATGTTTAACATCAGCTGAGGATGCCTCATCACCAGAGAAAACTTCACTATCTGAAGAGAACTTGTAGAAGGTAAAATCCAAACTGACCATTTACACTTGTTTGAAGACAGGAGAGCAGTCAATTTCTCAGATACTGCAGCCTTGATATACAAACAAATTCACAGTAGGTGAAACTGTCAGGGTTTCTCCCTGACTTTTATTGTTTTTGCTGATTTTTATCTTGGCTGCCATATTAGACTCACCTGTCTTCTCCCCTTGCTTGTAGCAGAGTGTGTAACACTGCTCAATACTCCAGGCTCCATCTCAAGGCCAAACTGGAGAAAATTATCAGAGATAGACATATCGCAGTCCCAGAATGATGATGTCACCATTCCCTACTTAACTGCCTCAGTCCTGTTTGCCTTTGCCCTTGCCTTGTCTCTGACTTTTTTGTGAGTTCTTGTGTTGCTGACTCTGTCTATAACCTGGCTTGTTTGACTTCACTTCTGGTTCCTGATCCCTGTTCTTGACTTCACTGAGCTTCATGTTCCTGACCCTGGCTCGTCTGACTACTCGCTTTGGTTCCTGACCCGGCTCGTCTAACTTCCCACACAGGCTTTGACTTCTGACTTGGCTTTTGGACTCTTTATTATTTTTGTAATTTTTTAATAAAGGTGTGATTAATTTAGCAATTCATATTTCTGTCTGATTCCTGGTTCTCTAACAGAAACATTATCAATATTCTCCTGAAATAAACAAACAGAAGGTACATTAATACCCAAAGAAACAGCATTAGGTCGGTCTGATTGCATTAATAATTCTAAACATAAGTCACATAAATGAGCTGGGGAAGGCACCTCAGCTTTTTTACAATAAGCACATCTAATAATTACAGAAAGGTGTTCAGGAGACTCAGTTTCCTGGGTAGATTTAGGGACAGAATCATATTGCTGCATTATAGCATATGCCAAAGCAATGCATTAAACACTATAACCCCCTTTGAAAGCTCTTGAAGAATGAAAATCACTTACCCACTCCTAAGTATGGTAAGGTGAACTGCAAAACAAAGCAGGAGACATTAAAATGACAGATTATGCTCATCAAAAAGAGCAAAACGCGCATAAAAAAACTAACAGGTATAAGGGATTTAATGCGCTACGTGTGCATAGCCAAAGACGAAAGTGCGCTAACCCGACATGCATAAAACAGCAGAATCATGAAAATACCTACAAAAGAACTAAAGGGACATGTGCTAACCTGACAAGTGTTAACCTGACTTGCACAACCCTGTAGAAAGCTAAAGTTAAAAATAATCAAATAACTGGCTGACAATCCAAATATGGGCACAGAGAAGCAGGTGTTGGTGTAATTTAAAGCAGAAAACATACAAAACCAAAGAAGGTTTCAAATGTCACACAATTATGATGAGACATGTACTTGAGAAGAGAGCAGTCCTGTGACACCAAAATAAATATGGCACCAAGCATAGAAAAAGTGTCAGGATTTATGACAAAACCCTCTTGCTCTATATAACCAATCTGCCTTAAAACCAGGCAAATATAGGGCTCGATTTATTATCTGGCCATACGTACAAGGTTCACTGTCATGATTCTTGTCTTCCCAGCTTCCGTTGCATGAATGCGGCCAATCACGCGCAAGCGGGAGATGTCAATCATCATGATCGGATCTGATCAGGGTGATTGAAATCCACAACACTATAGGTGGCAAAGAGGTTACGTAGCAGTGATCTTAAGACTGCTGCTACTTAACTAGCGTTTCAAGCTAAACGTGAAATAATGAGGCACTGAAGCTATCGCAGCTTGGTAAATGGAGGCCTATGTCTATTAAAATGAAAGTCATTATTAGCCTATTGAAGTCATTTCCCAGAGTAACGATTTGTAATGTAACCTATGTACATTTGCATAGTCTAGTGCTGTGTAATTTGCTAGTGCTTCAAAAATATAACAAAACGAAAAAAATAATAATGTTAATGTGGGAAGCGCCTGATTAGGGATCTTTAATATTTCTAAAAAGAAAAAAAAACATTTCAAGCATAATCCTGTTGTTTGAAACATTGTAATTACATTTCTTGTATGAGCAAGAGGAGATATAATTGCAGTTTACTTGGTGCTAACATTAATGCACAAATATTTATTTTTTCTTTTCTACAGTTCTTATTTCCAGACACGAATCCTATAATTACTCCTCAGTAGAAAATATTTTTAATCCAGGCAAGAAGTGATACATGGAGATCACATATAAAAAATTGTTGTTCCTAGAAAAATAGTATATATTATATACCGTTATATTTCAGAATGCTTAGAATATATACTGTAATAATGTTTAAAATGAGCTTAAAGAGATAATCAATTTTAAAATACCCTCTTTCAACAAAAAAAATAAAAAAAATTCCTTGAGGACAGTGCGTCAAATTGCTTTTTACAGCCATCCCAAACCATTAGAAATCCTCACAACATTTCACTAATACTGCACTTTGCATTAGAACAATTACAAATTTTCTAATAATTCCAGTTCATCACTTTAAGGACCGAATTATCAAGCTCCGAATGGAGCCTGATGCCCTTGTTGCCGCGCGAGCCTTCAGGCTCGCCAGAAACAGCAGTTATGAAGCTGCTCCATAACTGGTCCGCTGCCTCTGAGGCTGCGGTCTGCAATCCGCCCGATCCTATATGATTGGGCTGATTGACAACCCCTGCTAGCGGCCACGAATCTGCAGGGGGCGGCATTGCACAAGCAGTTTTGGTGAACTGCTTGTGCAATGTTAAATGCCGCCAGCGTATGCTGTCGGCATTCAGCGATGTCTGTCGGACATGATACGCTACAGGGTATCATGTCGGACAGACAATGATAAATTGGCCCCTTAGATTTTAAAAGGACAAACAGACACAGAATCACAAAGAAAAGAAACTAAGGGCTACGTTTTCAATGTGTGTGTATGGACAGGGAATCATTTATTATTACACAAGTGACTGCAGCCAATCGCACGAGAGCAGAGACTGTCAATTACCACGGTCAGACTAGTCCAGGGTGATTTTAATTCGCCAGCTTAGAGCTGGTGGAGAGCTTAAAGGCACATGAAACCCAAAATGTGTCTTTCATAATTCAGATACAACATGCATTTGTAAACAACTTTTCCATTTATTTCTGTTGGCAATTTTGCTTCATTCTCTTGGTATACATTCTTGAAAGAGCAGCAAATGCACTACTGGGAGCTAGTTGAACACACTGGTAAGCCAATCACAAGAGCATATATATGTAGCTACCAATCAGCAGCTAGCTCCTGAGCCTATAGAGATGTGTTTTTCGGCAAAGGCTACCAAAAGAATGAAGAAAATTAGATAACAGTAAATTGGGAAGTTGTTTAAAATTGTATGCTCAATCTAAATCATAAAATAATTGTTTTGTGTTCCATGTCCCTTTAAGAAACAGCAGCCTGATGAACGCTGCTTCTTTACTATTGTCTGCACACTTGTTCATGAGAGCCTAAACCAAAGGTGCTCCAAAGCTGCATCTGTCCTGTATTGAGCCTGTCTCTTCAGTGTCCCTTCTTGGTACAGTGAATCCGTATAGAACCCACCTCTCCATCGAGAAAATGTCCCTTCAAGCTTAAATATGATAAAGTCTATTCTAATCCATTTGAAGAGCTCTGAAAAAGTATCATAACTTTTTAAATTCAAGGCCATGCCAGTCTAGTAGAAAACCAGTTATCTGTGGTTTTGCAGTGCTTTTATTATGTGTTACCCAGTGGCATCTCTAAAAATTCATTATTTGGGGTGGGGGTACTTCCAGGAGGACCACTGGTGGCAGAAGCCTGAGCAGGAAGGTGGTGGGAAAATGAGTGATGGTCACAGTTAAGGTGGCTCATGTAGACTGTAAGCTCTTTGGAGCTCTTCTTATCACAAATCTTTGTCATTGTATTGCCCTTTCTCTGTACCCAGTACTACAGAGTTTTGCAGCACTATACAAATAAATGGGGGCTAAGCATTACATTGTAGGGCTATTGCCCCCCCTCCCCCGGCAATACCACTTGTGTTAACTTCCCCAATCCTTTAAATTGACCAATAACATATTTTTCCTGTACAAGTGGCATTGCTTGGCTTTTCAATATTTACATTATTGCACATAATCCTTTACATTTGGAGCATATATTTTGGTTCCATAAAGGTCTATGAAAAACCTGTAAAACCCCTTTAAAAGTCTGTTTCTTTTATTAATTTTTTAGTGTTTTGTGTGTTTACTAGACTTTCCTGCTAAAGCTTATTGATAATTTGTGCATATTTACTAATTCAGAAACTGGTCTTCTTTTTTTTTTTTTTTTTCCACAGTTAAATTTTTATTTTTCCAAAGACAAAGGAAATGAACATGACAAAGATTTTACAGCTGCATACATTCCAGTATTGTAACTAACAACTGTTAAGTCTTTGATTACAGTGTTGGTAGGTACCAATACACTCATAAATTAAATAACACGGTTAATACCCAAAAAAAAACCTTTACATTTTCAGTACAAATTATATAACTGCTCTAGCATCAGTAACCTAATGCCTTATTTTACATAAAAAAACATTCAAAAATAGCTAATCTCAAAGCAGAAGAGAAATTAATCCACAAAAATTAGGAGCAAATGCACTTTTGGCCTAGCCTATATTATATTACTTTGCTCTATAATTCTATACTGTACCTTACTCATTTTGCTATCTGCCTATATACATAAATCAGAATTTGTGTTATATTCCCTAACAATCCTCCAGAGTACTGCCACCTTGATATCTCTATGGGGAGGCTAAAAAAAGAAACTGGTCTTCTAATGGAATGGAATCGCTAAAAAAAAGAAGCGTGAAAATAATTTGACCTTTCATATGTTCATATGGCACTTCTTACAATTTAAATTGGGCCAATGTGGAGGCGGAGCTAGCCAGCAACAGGTGAAGAAGCAGATTGCTGCAGCTCTGCTGATAAAACGTTAAAAATCAGCCACAAAGGTGATATTTTCAGCAGAAATCACCCAAATTCCAATCCCTAGGCACTTGTGTATGGATGGGAATTACTTTATATAAAAGTTTAAAAGTTTTGTGGAGAATCGTCGAGGGCCGGAATCACAGAACCGGAGAAAAAGTAGGAAAGGCCGCAGCCTACAACGGACCTCGGCTCAAAGTTTGTCGCAAAGAATAAAGGTGAAACTTTTAGTCATCCCGGACTCACAGGCCTCCTGGGGCATATACAAGCAGCTTGTGGTAAGAACCCACTACTTTTCTTACCAAATACTGATTGCAAGAGACATAGCAGCCCAGAGACTAACAAGTTAAAGGGACAGTCAACCATAGAATTGTTATTGTTTTAAAAGATAGATAATCCCTTTATTACTCATTCCCCAGTTTTGCATAACCAACACAGTTATATTAATGTACTTTTTAGCTTTGTGATTACCTTGTATCTAGGAACCTTCTTCCAGCCCCCTGATCACATGACTGTGACTGTTTATTATCTATTGTCTTAAATTTAGCATTGTTTTGTGCTAGATCTTAAATAACTCCCTGTTCCTGAACACAGTGTTATCTATATGACCCACGTGTACTTTCTGTCTCTTTGTGTTGAAAAGAGATTTAAAAAGCATGTGATAAGAGGCAGCCCTCAAAGGCTTAGAAATTAGCATATGAGCCTACCTATGTTTAGTTTAAACTAAGAATACCAAGAGGAAAAAGCAAATTTGATGATAAAAGTAAATTGGAAAGTCGATTAAAATTAAAAGTCCTATCTGAATAATGAAAGTTTAATTTATACTTGACTGTCCCTTTAAGCTGTGATCATTGAACAGTAACCGGAGGTGAGACAAAGTAGTGGCATACTTGGGGAGAAATTTGGCCTGTTTTGGGGACCTGCAAGTCACAAAAAGTACATAGATTGAGTGGCAGAGGAGTACAGGAGAGGGGCTGTTGGCGGGAAAATCGCCATTTTCTTTCTCTCTGTGGCATATCATTTTAATATCATAGCCACAAAATTTGCAACAGCATCTACGGGGTCTTGGTCACCAATTTACATAGACTTGCTGTATTGTTATCAAAAGACTGCCTATCTGATAGCCTGTGTAACATCATTGAATATCCAAGTACAGCAGCTTTGAGTTCCTGGAACTTTTAAAATAATTAGATTTATATCTCTCTCCCTCCACCTTTCCTGCCATCCTTGGTGGTGGCGGGTCATATCCCCAATTCCCTACTCTGTGATCGTCCTGTGAGGACACAGCTCCTGGGGAGAGAGATTATATGGCAGGACAAGCCTAAGTAATTTACAATACCTGAGAGGGGTGCTTGCTGCAGTTAAAAGACTTTACAGGCACTGTTGTCTCCCTTCCTAGCCCTGCAAGATATAGGTGGGACTGGGACACCGAGGGAGTACAAATCAATAAGCCTTAAAAACTGGCACCCTCTTGGTACATGCTTATATATACGCTGCAACCTGTTAAATCTATAGGTATGGAGCTGAATTAGAAACATATCTTATAAGCGGGCTGAGTGGGAGCCCTTTCCTATGCATCTATAATAACTCTCCTGAACTGAGTGGTCCACCAGTGCCCTCTTATTAATTGTTGAATTCCAGTCCTTTCTACCTACTGTGATCTACCTAGCTAGCTATAATGAAAGGAAGAAACCAGTCAGTTAAAGACTGTCTCTCGAGATCTCAGCTAAAAAAGAAACAAAATGCTGGGGAACCATCTGTGGATGCAGATTCACAACCATCCTCCCCAAAAAGCCCCCATACAGCATCGGAGGGGGGTTCGCAGAGTGGTGACCTTCTGTTGCAGATTAAGCAAATGTTTAAGGAAGAGATGAGGGCAGCTCTCGCGGAATTAAAACAAGATATCACAGAATTTGGAGATAGAACGGCAGCACTGGAAGATAAAATGGATGATATTGCGGAGGAAATACCTAGTATGCAGACCGTTATACAAACACAACAAGAACAGATACTAAAGCTGGAGGATGCATTGGAGGATTTGGAAAACAGATCCAGAAGATCAAATATTAGAATTCGAAATCTGCCCGAATCATACAACAACCTACCGGATACACTACTGAAACTGTTTCAACAATTATTGCCGGATACAGATCCTTCATTGTTTCTAATGGACAGAGCACACAGGGCACTGGCCAGACCACCTACAACAGCGACAGCAAGAGATGTGATCACCAAGTTACACTATTATCATATCAAGGATCAAATCATGCAAGCAGTACGGAATGTTCATAGAATAATCTTTGAAGGTCATACCTTGCAGCTATTCACAGATCTTTCACCAACTACCCTCAGGAGGAGGTGAGAATTTAAACCGGTTGTTTCGGTATTAATAAAGGCACAGATTAAATATCGTTGGGGTTTTCCGTTCAAGCTTATTTTTATGCATGAGAAGTCATCATACTCCTGCTCATCTCTCTCGGAAGCTCAGAGCATTCTAGAAAAACTGAGGCTTGAGAAAACTTCTTCCCCAAAGCCACAGCGTAAAGCAATTACAAGAGAATGGACATCTGTGGGCAAAAATGGCAAAAATGCTCGGCCTAGCCGGGATCAGGAGAGCCCCACTTGAAGAGCGTACTAGGAGACTTCTCTGATACATGCTGCTGAAACTTCAATTACTAATTCTCCATGTGCGGAGAGGAAAATAAAATGTGACTGGTGTTATTACTTTTCGTTCAGTTCACTGGTTCAGCTTGGAGTTCCTGGCGGACTTCTTTTTCTTGATAACCTTCTTGCTGGACCTTTTACCCCACCTTCCCTTTTCTCTTCCCCTTCCCACTGAGTCCGCTAACAGTTCTCTTACAGGTTTTCTTATTTCTTACGTTCTTAAACCCAGATGATGGGTTACAAATAATTTTGATTGTATATTCAGTTCTACAGTTACATGTTATTGTTGGCAATGTTTATTGTTCTTTCCTCAGCAGGTCAAGGTCTTCACAGCCAATGATTTTCAGGTACCGAATGTGTGGTGTTGTATTCAGGGTCGAATCAGTATCTTGTTCATTTTATGTAAGTTTAATCCTCTCGTTAGGGAGGGGTACATTATGGTTATTTACAGAAACGTTTAGCAATGTACTCATGTTAAAAGCAAATATTAATCGATAGTAGGAAAAAGTGTGGTGTATCTATACTTATGCATAATAGTATAAATTTCCAGTAAGAAGAGGCTTTTATAGATGCACAGGGTAGATACATAATATTAAGAGGTAGAATCCACGACACGCCAGTTGTCATAGGAAACATATATACCCTAATGAGTCCCAGGCCCCATTCCTGGCTAAAATCAGTAAGTTATTAACGTACTGGAAACAGTACAGGCTGATCATTGGGGGAGACATCAACTTGGTAGTAGAACCCGAAATGGACAAATCAGGGGTGAGATCTGTCTCTCAAACACAGAAATTTAGAAAAGTACTGTATGATTTTTTTGTTGGATCACAACCTATTAGATAGCTGGAGAGTTCAGAATGGCAAAAACAGGGATTATACCTTTTATTCCACAGCCCATAAGGCTTTTTCAAGAATTTACCATATTCTAGTGAGCCAGATATTGGCACCATTGATTGTGAAATCAGACATAATAGTTAGCACCTGGTCAGATCACAATGTGGTTTTAACGACACTTTCAGGGTTAATAGATCCGCTGAGAAATAAGAGTTGGCACTTGAATCCCACCCATTTTAAGGATAACATTTTCCTGGAGTTCTTGAGAAAGGAAATTGGAGTTTTTATTGGCTCCAACCAACAGTCAGTAGAAAACCCATCTTATGTGTGGGGGGCGCTTAAGGCCTTTACAAGAGGCATATTAATTAGAGAGTCTAGCTCTAAATTAAAAGCTGCACACATCTATAGTGAGAGACTAAAAGAAGAAATTAAACAATTACATAATCAACACTGTACTACTCAGAGCGCAACCACACTTAAAAGATTAAACGATAAAAGGGAGGAGCTAGATAAATTGTTATCTCAGGAAGCATCTAGATCCCTAAAACTTATTGAAACACAATATTTTATTCACGCTAATAAGCCAGATAAGATGTTAGCTTGTAGATTGAAAGATATGACGAGGCTAACGACGATCCCCCAGTTGCAGAAACAGGATGGCTCTACCACTAACCATCCACAACCTATAGCAGACACATTTGCTTCATATTACCAATCACTGGATGCTCTTCCTCGAGGAGAAAGGAATCCCTGACAATTAGAAAACTATCAAGACTTTTTGGGTCAGGGCGACTTGCCTAAGCTTGATTCAGATGATGTAGACGGGCTAAATGCACCTATCACTTTAGCTGAAATTAGACAGACAATCAAACACCTAAAAATTAATAAAGCACCTGGTCCGGATGGATATACTGGTATTTTTTAGAAGCTATTTCTGGACGAATTGGGCCCCTTATTGCTGTGCACTTTTAATCACATGTTAGAAGGGGGCTGTGTCCCGAAATAATTTTTACTAGCTCGAATTTCGGTGATCCCGAAGCCGGGCAAAAATAAGCAGCACTGCAAAAATTATCGTCCTATATCCTTAATCAATCAGGATATTAAAAAATTTTCTAAAATTTTGGCTTCCAGACTTAATAAGTTAATGCCTAACCTGGTAAATAAATAACAATAAATCACATACAAAAATTCAACCGTGAAAATAAATGTGACCAAAAAAGCATAAGTGAATAAACAAGTCCGCTGTGTTATATTCAAAGTTCTCAGTATCGAAGCAAAAATCTTGGAAAAAAGAAATGCTAATATAGTGTAATATTGTAAAAAACACAATTTGTGATAAAGGCATTCAAGTGAGTACTCACACTTTATAGAGCTTCTCAAAAGCTCAATATATAGGCAGTCCTGATTCACCAAGCTGTCAGGCACAGCTCTTTCTTTGATCCATGGTTTTCAATCCTCTAACGTTATGTGCTCAAAAGGAGAAACACATAGCGTAATGCCGTTATTTTAAAATAAAAGATTGTACCCAATTAAAATATACTCACACTTTCCAGAGCAAAATCTCAGCTCTATATGTAACGCAATCTCAGTATCAAACACTGAGTAAAGCTATTCAAGGCAATATCCGCAACACTTCTAAAAGATAGAACAATTTATTTAAAATACTTATAAAAATAAACGTTTCAGTGGGTAGCCACTCAGGGAATGAATCAGTGTCAAACAAATCTGCTACTGCAAGATGGCGTGAGATTGCGTTACATAGAGAGCCTATGGGGTCCATTTATCATTGTGCAGATGGACATGATCCGCTATCGCAGCCCCCTGCATATTTGCGGTCAATTAACCCGATCGTATTGGATCGGGTTGATTTTTGGCAATGTCTGTCTGCTGCCTCAGAGCAGGGGGACAGGTTATGGAGCAGCGGTCTTTAGACCGCTGCTTCATAACTTGTGTTTCTGGCGAACCTGAAGGCTCGCCAGAAACATGGGGCATCAAGCTCTGTTCGGAGCTTAATAAATAGACCCCTATATCTTGAGCTTTTGAGAAGTATGCACTTGAATGCCTTTTGCACAGATTGTGTTTTTTACAATATTACACTATATTAGAATTTCTTTTTTCCAAGATTTTTTGCTTTGATACTGAAGACTTTTGAATATAACAAAGCAGACTTGTTTATTCCCTTATCATTTTTTGGTCACATTTATTTTCATTATTGCCTTACCTGTCTTGTTCCTGTAAGCTCAATCATGCTTACCTGATACCTGTGTATGTTCCAGAAACCACGCATACCTACCTTGTGCCTGTATATGCTTTCCCAGTTCCTGAAAGCCAAAACATACTTAACCAATACCTATGTATGCTCACCTTGTTCCAGAGAGTCAGCAAAATTACCTGACACCTGTGTACGCTCACCTTGTCCCAGAGAACACGCATACTTACCTTGTACCTGTATCTGCACACCTTTTTCCAGAGACCAAGCAAACTTAACTGATACCTGTGTATGCTCACCTTGTTCCAGAGACCAAGCAAACTTACCTGATACCTGTCTATAGTCACCTTGTTCCAGAGAACAAATATACTTACCTAGTACCTGTGTATTCTCACCTTGTTTCAGAGACCAAGTATACTTACTTTGCACCTGCGTATGCTCACCTGGTTCCTGAAATCCAAGCAGACTTGCCTGATAGCTGTGCATGCTCATCTTGTTTCAGAGACCAAGCATACTTGACCGATACCTGTGTATGCTCACTTTGTTCCTGTAGCTGTGCCTGCTGTACCTATCTGGTATCCCGTGACAGTCTCACCAACAGTACCTGCTTGGTATCCTGTGCCTTCTATACCAGTGACAGCGTTCTTCAAATCAGATGTGTCTACTGTATCTATCTGGTACTCTGTGACAGTCTCACAAACATTACCCACTGGGAATCCTGTGTCTGCTAAACCAGTGACAGCTTTCCTTAAAACCAGCTGTGCCTGCTGTACCTACTTGGTATTCTGCGACAGCCTCACCCTCCACTGCACAATTCAAGCACCAGTGTCCAATGGACTTGGTTACTTTAACCTACTTGAGTATTCTGAACTTACTTTGTACTGGACGGCTGAGAATCCTGTGTCTACAATACCAGTGACAGCCTCCCTCAAGCCCTCAAGCCAGCTGTGCCTGATGTACCTATCTGGTATCCTATGACAGTTTCACCAACAGTACCCGCCAAGTATCCTGTGTCTTCAATACCTGTGACAGCGTTCTTTAAATCAGCTGTGTCTACTGTACCTAGTATCTTACCTAGTATCCTCTGACAGTCTCACCAACAGTACCCATTGGGAATCCTGTGCCTGCTGAAAATCCTGTGTCTGCTAAACCAGTGACAGCTATCCTCAAAACCAGCTGTGCCTGCTGTACCTAACTGGTATTTTGTGACAGCCTCATCCTCCACTGCACAATTCAAGCACCAGTGTCCAATGGACTTTGTTAATGCAAGTATTCTGAACTTTTTATTGGACTTTAGTGTTCTGCATTGGGCTTTTGTTCAAACTTGCTGTTTATAAGATCGTAAATTTTAAACTCTTCTTTTGCTTATCGTTCAAGCTTTTAAAAGACTAGGGCCAGATTTACAGCACAGGTACCTGAAGGCACCAAAATCTAAAGCACCCCCACGCGCTCCCGGTTTACATGTATGAACCTATAGATACAGCCTAAAACTTTATAAAATTATGATTTATTTTACAGCTGCTGCTAATTTTGCCACATAAAAGGTAGTCCATGTAGGGCCGGATTTACCATTAGGCAGTGTAGGCATGTGCCTACAGACGCCTTCCATAGAGGGGCGCCTGTCTCTCTGCTCCAAAAGCCTTTTCTGCACACGTCTGCAGGCTCTGCCCTCACTCACCATGTGAAATACAAAAAGTCAGTTCCACAGCACCTTAAATAAAATGTCCTTTATTCAACAATTTTGGACAGCATAATATGCAACGTTTCTGGAACGTAATCCCTTAATCATGCATTACGTTCCCGAAACGTCGCATATTATGCTGTCCAAAATTGTTGAATAAAGGACGTTTTATTTAAGGTGCTGTGGAACTGACTTTTTGTATTTCACATGTTGAGCTAGTGGTCGCTAGCTAATCCTACGTGCACCTGGCCAACCGGCCGAATCCTTGTTTGCTGGGTCTGCCTATTTTGTTTGTTACACCCTCACTCACCATAGCAGATAATAACTTTTCCCTAAACAAAGATGGCCACCACACTGACCGGTCCAGTCCATTTCTCCAGTGAAGAGCGGCCTGAGAGCAAGTTTGTGGGGGTTGGTTCTTTTATGGGGAGTGGCAGTGAGTGACTATTTGTGTGCTATTACAGAGCACTCTGAGTGCACAGTGGGCATTTATCATCTGCATCAGCAGCGGCTGTCAAAATCAAAATGACAGATTGTACAGTCAGAGCGCAGTCTTTCATATACAATACCATAGGTATGAATATTATTGCTAAAATGCAAAAGGCCAGGGCTGTTGCACAGGATAAGCACACTTTAAAAAAACAACTGACCCTTTGTTGATTGTGCACGTTGCAGGCTTGGTCAGCAAAGTTTCTAAATGAAGCCCCAGTCTATGCAACCTGAACTTTTCTTGTATAAATTATATTAAAAAACAAATACTGTTCTGACTGGAATCTCATCATAATGGGCAAATACTGTCCGAATTGTTTTGTTTTAGATCATGGACTGCCTTTTATGTGGCAAAATTAGCAGGGGCTGAAAAAAAAGTCATAATTCTATAAAGTTTTAGGCTGTATCTATAGGTTCAAACATGTAAACCGGGAGTGCATGGGGACTGCTTTAGAGGCTGTAATTCCGGCCCTGAGTCCATGATCTAAAACAAAACAATCCAGACAGTATTTGTCCAGTATGATGAGATTCCAATCAGAACAGTATTTGTTTTTTAATATAATTTATACAAGAAAAGTTCAGGTTGCCTAGACTGGGGCTTCATTTAGAAACTTTGCTGACCAAGCCTACAACGTGCACAATCAACAAAGGGTCAGTTGTTTTTTTAAAGTGTGTTTATCCTGTGCAACAGCGCTGGCCTTTTGCATTTTAGCAATAATATTCATACCTATGGTATTGTATATGAAAGACTGCGCTCTGACTGTACAATCTGTCATTTTGATTTTGACAGCCGCTGCTGATGCAGATGATAAATGCCCACTGTGCACTCAGAGCGCTCTGTAATAGCACACAAATAGTCACTCACTGCAACTCCCCATAAAAGAACCAACCTCCACACACTTACTCTCAGGCCGCTCTGGCTGCTCTGTCCGCATTCACTGGAGAAACAGACTGGACCGGCCAGCTTGGTGGCCATATTTGTTTAGGGAAAAGTTATTATCTGCTATGGTGAGTGAGGACAGAGCCTGCAGAGGTGTGCAGAAAAGGCATTTGGAGCAGAGAGACAGGCACCCCGCTATGGAAGGCGTCTGTAGGCACATGCCTACTCTGCCTAATGGTAAATCCGGCCCTGTAAAAAACCTTTGTTGTTCAGTGGTATCTGTTTCTGCATTCTGAGTTCCACACACCCTAACCTCCTCACAATATCAGTGAAAGAGAAAAACTAGTGAAAAGAGAAAAAAAAACAAGGATAGTAAGACTCAAGGCTGATGATAGAGAAGTGGAAGGAAATAAACAAATAGCAAACTAACTAAATTATTTCTTTTGTTTAGTCTTTACTTAAGATTGTAAAGATAGTGAAATTCTATTGTAAACATCAGATTACAATAATGGCAGTCTATTGAAAATTATACTTTCATGATTCAGAAATGCAATTTTAAACAACTTTCCAATTCACTTTCACCATCAAATTTGCTTTGTTCTCTTAGTATTCTTTGTTGAAAGCTAAACCTAGCTAAACTCATATGCTAGTTTCTAATCCCTAGTAGGCTGCCTCTTATCTCTGTGTATTTTGACATTTTTCACAGCTAGAGGGCATTAGTTCATGTGTGCCATATAGATAGGCTTACCATAATTTTTAGAGGTGGAACTGGGACCACTAGTGCCAGTGGGGTTGTGGTCAGGGGTGTGGTCAATGAGGCGTGGTGATTGCCGGTCTTTTTAAAGTAGTAGCTTTTATGGGCGTAATGTTTCATGGATACTCTACCTTTCCTCAGTCAAACAACAAGTGAATTACACAGTTTAAATAGACCATAACACCAACCCCTAGTGAAAAAGTCACCATTAAATTGTCATGGCAACTCATTCACAGCATAAGCAAATAAATCATTCATCTAAATCTCAGATTCTAAATAATGCCAAACATCAAGCATAGTTATCAATTTCATAAAATAGTGAAAAGCATATATATCACACAATTTAATATCTGCAGTGTAATATGCGTTTTATGTGTCTAATTAAGGAACAGAACCGGATACAGATAAGGCATAAATACAACATCTAATTAAAGTAAAAAAGAAACACATACCTGCTAAAGCTGTTTAACCCCTTAAGGACCGGGCATTTCAGACAAAAACTTCCCCAAACGACTAGAGCATTTTTAGCATTTTTGCCATCACTCCATTAAAACTGAAATAGAGCCTTTTTTTATTTACCTATCAAAACTATATATTTTTTATTTTAGTAGACAACCCAAAGTATTGATCTAGGCCCATTTTAGTATATTTCATGCCCCTATTTCACCGCCAAATGCGATCAAATAAAAAAAAAACTAACTTTTTCACAAACTTTAGGTTTCTCACTGAAATAATTGACAAAAAGCTTATGCAATCATGGCACAAATGGTTGTAAATGCTTCTCTGGGATCCCCTTTGTTCAGAAATAGCAGACATATATGGCTTTGCCATTACTTTTTGGTAATTAGAAGGCCACTAAATGCTTGCCAGTACTAAAATAAAAGGCTTATTTTTTTAATATTCTTTTTTATATATATTTTCTGCCGTGTAGGATCCCCCCTTACCTCCAACCTCCATGATCCCCCCAAACAGCTCTCTAACCGTCCCCCTTTACCTAATTTCCGTCATTTTTTTAAAAAAATGCCTAATTTGCAGCAAACTAGGTACTGGCAGAGAGCTGCCAGTACCTAGTTTGCTGCAAATTAAAGGACCATGAAACCCAAACTTTTTCTTTCCTGCTTCTATTATATATTTTGCTTCATTCTCTTGATATCCTTTGCTGAAAAGCATATCTAGATAGGCATAGTAGCTGCTGATTGGTGGCTTCACATAGATCCCTCGCGTGATTGGCTCACCCATGTGCATTGCTATTTCTTCAGCAAAGGATATCTAAAGAATTAAGCAAATTAGATAATAGAAGCAAATGGGAACGTTGTTTAAAATTGTATTATCTACCTGAATCATGAAAGAAAAATGTTGGGTTTAGTGTCCCTTTAAGCATTTTAAAAATAAATAAATTAAAAATACAATATTTTTCTGTAGTATAGCTGCTCCCTCTCAATATCCTACCCCCCTCCCAGATCGACTTCCCACTCCCCTATTCCTATCACTCAGCATTATAACCAGCATTCCTCCTCTCCCCCTCCCCACTCTCTCCTTCCCCCTCCCTGCCGCACTTACGGCTAGATTACGAGTTTTTGTCGGTAAGGCTTGCAGGGCTAATGCTCTTTTTTTCCCATCGCTCCCTTAAGACAACGCTGGTATTACAGCTTTTTTTAAACCAGGCGTTAGCCGCAAAAAGGTGAGCGTAGAGCAAAATTTAGCTCCACATCTCACCTCAATACCAGCGTTGCTTAAGTCAGCGGTGAGCTGGCTAAACGTGCTTGTGCACAATTTCCCCATAGGAAACAATGGGGCTGAGCTGGGTGAAAAAAAACCTAACACCTGCAAAAAAGCAGCGTTCAGCTCCTAACGTAGCCCCATTGTTTCCTATGGGAAAATAAAAAATATGTCTACACCTAACACCCTAACATGAACCCCGAGTCTAAACACCCCTAATCTTACACTTATTAACCCCTAATCTGCCGCCCCCGACATCGTCGACACCTGCATTATACTATTAACCCCTAATCTGCCGCTCCGGACACCGCCGCCACCTACATTATACTTATAAACCCCTAATCTGCTGCCCCCAACATCGCCAACACCTACATTATAGTTATTAACCCATAATCTGCCCCCCCCAACGTCGCAGCAACTATATTAAATTAATTAACCCCTAATCTGCCACCGCCAACGTCGCCGCCACTATAATAAAGTTATTAACGCCTAAACCTAAGTCTAACCCTAACACCCCTCTAATTTAAATATAATTTAAATAAATCTAAATAAAATAACTACAATTAAATAAATTATTCCTATTTAAAACTAAATACTTACCTATAAAATAAACCATAAGATAGCTACAATATAACTAATAGTTACATTGTAGCTAGCTTATGATTTATTTTTATTTTACAGGCAACTTTGTATTTATTTTAACTAGGTACAACAGTTATTAAATAGTTATTAACTATTTAATAACTACCTAGCTAAAATAAGTACAAAATTACCTGTAAAATAAATCCTAGCCTAAGTTACAATTACACCTAACACTACACTATCATTAAACTAATTATCTAAACTACCTACAATTAATTACAATTAAATTAAATAAACTAAATTACGAAAAAAAACACTAAATTACAGAAAATAAAAAAAGAATTACAAGAATTTTAAACTAATTACACCTAATCTAATCGCCCTAATAAAATAAAAAAGCCCCCCAAAATAATACAATTTCCCTACCCTATACTTTATTACAAATAGCCCTTAAACTGACCTTTTGCGGGGCATTGCCCCAAAGTAATAAGCTCTTTTACCTGTAAAAAAAAAATACAATACCCCCCAACATTAAAACCCACCACCCACACACCCCTACTCTAAAACCCACCCAATCCCCCCTTAAAAAAACCTAACACTAATCCCCTGAAGATCACCCTATCTTAAGCCGTCTTCACCCAGCCGGTGAGAAGTGGTCCTCCATACGGCAGAAGTCTTCATCCGATCGGGGCAGAAGAGGTCCTCCAAACGGCAGAAGGCTTCATCCAGGCGGCATCTTCTATCTTCATCCTTCCAGAGCGGAGCGGGTCCATCTTCAATCCAGCCGACGTGAAGCATCCTCTTCAAACGAAGTCCTAACGAAGAATGAAGGTTCCTTTAAATTACGTCATCCAAGATGGCGTCCTTTGAATTCCGATTGGCTGATAGAATCCTATCAGCCAATCGGAATTAAGGTAGGAAAAATCCTATTGGCTGATGTTATCAGCCAATCGGATTGAAGTGCAATCCAACTGGCTGATCCAATCAGCCAATAGGATTGACCTCGCATTCTATTGGCTGTTCCAATCAGCCAATAGAATGGGAGGTCAATCCTATTGGCTGATTGCATCAGCCAATAGGATTTTTCCTACCTTAATTCCGATTGGCTGATAGGATTCTATCAGCCAATCGGAATTCAAGGGACGCCATCTTGGATGACGTCATTTAAAGGAACCTTCATTCTTCGTTAGGACTTTGTTTGAAGAGGATGCTCCGCGTCGGCTGGATTGAAGATGGACCCGCTCCACTCCGGAAGGATGAAGATAGAAGATGCCGCCTGGATAAAGCCTTCTGCCGTCTGGAGGACCTCTTCTGCCCCGATCGGATGAAGACTTCTGCCGTATGGAGGACCACTTGTGCCCGGCTGGGTGAAGACGGCTCAAGGTAGGGTGATCTTCAGGGGGTTAGTGTTAGTTTTTTTTAAGGGGTGATTGGGTGGGTTTAAGAGTAGGGGTATGTGGGTGGTGGGTTTTAATGTTGGGGGGTATTGTATTTTTTTTTACAGGTAAGAGAGCTGACTACTTTGGGGCAATGCCCTGCAAAAGGCCCTTTTAAGGGCTATTTGTAATTTGGTATAGGGTAGAGAAATTTTATTATTTTGGGGGGCTTTTTTATTTTATTAGGGGGATTAGATTAGGTGTAATTAGTTTAAAATTCTTGTCATTCTTTTTTTTTTTGTTTTCTGTAATTTAGTGTTTGTTTGTTTTCTCGTAATTTAGTTTATTTAATTTAATTGCAATTAATTGTAGGTAGTTTAGGTAATTAGTTTAATGATAGTGTAGTGTTAGGTGTAATTGTAACTTAGGTTAGGATTTATTTTACAGGTAATTTTGTACTTATTTTAGCTAGGTAGTTATTAAATAGTTAATAACTATTTAATAACTATTCTACCTAGTTAAAATAAATACAAAGTTGCCTTTAAAATAAAAATAAATCCTAAGCTAGCTACAATGTAACTATTAGTTACATTGTAGCTAGTTTAGGGTTTATTTTATCGGTAAGTATTTAGTTTTAAATAGGATTAATTTATTTAATAATGTTAAATTAATTTTGTTTAATTTAAATTATATTTAAGTTAGAGGGGGTTAGGGTTAGACTTAGGTTTAGGGGTTAATACATTTATTATAGTAGTGGCGACGTTGGGGTCGGAAGATTAGGGGTTAATAAATGTAGGTAGGTGTCGGCGATGTGGGGGGGGCAGATTAGGGGTGAATAAAATTTAACTAGTGTTTGCAAGGCGGGAGTGAGGCGGTTTAGGGGTTAATACATTTATTAAAGTGGCGGCGATGTCCGGTCGGCAGATTAGGGGTTAATAATTGTAGGTAGGTGGCGGCGACATTGGGGGCGGCAAATTAGGGGTTAATAAATATAATGTAGGTGTCGGCGATGTTAGGGGCAGCAGATTAGGGGTTCATAGGTATAATGTAGGTGGCGGCGATGTCCGGTCGGCAGATTAGGGGTTAAAAAAATTATTTTAGTGTTTGCAATGTGGGGGGCCTCGGTTTAGGGGTTAATAGGTCATTTATGGGTGTTAGTGTACTTTTTAGCACTTTAGTTAAGAGTTTTATGTTACGGCGTTAGCCCATAAAACTCTTAACTACTGACTTTTAAATGCGGTAGAAGTCTTTACAGGAGAGGGTGTACCGCTCACTTCTTCCAAGACTCGTAATACCAGCATTAGGCAAATCCCATTAAAAAGATAGGATACGCAATTGACGTAAGGGGATTTGCGGTAGCCTCGAGTCGCGGAAGAAAAGTGAGCGGTACACCTGTACCTGTCAGACTCGTAATACTAGCGGGCGTTAAAAAGCAGCGTTGGGACCTCTCAACACTGCTTTTTAAGGCTAACGCTAAACTCGTAATCTAGGCGTTAGTGGGTTTTTTCCCCAGAAAAAAACCCCCTCAAATTCCCGCCCACCTCACGCCCCCCTCCAGTGATGGGCCGCTCACTCGCCTCCCTCCCACCGACAATCAGCACCACGCTGCCCGATGCGTAGAGGGGTAACTCTGTCTGTCTATTTCTGCACTGCCCCACTCGTGGAGACATGCAGAAATAGTGCAATCTCGCTATTTTTAATGAGATTGCGGCAGAGACATAACGACCAGCGTCGTACAGGGTATGGCACTGGTCGTTAAGGGGTTAAGAGGCTAAGCTATACTATAATGCAGGAAGATTACAGCCAAAAATGCTATCCTGCATGAAGTAAAGCAAGATCCACGCCAAAAAATACTGCCTGTTTGCACTTCCTGATCATACCCACATGATTCCCCTAAACGTGTATCACCGGTGATGTCACCAGGGGTCGGGGTGTTAAATTCCTAGAAAAATAAACAAAGTAGTACTACAAAATTAAAAAACCCTATGCTGTTCACTCAGCCTGCATTACTAAAATGTTAGGCTAAGCAGGGCTGTATGTAACAAAGTATAAGCATCCAACTATGCTGGAGAGCCACAGCCACAGACTCACAGTCCAGTCATTTTGTATAATGTGTCCAGGTTTCAGGCAGTCTGAAACACGGACACATGAATCAAAACCCGGAGGTGGCAACCCTACTGGGACAGAATGAACAATCAGGTGGGACACTGGGACAGTGCCTCCAAACAGGAACAATCCCAGTCAAACTGGGACGTCGGGTAAGCCTACATGTAGATAACATTGTGCTCACGCCCGTGGAGTTACTTATAAGTAAGCTATGATTGGTTAAAATGCAGGTCTGTCAAAATAACTTAAATAAGGGGCAGTCTGCAGAGGCTTAGATACAAGGTAATCACAGAGGTAAAAAGTATATTAAAATAACCATGCTGGTTATGCAAAACTTGGAATAGTTAATAAAGGGATTATCTATCTTTTTAAATAATAAACATTCTGGAGTAGACTGTCCCTTTAAAACATTATTTGTACTTTATGACAATAAGAAAAAAAATAAACTTTGGATGTGAAATTCATGCCCTGTAAAATCTCAGATCTATTGAACAGTAGAGGAGAATTACAAACGCATAAAAAAGTTATCTTTTAAATGTATCTTAAAGGTGGTGACACAAGAAGCTTGGCATCACATTCCATTGCAGGTCAATAAGTGAAAACTATTTTAGCTGTAAGAGTCCTCTACAATTGAAAGGAGTGGAAAGAAGGCATTCCTGGGCAAGCAAGGAGATACAAAGATGTAACATTAGATGCAAAGGGAAAGCAGTAAGAAAAAAAATAAAAGTTTATAGAAATTACTTTATGGAAAATGACAGTACTTGAAAAGCAGCAGCATTAGATGGATATACAACACCTTGTTAGTACAAACATTTTCTGCAGTCTTGCAATAAACGTTAACCAAGCGTGAAAACCTTCAAATACATTATTTGTGACACTTGTTAATCAATGCCATAATTCCCCTACCACTTACCTTATTGGGAGGACAAATCCAAAATTATTACTGGAGTACACAAGGTTTGTCGCTGTCATTTTTTGGTAATTTTGTAGTATCATAGTACTTCTGCTGAGGACAATAAGGCACAGATATGTAGGATTATGAAGTCTAAGATATGAGCTTCAAATTCCCAGAATGAGAAATTTTCAGACTTAAATTATAGGAAACGGGGGCAAAATAAACAATGAAAGTATAGTGACATTTTAATTTTAATACACACAATAAAAACTGTATTTTTTATACTTCTCCAACATCCCAAATAACTAAACCATTTCAATATGGGAGAATCCAAAATACACATATTTATGCAGTATATATTATCTGATATTGCAACTTAAACTACTACCTCAAATATTAAACCATAAATAACCAACCATTACAAATGGCTGGTTAATGCTTCCGCAACCTCGCTGTAGCAATTAGTGCTCAAAAAATTAACCAGAGGTCAGACCTCGGGTTAATTTTTAAAATTTGCCCCAACTGCCCCTCCCCCCAAAAAAATATATGTAGTGCCGATTTTGTAACTTGCTGTAACTACGCAGCATATAGATCTCAAGAAGCTATCCCTGTGTTAGTAGTGAAGCATAGGTCTGGGGCTGCTGCAATTTTACCCCCCCCCCCCCCAAACTCTGGGGTTAAGATATCCTGCAATAGGATACTGGTATGTAGTAGAATAATACTGCCACTACTAATTTATACCAAGCAATATAATAGTACTTCTACACTGCCTATTCAGCACTTCATTTGTGCACTCTCTCCTACGACAAATGGAACAACACAGACTGACTATCTTGGAAGCAGTTGACATCTGGGAACAGAAGATCCAGTCATTAATATACCAGCATTACCAAGACCTGCAGAGGAGCTTAGAAAACATACTGTCACCATTACAAATAGATCTCCAACAATCTGCAACATGCAGCCCTCCGCAAACACAAAGCCCGGTGAGTCCGGCAGCACCATAGGACATAACTCCTTCATCCCAGCGCAATCTGCTCGACATTCGGGAGACCACTGTGCATCGGCCTGCCAATGAGAGGGAGGTGAGCACACAGTTAACCCCATATCCCACATTAGACACACAGAGACCCTCTGCAGAGCCTATCACAAGCCACACAGTCCTAGACCACAAAGATACAAATGAGTGACCTCAAGTGCGGCAGGCTTATATATATACTGTATATATATATATATATATATATATATATATATATATATATATATAAAGGAGACTGCGGAGTCTCCTCACATTGGGGACATGGTCTGCATAATGGAGCAGGCGGATGCTTCTAATTCTGCTGGGATATTGTGGCCGTCTATAGAGTTCTTAACTTTTGGCAATCTAGTGACTGATCTGCAATGGGTACAGAATAACGCACATCACACGGGAACCCCCTTGCAAGATACGGCCTGCAACCTGGATCCCTGAGGTTATGCTTTTCTACTAGCCCGGGACTTTACATATACCAACCTCCCTACGATGTTCTATTGGGCAGGGCACCCTTCTCAACCATGGCCATAAGAGGATTACAGCCTAAAACGAGAGGTTGGTCAGGAGTGGGTTAAATTGTATTTATGTTGAGGTGGGTGATTGCTTTGAGACTCCTAAAGTGGACATTTTGGTCTCCTGTTTAAGATGACACCCCCCACATGGTTTTCTACTGAGACTTTCAAAATATACCTCAGACTGAACTGAACTTTATGTTTTCCCTACAATGGTTATTAATCATTGAGAGTCCCTCAGATCATACAACTTTGAGTTGGATAGCCGCGGAAAGCTGTTACCCGCCAGCCTGTGATTTCCAGCTGAACTACAACGTCAAAAGTAGATCTGACTATTGAAATTAAAGATGGTTAACAAGATAATGAAAATTTAACGATCTGATGTTTAAAAAATCCTTTGTTACCCATTAGAACGATCAGCTATGAACAGCTATGGCGTCTCCACAATTAGTAAAGCTTTCTTTTACAATGTATTTATTTAACTGCTGTTTCAGACCTCTATTAGTTGGGCTCACATAGTTAAGTGAGCGTTATACAGTTTAGTTCCCTTGATATTTACATGAGGGATATGTTACTACCATGTTCGCTATACTAATGTAATATTGCATGCTTGTCTATTCATTACAGATAGAAGTAGTTGGGTGTGGGTTCCGCTGCCAGCGGCCCGGGAGCCTATTACTCAGGCAGATGTTTCCACATAGACAGGTACATATAATTATTTTAATGCTGCAGTACCCTCACCCAGTTAACACAAATATGGCTTGTCACAACCTAACATTAGGGCTGTGTATATATAACTTCTCAAAGTTACTACGTTTATGTAATTACGAATCCCTAGATGCCTTTACAATTTCCATGACCCTTATTAAACTCCAAGTGGAATTATAAGTAGTATGCTCACCCTTTGCTACTTAAAGGTCTACTTGTAGATGCCAGTGGCTATCCTGATATGTAATACGCAGTGATTTCTCTGTTGGGCTGCTTTTTATTTTTTACACTGTCACTATTAGTACTTTTTATATATAGTTCTGGTGTATATTGACCTATCTTCCCATGAAGTTAAACTATATATTATGACGTTTTAATTTGATGTCATAGACATAACAGATATAAACATTAATATGTTCTCTTAGAATTACATTATACTATTTGCCTCAGGAACTATTGTTAACTATACTCTGAGTAAGTAAGACTACTTGACGATAAGTTTTATACTGATCTGTCTTTGATATAGGCAGTGTTTTTTAAGGGCTATCAGATGTTCATAGTAGAAGATGGATCGGTTGTCCCTGGGTGTCTGTTCAACCTAAAATCCTTTAGTGACTTTACAACCTTTGCTATTTCCTCCTTCATGTTGTTATGTATTGTTGTTTCAGATTAATTAAGGGACACTATGCACTCAGTTTTTCTTTACATAAATGTTTTGTAGATGATCTATTTATATAGCCTTAAGGGATTAAAGGAGCAATGTCGTGCGACCCTGTAAGAAAAACCCCAGTCCCCCCACTTAACTCTGTACTTAACATAATAAATAAAAACGCAACAACAAATTGGGATTTAAAGACCCTTGGGTCATTTATTAATTCGAGGCACCCCTGGATGTTTATTTAACGAAACATCCGGGCGTTTTACCTAACTTGCTAACTTGTTTACATGGTTACATGTAAACGTTATAACCTGAACTTAAAGAACGTTAAGCGGCAAACAAACTAACTACTTAACTCACATGAAGCGGGAAGCAGGCCCAGGCAGCTGACACAAAGCGGAGCCCGGCTACAACGCATACGGATAGAAGGATATACTCGAGCTGTTCGGCCCACCGCAAAACCAGGAGAAGCTTTCCCCAGGCACGCGCCTGGCTACGTCACTCCTCCCGCAATGGCCGTCACTCCTCCCCGCTTTCTATCTGACGCCTGGGTCGCTACCGCCCGCCCCTTAGAGTGTGAACACCGCTCAAACCTTATTGGTCTTCCGGATCCGCCAGGCGAACACCAGACGATTTCCGAAAGGAGCTGAAAAAATTAAATCCCCGGACTTACCAACGAACTCTGAGTCGACTAACTCTGCCCGGAGCCAAGGAGGCCTAACCTAAAATTTTAACAAAAGCCGCTGTCAGGGTGGGAGGGGTGGGAGAAGATCTGTGATGGCCAGGAACAGAAAAAAGAGGGCCTCAAACTCCCAGAAGCCCCTTTTTATTGGTAAGTGAAGTTCCCTCCCTTAGCCTGCAACATTGTTGCTAAACTCACTCACACAACCCACATACACTCCTCCTCCCTGCTTCCTTAACCCTTAAGCCGTTTCTGGCTATTCTGCAGCCCTGCACTTTCCTAAGGGATTAAAGGAGCAATGTCGTGCGACCCTGTAAGAAAAACCCCAGTCCCCCCACTTAACTCTGTACTTAACATAATAAATAAAAACGCAACAACAAATTGGGATTTAAAGACCCTTGGGTCATTTATTAATTCGAGGCACCCCTGGATGTTTATTTAACGAAACATCCGGGCGTTTTACCTAACTTGCTAACTTGTTTACATGGTTACATGTAAACGTTATAACCTGAACTTAAAGAACGTTAAGCGGCAAACAAACTAACTACTTAACTCACATGAAGCGGGAAGCAGGCCCAGGCAGCTGACACAAAGCGGAGCCCGGCTACAACGCATACGGATAGAAGGATATACTCGAGCTGTTCGGCCCACCGCAAAACCAGGAGAAGCTTTCCCCAGGCACGCGCCTGGCTACGTCACTCCTCCCGCAATGGCCGTCACTCCTCCCCGCTTTCTATCTGACGCCTGGGTCGCTACCGCCCGCCACAAGAAACAACCATCCCTGATTCTTGCCGCCACTAACTCAGTAACTAAGTACCCCACTACTTACATAACTGCAGCCACTAACCCTTTCCTAATATTCTCTATGAGCCTGTCTAACCCTTGGTCCGTTAGATGGACCCCATCCTGCCTGTACAAGCCTCTTTCCCCTGCTGATATATCGGGGTGCCTCACTATGAAACCTCCCAATTCACTGATCACCTTCCCTACGTCCCTGTTTACTTTCTTTCTTACACCGAATGCGGCCTTATGGCAGACCATGTGCCGCCATTGTAACCTGGGAACCACTTGTGACCATCCTACTTTCACCCCAGGCAACCATGCGTGCAACCACCTAACGTCAGCGCACATTATCTGAATCAACTCAAGGGTAGGCATCGCTCCTAGGTCGTTGCCCCCCAGATGTATCACTATCACGTCAGGACGACCCCACCTTCTGTAGGCCTCCTGTATTAATGCGGGCATGTCGTGCCAACAAAGCCCTCTTCGGCCGAGCCACCTGACAGACGCCCGGGAGGGGTGAAAGCCCAGTCGGCTCCCAGCCGGGAGTGTTGCTGCTCGTATGGAGGCCCAGTGTATGAATGAATGGCCGACAATCCAGATTTTACAACACCCTGTTCGCCTTCCTGAAAAAACACAAAACTCCGTTAAACTATGTAAATCGACAGCTGATCACCCCAATGATCCCCTTGCCCTGGGCTAATCCCAAGTCCTCACCCCAAGGCTTAATCCCTTCTTTCCACTCAATCTACGGGTGCCTTGGAAGGCCTCACGTATGTTTTATATCGCTGCGAGCTCCATCGGCCCAGCGCTTTGATCCTATCCGCCGACCAACCTAACACTGCCGCGCTGGTCGCTGCGCCCACCCTAAACGAATGCGGCGCTATGCATGATGCGTCTAAGCCGGCCCGCTCAGCTGCCATCGCCAGTACCCTACGAAACTGGAATCTTGAAAGCACCGACCCATCCTGATGGATTAGGTACGGGCCTGTCCCTTGAGGGCGTACACCCTCATAGGTTGTCAGAAGCGAGACCGGACAAATCCTGTCGTCTCCCAGCTTTGGCAGGTGTAGCCATACCCCTCTCCCTTCCTGGTCCGTCTTGGACCTTGGAATAAGCAACAGAACTGCATTTCTGGCCCATCTAACATGACGCCCCTGAATACCCAAAAGTGGCAACTTTTTGGATGGTGGCACCAGTTCGCTCACTCGCAACGCCCCGTGAAATGCCAGCGCGAATGCCGCCCTAAACAGCGCAATTTCGTATTGCCCTGTGCACACAGCCCCCAGTGCGTGCATCAAATCCACCAACCGGGACACCGTAATTGGTTCCCTCTTGTCTGCCCTAGGGGGTTCCTTCCTCCCCCAACCTCGCAAACTTTGCTTGACGAGGAAAGTACCAGTAAAATCCTGTACTTTAAACAGCTTACTAAAGAAAGATAGTGCCGCTAGCTTACCCTGCACTAGCGATTTTTTGGCGCCCTTCCTCTGAAGTTCCCTTAACCACTCTAATAGGGTTACCTGAGAAGTGTCGCAATAGGATAACATCCTTCTCCCGCAGAACTCCTGCCATTCGTTCCAGTGCCTCACATAAGATGTCCAGGTCGCCGGAGCCAATGACGCCTTAACTAAGGGGTACACGAACTCCCATGGAACGCCAGCTGCCAGAGATAAGACGGGCAGGGCAAACCGTGAGATGAGGCACAAGGGGCAACCTTCCTGAACACCTCCCATTTCCCTCTAGACAGAGCGTCAGCCATGATATTCTTAACCCCCGGTACATGCTTAGCTGAAAACTTGATGTTATGCTGCAGACATCTGAGTACCAGCTGCCTAAGGAGTCTGACTACGACCGTCGAGGTAGCTGACAAGTGGTTAATAGATGAAACCACACTTTGATTGTCGCACCAAAAGATAACCGTTCGATTAGCTAGCCTCTGCGCCCATAATTCAACGGCTACTATAATCGGGAATAACTCAAGGAAACACAGGTTTCTTGTCAAACCCGCCTGAAACCACGAAGTAGGCCATGCTTCTGCGCTCCATTCGTCGCCAAGCATCGCTCCGTACCCCACGGAGCCCGCTGCATCGGTGAATAGATGCATGGATTGATTGGACTCCGCGGGTGTTCTCCATATACATACTCCATTGAAGTTTGTAAGGAACTCCTCCCAGACCCACAAGTCCTCGCGCATCCCTTCTGAGATCATTATCTTCGACCGCTGGGGCTTACCACCCCCCAGTTCCGCCTCTAACCTGCGATTGAACACACGGCCCATCGGGATGACCCGTCCCGCAAAGTTCAGGAGACCAAGCAATGACTGCAGCTCCTTTACCCTCACTGACCTAGCCTCCCTGGTGCAGCGTACCATGCCCAGCAGACGGCTCAGCTTGTCCGCCGGAAGCCTACACAGCTTAGCTACTGAATCTATTTCGATTCCCAAGAAAGTGAGGCGAGTGCATGGCCCCTCCGTTTTATCGGATGCCAGCGGAACCCCAAACGCCTCCATTAGGGATGTCATGCTCCGCATTAATTCCCAACACTGGGAGGAACCAGGTTCCCCCACGAGCAAGAAATCGTCCAAATAATGGGCGATCCGCTCTGAGCGTGCAAACCGTGCCAGCGCCCAATGTAGAAACGTACTGAACGTTTCGAAGTAGGCGCATGAAATAGAACAACCCATCGGGAGACACCTATCCACGTAATAGTTGCCCTCAAAGTAACAGCCCATTAACTGAAAGGAAATGGGGTTAATGGGAAGTAGCCGAAATGCTGATTCAATATCCAGCTTCGCCATCAGTGAGCCCACTCCTGCCTCTCGAACAATATCCACCGCAGATTCAAAAGATTGATACTGCACGGAGCTGAGCTCTGGTGAGATGGCATCATTCACAGATCCCCCTTTCGGAAACGAAAGGTGCTGGATGAGGCGAAATTTCCCGCTCTCTTTCTTAGGCACCACACCCAATGGGGACACGATTAATCCCTCTATAGGCGGATGCTTGAATGGGCCCGCCATCCGCCCCAAATTAACTTCCTTCATAATTTTCTCGCGCACAACCCCTGGGAACTGCGTTGCTGATTTCAAGTTCCTCCGGATTACGGATCCCGTCACCACTCCCTCCACGGGAATGACAAACCCCTCCCTCAGACCGGACTGCAGCAACCGCGCCGCCCCCCGGTCCGGATATATGGCCAGCCATCTTTCAAGGGCGTCCACCCTCAGCGGGGTGGCTGCCCTTCCCAGCTGGCGGCAACTTGCCCCCGCTGCGATCACCTGCCTGCTCACGCTTTCTAGTGCATTCGATCCCTGGATGCTGCCCACCGCAGTAGCGGCACACGTGCCGAAAGGAACAGCTTTGCCCCCTGTCGCACTGTTTTTCTTGAAATTTCCAGCATTCCCAACCTTTCCGCCGCGCCCGTGCGCCAGCCCGAAAGGGCTGAGAGCCCGCTGCCCCTGCAGGTGAAGCCTGCACCTCCGGCCCTAGTTTGTTCCATAGTAGTAACTCAATGGATCCAAACGACAATGAGGGATCGGCCGCCATCTTTCTGCGAAACGCAATATCATAATCCCTCCATATTCCCTCTTTATGGCATTTATATATCCTTTCTATGGTGCTTTGATATTTCAAGATATCTGCCCCTTGCGTAGGCCATTTGGCCAAATAGCAAGACCCCAACACCCTAAAGCAGCTCACCCACTCCTCATAAGTGTCTGGCCTCTTTAGCTTCTTGGGGCCCGTTCCGTCCTCCGCCATTTCTTTTTGTTTTTGAGCCTCAGCCGAGAGCTCAAATATATTCACGTATTTCCTACCGTGTATTTTCTTAATTGTCTTGGTTTTCAGGTGCTCGTGTAAGCAGTGCACCTTAACCGTGACCGAATCCCCTTCTAGCGCAGATTTCCTATTACCCCCTTGGGTACTCCCTAGCTCCCCTGCCGCGCCCGTTTCCTCACAACCCCCTTGCTCTGTTTGCGGCCCTGAGCCCTGGCTGCGCGCTTTCTTCCTATCCGCCATTAGGGTCCTTAGCATCCTGTACATACGCTTCTCCCCTTTCTTGTGTAAGCCTAACTCAGTGTCACTGTCAGACCCTGTCTCTGATGAACTAGACTCTCCTTCTTCCTGTGTCTGTGGTGCAAGACCTTGCTCACCTGCTCCTGCGATTCCCTGTCCCGTTTCTGCCGACTGTGCCGGTGGCGCCACCGAAGTTACTGCTGCCATGGAGGTAGATGAAGACAGTCCAGTCCCCTGCACCGCCGCCAACTGCGAATGTACCTGTGGGAAGAGAGACAGGAGAGGAGTACCGGCTGACTGGGGAGGCAAGGGCACATTCACACCACCATCATACACTCTGCGCTCTCTATCCTCAGCTCTCTGACCTCCTTGCATCAAATGTTGAACCCCATCCTGCAAGCTCCCCATTCTTCCCAAATTTTGGGGCTCTGAGCCATAATCACTTAAATTGTGCAAACCTGCACCCTCCCTGCCCTCCATGTTCACATATGTACCCCTGTCCCGTGGGCCTGACTGCCCAGGGCTCATAGTATAGTATTCATTAAATTCACCCCTTTCCCTAAACGCATAACCCCTATGTGTGCCTATTCCCCTTGTCCCCCCAAATGTCTCCCCCCTAACCCCCGTTGTATTTATCAATTGATCCCCAGGCTCGCGCACTACCGCTGGGCTATGTGATGCCCACATCTCCCCCCTTTGCCCAACAAATGCCCCCCTTCCACCCCCCAGGCCGTTATCACAGTAATCCCCACGCGGGCGCATGAGGCCTTCGCTGCGCGCCCCCCACCCCCCCGCAGCCGGCACCCCCCTCCTACCTTCCGGGGAGAGGGATGCAGAGAGAGCCGTCCGTTTGGCTCCTCTCCTGGCTGCGTCACAAGTCCTAGTGCGGCCGCGACCGGAAGTCCCGCCCGCCGGAAGTACGTTAGCGGGCGGGGCTCCCGGCGCGTGGATGGGCCGCACTGAGGGATCGAAGGCCTGAGGAGGCCCAGCGAGGCCTGGAGGATAAGGCCTGCCTGCTCCAACGCCGCCCGGAACGCCAGATGGGCCATGCGACGGCCCGGTGGTGAGAGACTGAGACGGTCCGGAGGCCGCCACGTGGCCATCCAGGGAAGCAGATGGACCACGTGGCGCTCCGGATATTGCAGGCGGCAGTGTGGCGGTAGAAGTACCGGCGATCGCCGCGGGCCCATCCAAGCTGTCGGATGGGCCGCGCGGCGCGCCGGCGCTTGGGGCAGCCAAATTACTTGCAGGGCCAGCGGCCGCCAGGGGCCCATCCCTGCTCATGGATGGGCCCCGTGTCGGACCGCTGCTAGGCCCCGGCAGGACTGCGGATGAGGCCTCCGCCTGGGAGAGAACCCCCCCATGCGGATGGCCCCCCGCCTTGAGCATTGGCAACAGAAGCGGAGGACAAGGGGGTCGCCCCCTGCCCTCCGAAAACCGGGGCCAAAGCAGCAGAAAGGGACTGCACTAACGACCACACGGTCGCTAGCTGTCCCTGGGGGATAGCCCCCACATCAAAGGGCTCTATGTGCCCCACTAGGCCAGGGTTCCCCCTACCTTCCTCATCAGCCCTATCCTGAACTGACCCTCGGCCCCTACCACCCTCATTGCTAGTCCCACCCAGCTGCTCCCCCCTCTCCCTACCCCTTTCCCTATCCTCCCCCTCAGCCCTTGCAGAGGCCTCTGCTGGGCGTACATTCCCTCTCCCCCCTCCCCCCCCTAGCACTAATCCCCTGTAAAGTACTACGGCCCAGCCCAAGGGTTGGTCCCTGTGACCCTGGGGAAGGGGGAACAACTTCACCATCACTCATCTCTTTTTCTGCAGGTTCCTTGCGTCCACGATGAGGGCCCGCGTCCCTGAACCGGAGAGGAGGCAAAGAAGACCTGCGTGACCTATTCATCACTGCACTTCAGCAACACAGCTAACACAAGAAGATCTGTGATGGCCAGGAACAGAAAAAAGAGGGCCTCAAACTCCCAGAAGCCCCTTTTTATTGGTAAGTGAAGTTCCCTCCCTTAGCCTGCAACATTGTTGCTAAACTCACTCACACAACCCACATACACTCCTCCTCCCTGCTTCCTTAACCCTTAAGCCGTTTCTGGCTATTCTGCAGCCCTGCACTTTCCATAAAGTTTGTTTTTTTTACAAAAATGTATAGTTTTGCTTATTTTTAAATAACATTACTCTGATTTTCAGACTCCTAACCAAGCCCCAAAGTTTTATGAGAATACCGTCAGCTACCTCTACTCCAGCTTGCTCCTGTTTGTGTAAAGGGTCTTTTCATATGCAAAAGAAGGGGGAGGGGGGGAGTGTCTTATTTCCTACTTGCAGTGGGCTTTCCAGCTACCTTTTCAACAAAGTAAGTTTTTAAACGGTTTTATACTGGATTTTTATATCAGTATCTGTGCATCTTATTCTTTATAGTAGTGTCTATTACATGCAGTTATATGAAAATGAGTGTATACTGTCCCTTTAACAGATTATTGAGAGTCGTATATAATTTAAGAATACCAGAATAGTAAAAACTGAGGTTCATTAAATGTGACCCACTAGTGGTTACCTTTATATCAAGTTGCCCTCTGATAGGTTAATTATTAATTTTTCCATATGAGGTCCAAAAGTGCTAATTAATGTGATGAACGATAAGTGTATACAACTATAATGTAACTGTATTTATTTGTATTATGTTATATATGTGCCTTACTTAAACCTCAATAAAAAAATAAAAAAATAAAAAAAAAGTGTAGTGCCTTTTTAAAAATATACATATTTATATATTTTTTTTTATATTACTGCACTAGGCAGTTTTTGGGGGCTAAAGTTGGTGTCCGTTGGGTGTTAGAAAAAAATCGACACTGAAAAGTGCCTTTACATTGTGGTCTTTGGGAACTGTGTGTTTCCTGTAAATATATATGTATATGCTTATTTATATATACTGAACCCAAATTTTTTCTTTCGTGATTCAGATAGAGCATGCAATTTTAAACAACTTTCTAATTTACTCCTATTATCAATTTTTCTTCGTTCTCTTGCTTTCTTTATTTGAAAAAAGAAGACATTTAAGCTAAAATTTTTTGGTTCAGAACCATGGAAAGCACTTGTTTATTGGAAGGTGAATTTACCCACCAATCAGCAAGAACAACACAGTGTATTGACCAAAAATGGGCCGGCATCTAAACTTACATTCTTGCATTTCAAATAAAGATACCAAGAGAATAAAAATAATTTGATAATAGGAATAAATTAGAAAGTTGATTAAAATTGCATGCTCTACCTGAATCACTATAGAAAAAATTTGGGTTCAGTGTCCCTTTAAATTTACTGCCCATTGCTGCACAACTTACCCCTTTTGCTTCGCTAGTTCTCATGCCGTGTCTCACAGAATGAGAACGAGGCTCCTATCAGAGACTATGGAAGCGCGCTCTCGTGAATGCAATGCTTTCTCGTGTTCACATTGTACTGCACTTGTAATACCAGCGCATATTTTGCGCTCAAGATATATTCTAGCCCTAAATATCCTTACAAAACAACAGTAATCAAATTATTATTTTTTGTGATTTTATATTATGGTGTATGTTTGAAATGCAATATATATGAATATTAAAAATAGGTTAATAGTATCTGGAATTTGATACATATGCATATGAATGAATTTAAGGAGGGAAAATTATAATATTGAAGTTACTATTTAACTATAGTATTAATGTTATTTTTTATTTTTCAAGCCTTGTGTCCTATAGCACCCATAGTTTGTGGGAAAAGTTGATGGAAGGATCCCATTAATAGACAGCTACCTAAAGCACGTACATGTTATGTAGTGTATGAAGACGGATGAAACATCAGCAGATAAATGTGTTGCCTATATTGATTTTATTCGGAAAGTAAAATTATTTTATACTCGTTTGTGGAAAGCCTGGTATTGAGGATTATTTGGAAGAATCATTTCAGTGAAGTATGTAAAGGAGGTCAGTGAGAATAACACTATTGAGGAGTTCACACCTAGATTACGAGTTTTGAGTTATGAGTCAAATGGCAGCGTTGTGGCCCATAATGCATCATTTTCCCTATCGCAGCCATTATAAGTCTTGTCCGTATACGTGTACCGCAAGCCTTTTAGCCTGTACCACAACGTCAGTCCCGCATTCCTAAAAATTATGATTTTTCATGGGATTCCCATAGCGCTGGTATTATCAGTTTTGCGTTGAGGCTAAAAAGCGAGCGTTACAGCCTAAAACGACAAGATCTGTAACGCCATCTAAAGTCAGTAGTTATGAGTGATACGCTACAAAGCTGTAACATAAAACTCATAACTAATGTGTTAAAAAGTACATTAACACCCATAAACTACCTATTAACCCCTAAACCGAGGCCCTCCTGCATCGCAAACACTATAATACATTTATTATCCCCTAATCTGCCGTTCCTGATATCGCAGCGACTTTAAAAAATATTAACCCCTATTCCGCTGCTCCCCGACATCGTCACCACTATAATAAACTTATTAACCCCTAAACCTCCGCCCTCCTGCATCGCAAACACTATTTAAATATTATTAACCCCTAATCTGCCGTCCGTTCCCATCGCCCCCCCCCATAATAAAGTTATTAAGCCCTACACTGCTGCAACTATACTAAACCTATTAATCCCTAAACCGCAAGCCCCCCACAACGAAATATACTAAACTATTAACCCTTAAACCGAAAGCCCCCCACATTGAAATAAACTAAATTAAACTATTTACCCCTAAACCTATCAACCCCCTAACTCTATATTAAAATTACAATTTCCCTAGCTTAAATTAAATTAAAATTTACCTGCCAAATTAAAAAAACTAAGTTTAAACTAACAACAAAACTAATATAATTATTAAATTAAAATTAAACTAACTACCAATGAAATTAAACTGCACATTAAAAAAATCCTAACACTACTCTAAAAATTACAAAAGTATCTAATTACAAAAAATAAAAAATACTAAGTTACAAAAAAAACAAACACTAAATTACAAAAAATAAAAAACAAAATTATACAAAATAAAAAAGAATTACACCTAATATAATAGCCCTATCAAAATAAAAAAGCCCACCTAAAAAAAAAAAATACCCTAGCCTAAAATAAACTACCAATGGCCCTTAAAAGGGACTTTTATGGGGCATTGCCCCAAAGATATCAGCTCTTTTACATGTAAAAAAAACACAAAGACCCCCCCAACAGTAAAACCCACCACCCAACCAACCCCCAAAATAAAAAACCTAATTCTAAAAAAGCCTAAGATACCCATTGCCCTGAAAAGGACATTTGCATGGACATTGAGCTTAAAAGGGCATTTAGCTCTTTTACTGCCCAGACCCTAAACTAAACAAAAAACCCACCCAAAAAAATATTTAAAAAGCCTAACCACTAACCCCATGATGATCCACTTACAGTTTTTGAAGTCCCGCTTGAATGATCTTCATCCCGGAGTTGAAGTCCTGATCCAGGCGGCGAGAAGTCTTCATCCAGACAGCCTCTTCAGTCTTATTCCCGGCGGCAACATCCTGATCCAAGCGGCGAGAAGTCTTCATCTTGGCGGCCTCTTCAATCTTCATCCAGGCGGAATCTTCTATCTTGATCCCGGAGGCGCGGAGCAGGTTTATCCTGAAGACATCCAGCGTGTAGCATCCTCTTCATAGGGTCGCCGCCATACATTGAATCTTCAATGCAAGGGACGCCATCCAAGGTGACTTCCCTTGCTAAAATCCTATTGGCTGTTTAAATCAGCCAATAGGATTTAAGCAGCTCTAATTCTATAGGATGATGAATCAGCCAATAGAATGAGAGCTGCTTAAATCCTATTGGCGGAATAGGGGTTAATAACTTTAGTATAATGGCGGTGATATCGGGAGTGGCACATTAGGGGTTAATAATTTTATTAAGGTGGCGGTGATATCGGAAGCGGCAGATTAGGGGTTAATAATTTAGGCAGGCGTCAGCGATGTCGGGGCAGCAGATTAGGGGTGTTTAGATGTAGGGTTTATGTTAGGTTTAAATGTTATTTTCTTTTTTCCCCAAAGACACCAATCGGGCTGCATTATGGAGCTTTTGTTTCCACGATTGCAGATGTTAGACTTTTTTTTTGCCGGCTCTCACCATTGATGTCTATGGGGGAAGCATGCACGAGAACATCAAAACACTGCTGCTTTTGTGTGCGGTATGTAGCTCAAAACAGCCATATCGCCTCCACAAGTCTGGGTTTTTTAAACTTGTAATGGCAGCGCTATAGGGGGTTAAATAACGCAACTTTTGTGGTGTTCTTTACTTTCCCTATAGCGCTCAAAACTCGTAATCTAGGTGTCAGTCAGCTAGGAGGCTGCAAACTAGCACAATTTGCTAATCTGACACCTATTGTTGAATACAAGGAATTACTGCACCATTTGAGTGCCCTCTGTGGGCTAGATTACAAGTGGAGTGCTAAATTATTGCCCGTTTGCGGAAGTGCAATAATTAACCAGCCATTACAAACCAGGCTCTGAAAATTTGCCAGAGATTAGATCTCTGCTTAATTTTCTGAAAGTGCCCCAAATGCCCTCAAAATATAGGGCATTGTAGTTTTTAATAAATAAAAAATAAGCATTTTTTTAAATTAAAAACAACTGCACTAGTCAGTTTTTGGGGTCTAAAGTTGGTGGGAGTAGGGTGTTAGAAAAAACAAACGGCACTGAAAAGTGCCTTTACATTACGGTCTATGGGAACTGTGTGTGTGTTTAATATGTGTTATATTATTATTACATTTGTTATATTATTCTTGAGTTTCTTGGCTATGGCACTTTGCATATACCCCCTGTGATTGATATATCTACTCGTGATGAAATACTGTGGAGGCCTCTGATTGGAGAAAGGCTGTGAGGGACGGCATAGTCGTCAGCCCGTGGTGGTTTCCGGGGCACGCCCCCCTGTGAGCGGATCAGGTTTCTGTGGGGTTGACGGTGCTCTCTCTCGGGAACGGAGATGCCTTTGATACAGATCCAGCAGAGATACACCAGATATCCACAAGTGAAGTGTACAAATAACTGTTTGGTGAAACCGTAAGTGATCGGGACTCAGTGTTAAGATGGTGAGACACCTGTGTATGTACCTCTATACGCTATGAGCTGTGTATTATATATATGCTTAAGTTTACTGGATGGACTTCACTTCCAAGGGTGGGACATATATGCACATATGCTTTAATGACATTAACTGTGGCCAAGTGAATGAATCAATATACTTACTCTAACTTTGGATGAAACAACTTATTACTCCGGACAGCTTTATCTGCATGCTTGTTATAGCTTTAAATTGCGTGTGCATCTCCTACAACCTAGTGGGATAGTGCTGGGCAGAGCCGCGCTTCCTGAGAGTCGGGATCTTTAATACTTGCTTTAGTGTACACTCTCCCTATTTTTCCTGGTTATATATATGAATATGTGTATATTCACATATTAACACATAAATATACAGTATATGTACTATATATATTCATATACAAATATATTTACTAACTGCTGCCCATCGCTGCGCTACTTACCCCCTTCGCTGCGCAAGGTTCTGATGCCTAAGGAAGAGCGCTCTCATGAGCGTAATGCTTCCTAGCAATGCGCAACAACATGTAGAACAGCTGCCAGGCAAATAATGTGCTCGTGACGACTGTGGAAATCTGCCAATTCCACTAGAGCAATGCACAACACGAAAATGTCCACAAATGTCTATGGCATAGCATGATTAAGTGACAGTAATCACGAAACATCGCCCTTTCATTTGTCAATAAAGACACTTTTTAAGCAAGTTGTGCTGTGGACATTTTCGTGTTGTGCTTCCTAACAATGCGAACTTGAGGTCATGTTCGCATTGCGATTAACTTGTAATACCAGCTCACTATCGTGAGCTGATATTACAAAGTGGAGCACTAATATCACTTGCTCACAAGCGATATTTAGCACGCCACTTGTAATCTGGCCCTGTGTGTTTTGCATATACTTATCCATTACTTATCATTATCTATATCCCATTGTAATTTTATTAGTTATAATTATGACAAATTCCAGATACCAACCCCACTGCTAGCCTGAAGTTGCCATTCAATCTTTTTTGTGTCAGCATTATTTATTTAATTAGGGCATGTGGTACAACATTATTTCTTCTATACTGAGCTAGTAAACCATTTAAAGACAGCTCTACATCCAGGGTACGTCGGTCGTTAAGGGGTTAAAGAACCAAACTTCCAAGGAAAAGTTACAGGCAGAAGGAGAATAAGAAATTATCTTCCAGTAGGCAGAAGCCAGTAGAGCAGTCCTAAATTTAGGGTAGAGACAAGGATAAAGTTTGGAGGGTAAACCAGGATGTAACCAGGGGTCAAAACCAGGAACGCAGCTTGAATACAAAAATACCAGAACTTCCAAGAGAATGACCAAGTACTTGACTGGTGTCTGCAGGGGCCTTTTAATATCTCCCCCATTGGTCTTGGTGTTAAAACCACTGCAGTGTAATTTCTGACATCCAGGCTACAAATAGCACTACCTTTAATGCAGGTACCACAGTCATGGTAATGGAAGAAGCTGCCCAATCCTGTGCACTAAATGTAGAGCGCCCCTCTAAAGCCTCCTCAGACACTGACATATCCATAGTGTACCCTTTTCTATCACCCACCCTAAGCACCCTCTCTTCAGTGCAGCTCTGGGCTCCAGCAGCGCTCACAGCTCTATTCACAACACAAAAATGACTTCTGACATCATCCTTCGGATTATCGCAGTCCCTACCTCACTTAAGTAAGGATCTAAGATCCTTAGACTTTGCTAAATATAACATCAGTTGTTTTAACTGATATATAAACATGGTTATATAGTTACAAAGTTTACAGAAATTATGGTCACCATTATGTAACAAATCAACACATCTGGTTTACTCTGTGATTTACTTTGTATGGCACGCTACACGTATACCATGGAGTTCTTGGGGTTTTATGTGACTGATAATAACATCGTATTTATTCTGCATAAATTAAAAGACTCAACCTTGGATGTGGACATGTAGGCAGTGGTATGGGCCACATGTGGTGGTGGTGCAGTGCTATCAACTCCTTTTGGAGATCTATCATTGGGGAAATAGAGTCAGTCTTCCAAAAAGTACTACCCTGCGACCCATTACTATTTCTCTTAAATAAAAATATCAAGCTTCCCTCCAAATCACACATTACCCTGTTTCGCATCTTCACAAACAGTGCCAAATCCCTTATTGCTAAAAATTGGAAGTCCCCAGACCCACCCACTCTTATACAATGGAGAGCTAAAGTTTCAGGCCTTTTAGAACTAGAGGAATACAGGGCATACATACTAGACAACAGAGACCATTTCATAATCGCTCAAAACATGTGGGAACAGTACCTTAATCCCATTTTTGACACAACAGTTGCACACGATGACACGGCTCTACCACCCTCCAACAATCCATCTATTGAGACCTAACCTTGATTTTACATTTTTGACTCAGACACAATCTTAACCCCGACTCTCAACAACTTTGTATGACCTTTGCTGATACAGATGTGAACTAATAACATCTATACCTTATTTTATTTAATCTTGTGTATACTTTCCCCCCCCCTCTCCTCCCCCTCTCTATTTTCGTTTTTAACCATCTAACCCCCTCTCTTTTTTGCCAGCCTTACATGTATATTGACTATTTGTAATCTGATATTGTACATGATCCAGACTGTTTGTACCAATTTTATATTGGCTGATTATGTTGTGTAAGTTTTTTCTAATTTCCTTAATAAAAAAAGAACTTGGAAAAAAAAAAAAGACTCAACCTTGGAACGAACAATAGCATAATAGCTTGTTCTATGGCTAGTTACCACCCAAGAAGCAGCCTCTTTTTGCTCAAAATGTGCCTTTCACAGAGAAGAACTTTCCTGTAGCATATCAGTCTGATCCTGACTTAACAGTGCAGTCCAGCCCCGAAATACCAGGCAATCCCTCTCTGAACAAGAGAAATGGCAAAACCCCAGACGTATGTTTCAGCCTAGTGTGGGTCTCGTCAGTGAGGTGCAGCCATATCGCTATAGACACACTGAGCAACGGGTCAAGGTCTGGATTCCTGCATCGCACTTAGGGAGACTTCCCTAAGCGTCATAATTTGCATAAATTAAAAGAGAGAAGCGCTCAACCTGGGAACGAACAATAGCATAATAGCTTGTTCTATTGCTAGTTACCACCCAAGAAGCAGCCTCTTTTTGCTCAACATGTACCTTTCACTCACAGAGCATATCAGTCTGATCCTGACTTAATAGTGCTATCCAGCCCCAAAATACCAGGCAATCCTTCTCTGAACAAGGGAAACGACAAAACCCCAGACGTACGTTTTGATCAAGTGTGGGCCTCGTCAGTGAGGTGCAGCCATATCCCTCTAGGCACATTGAGCAACGGTCCACGTCTGGATTCCCGCATCACACTTGGGGAGACTTCCCTAAGCGTCATAATTTGCATAAATTAAAATAAAGAAGTACTCAACCTGGGAATGAACAATAGCATAATAGCTTGTTCTATAGCTAGTTACCACCCAAGAAGCAGCCTCTTTTTGCTCAACATGTGCCTTTCACAGAGAAAAACTTTCCTGTAGCATATCAGTCTGATCCTGACTTAACAGTGCAGTCCAGCCCCGAAATACCAGGCAATCCCTCTGAACAAGGGAAACGGCAAAATCCCAGATGTACATTTGGTCCTAGTGTGGGCCTCGTTAGTGAAGCGCCGTCATATCCCTCTAGACACACTGAGCAACGGGTCCACATCTGGATTCCCGCATCACACTTAGGGAGACTTTCCTAAGCGACATATTTTGCATAAATTAAAATATCAGCTTGGGAATGAACAATAGCATAATAGGTTAAGCACTTCTCTCTTTTTATTTATGCAAATTATGACTCTTAGGGAAGTCTCCCTAAGTGTGATGCGGGAATCCATATGTGGACCCATTGCTCAGTGTGCCTAGAGGGATATGGCTGCACCTCACTGACGAGGCCCACACTAGGTCGAAACGTACGTCTGGGGTTTTGCCATTTCTCTTGTTCAGAGAGGGATTGCCTGGTATTTTGGGGCTGGACTGTACTGTACTGTTAAGTCAGGATCAGACTTATATGCTACAGGAAAGTTCTTATCTGTGAAAGGCACATGTTGAGCAAAAAGAGGCTGCTTCTAGGGTGGTAACTAGCCATAGAACAAGCTTTTGTTCGTTCCCAGGTTGAGCGCTTCTCTCTTTTTATTTATGCAAATTATGACTCTTAGGGAAGTCTCCCTAAGTGTGATGCAAGAATCCAGATGTGGACCCGTTGCTCAGTGTGCTTAGAGGGATATGGCTGCACCTCACTGACGAGTCCCACACTAGGCCGAAACGTACGTCTGGGTTTTTGCCGTTTCTCTTTTTCAGAGAGGGATTGCCTGGTATTTCAGGGCTGGACTGTACTGTTAAGTCAGGATCAGACTGACATGCTACAGTAAAGTTCTTCTCTGTGAAAGGCACATGTTGAGCAAAAAGAGGCTGTTTCTATGGTGGTAACTAGCCATAGAACAAGCTATTATGCTATTGTTCGTTCCTAGGTTGAGCGCTTTTCTCTTTTTATTTATATCGTATTTATTCTATTTTACCACGGATAGTTTTGCAATAAGGTGTAACTCTCACTGTATAATACTTGAAACATGCTGTGGAGTATTGTATATTAATTGATGCTGTATACAAATGGGTAAGCTTAACTCTATTACATTCTTATTGAAAACAGCAATATATCCAATTTGTTTTGGACAGCACGCTAGGTTAGACTCCACCTACCCCATGCTGTTACCATTATTTAAAGGACCAGTAAACACAGTAGATTTGCATAATCAACAAATGCAAGATAACAAGACAATGCAATAGCACTTATTCTGAACTTCAAACGAGTAGTAGATTTTTTTTTCTAACAATTTTAAAAGTGTGGTCTATTTCCACTCTCCCTGTACCATGTGACAGCCATCAGCCAATCACAAATGCATACACGTACCATGTGACAGCCATCAGCCAATCACAAATGCATACACATTTATTCTTGCACATGCTCAGTAGGAGCTTGTGATAAAAAAGTTTAAATATAAAAAGACTGTGCACTTTTTTTAATGGAAATAAATTGGAAAGTTGTTTAAAATTGCATGCTGTATCTGAATAATGACAGTTTATTTTGACTTTAACAACGCTATGATGATATAGCCGGCCCACACCACTATAGTAACTTTGCCAGTTCAACCCCTCCCCCTCATGTCATTCATCTAGGGGGTTTATGACAGTCTATGAAAAGGCTATTCCTAATAGAACGTGCCCCCATGTGGATTTGGCACTATTAACTAATTGTAATAATTGTGCTGCAAACATTCAACTTATTAGGTAACTAATTTATGCCTGAATAATTGTGAGCTCTTTTCACACTATGTAACGATTGTCATGATATCCTGTATTTTTTTTTCTCGATGAGGGGTTGTATAGAGTTGGTCTGAAGAATAGGAGTTTTATCCCTAAAAAACAATACACTGGTTATAAAATGCCCAGCGAGCGCAGATAACGTTCTTCGAAGTGTAGGTGTGTAAGTAGATGTATATATAGATAGATAGATCAACACTATCTTAAAAAATGTAAATTTACTTTATATAGTAGGTGGAATCAGAACATGAATTACTGATTTGAGGAATGCATCATGAGTTTTTGCTGGTAGAGGCATGTCACTGATGCTACTAAAACAAACCAGGAAGATAAAGTTTAATGTCAAGTTTTCACTTGCTCTCAGTTCAGGGTGTGCTGGTAGCTGCTGTCATCAACCTTGTGGCAATGTTTTTTCTCTGATATGTCTAGTGTCTTACATTAAAGAACAAAGCCTGTTAAATAGGGAGGAGACTTGGACTAACCTGGCAAGCTCACTAAAACAATTTATTACATCTTCTGTGAGTAGAATGATTTTATTAAATGATATATGATATAGCAAAACTTATAAATAAGTAAGACAATGGGTGTATAGTCAATAACTGACCATCAGGTAGATTACAGAGTTATGCGTGCTGTAGGGAATTTAACGAACGCAACAAAAGTTGCCTTATTTAACCCTCTGTAGCTCAGCCATTACAAGTTTTGAAACAGCCGGCTTGTGCGTGCGATATGGTGGTTTTAAGCTCCATTTCGCACAAAATATAAGCGCTGTTTTGACGTGCTCGTGCACGCTTCCCCATTGACATCAATTGGGAGAGCGGGTTAGAAAAAAGACCTAACACCTGCGATCGCGGAATGAAAAGCTCCGTAACGCAGCCCCATTGATGCCTATGGGGAAAAAAGTAACGTTTAAACCTAACACCCTAACATGAACCCCACATCTAAATACCCCTAATCTGCTGCCCCCGACATCGCTGACACCTACACAATGTTATTAACCGCAAATCTGCCGCCCCCGATATCACCGCCACCTAAATAAATCTATTGACCCCTAATCTGCCGCTCCCGATATCGCCGCCACTATACTAAAGTTATTAACCCCTATTCCCCTGCACCCCAACATCGCCCACGCTATAATAAATCTATTAACCCCTATTCAGCTGCTCCCCGACATTCCCGCCACTAAGTAAAGTTATTAACCCCTAAACCTCTGGCCTCCCACATCACTACCACTACATAAACCTATTAACCCCTAAACCGCCAGCCCCGCACATCGCAACAACCTAAATTGAACTATTAACCCCTAAACCTTACCCTAACGTAACCCTAACCGTAACCCTAAACCTAACCGTAACCCTAACTTTAACATAATTAAAAAAGAGCTACATTAAAGTTACAATTATTAACTAATACCTATTTAAAACTAAATACATATTTACCTGTGAAATAAAACCTAAGCTAGCTGCCTACAATATAACTAATAGTTATATTGTAGCTAGCTTAGGTTTTATTTTTAGTTCACAGGTAAGTTTGTATTTATTTTAACTAGGTAGACTAGTTACTAAATAGTTATTAACTATTTACTAGTTACCTAGCTAAAATAAATACAAACTTACCTCTCAAATAAAACCTAAGCTGCCTTACAGTAAAACCTAGCATTACAAAAACTAAAATTACAAAAAATAAAAAAATTAACCATTACAAAAAATAACAAACGAAATTATCCAATATAATAAAAATTATTCCTATTCTAATACCCTTTTAAAAAAATAAAAAACCCAACCCAAAATAAAAAACCCTAATCTATAATAAACTACCAAGGGCCCTTAAAAGGGCCTTTTGTAGGGCAGTGCTTTCCAAACTGTGTGTCGTGACATATTAGTGTGTCGGCAGCAGTGTGTGTGTCCCTGCTACAGCACAAATTTTTTGGAATTTAAATTTTTTTTTGTTTTCGACTTTTTGTCTGCCTGCTATGCTAATCACTGGTTGACACATGATTGATACCTAGTGGGTCACAGATCATCTTAACCTATTGGTGCTGTTCAGCGGGAACTGAAACTTTTCTCATTGGCGGCACATTGGCTCCTGACAGCATGTGTAGTCAGTGAGTGGGACAGCAGTGTGTTTGTGGCACGGGCAGTAGTCAGAGTAGGACTCGCAGAGCTCTGAGTGCGGCAGCTTAAACTCTGAGCTTAAGTCAGAAGTGAAAGTGTTTTGGGGGTTTTTGCAGCTAGCTCCCAGTAGTGCATTGCTGCTCCTGCTCTTGATATATGGATAGGAAGTGGAAGCTTAAAAATGCTTGATGATGAAATGCGAGTGTCTTTATCTAATATTTTACCAAATATTCAGAAACTGTGTTCATCCCATCAACCTCATACATCCCATTAAAATAGTAAGTAGCTATTGGTGATATTAAACTTTTTTTTAATTCTTGCACATACATACTGTTACTTGTAAATACATTTCGTTATTATATCATTTATGTATGTGTCCGTATCACTTTAAACAGTTAACCTCCTGTTTGCTAGTACAACCGAATTACTGTGTCACAAAATGATGTAGGTCTAAAAAATTGTGTCACCAACATGAAAAGTTGGAAAACTCTGTTGTAGGGCATTGCCCTAAAGAAATCAGATCTTTTCCTACAAAAGAAAAACAAACACCCCTAACAGTATACAAACCCCCACCCTCCAAACCCACAAAATAAAAATAAAGCAAAACCTTATCTGCCTATTGCCCTGAAAAGGGCATTTGTATGGGTATTCTCTTTTTCCTGCCCTTAAAAGGGCATTCAGCTCTTTTATGAAATGCCCGACCCCTAATCTAAAAATAAAAACCCACCCCAAAACGAAAAAAAAAACATTACACAAAATAATAAAGGAATTATCCAAAATAATAACAATTATTCCTATTCTAATACCCATTTAAAAAAAACACCCCAAAATAAAAGAAACCTAATCTAGAATAAACTACCAATAGCCCTTAAAAGGGCCTTTTGTAGGGCATTGCACTAAGTTAAACAGCTCTTTTACCTGAAAAAAATAATAATACAAAGACCCACTAACATAACAAAAAAAACACCCCCCCTAAACCCACAAAATAACAAACTATCTAGAAAACCTAATCTACCCACTGCCCTGAAAAGGGCATTTGTATGGGCATACAGCTCTTTTGCTGACCTTAAAATGGCATTCAGCTCTTTTAAGAGTGCCCACCCTAAACTAAAAAAAAACCCACCCCAAAAAAACTTAGAAAAAACCACTAACCCCTCTTTAAGTACTCACAGTTGTTGAAGTCCCACTTGAACGATCTTCATCCCGATGGCTCCATCTTCATCCAGACGGTAGTTTAATCTAGATTAGGTTTCTTTATTTTGGGGTGTTTTCTTTAAAATGGGTATTAGAATTGGAATTATTGTTATTATTTTGGATAATTAATTTGTTATTTTGTATTTTTTTTTTTTTTTTTTCGTTTTGGGGTGGGTTTTTATTTTTAGATTAGGAGTTGGGCATTTCATAAAAGAGCTGAATGCCCTTTTAAGCGCAATTCCCATACAAATGCCCTTTTCAGGGCAATGGGTAGATTAGGTTTTACTTTATTTTTATTTTGTGGGTTTGGGAGGTGGGGGTTTGTATACTGTTAGGGGGTGTTTGATTTTCTTTTGTAGAAAAAGAGCTGATTTCTTTAGGGCAATGACATACAAAAGGCCCTTTTAAGGGCCCACAAAAAGGCCCTTTCAAGGGCCCTATGTAGTTTATTATAGATTAGGGTTTTTATTTTGGGGTGGGTTTTTTATTTTTTTAAAAGGGTATTAGAATAGGAATAATTTTTATTATTTTGGATAATTTTGTTTGTTATTTTTTGTAATGGTTATTTTTTTTTTTTGTAATTTTAGTGTTTGTTATTTTTTGTAATGTTAGGTTTTAGTGTAAGGCAGCTTATGTTTTATTTGACAGGTAAGTTTGTATTTATTTTAACTAGGCAGTTAGTAAATAGTTAAAGGGACATTAAACACTAGATACATGCTAGATAGAATGATGCATTCAAAGAAAAGATTAGTCCATGACTAACATGTAGATGTATTTTTTTAAAGTTTCATTAGTTGGTTATAAAGTGACAAAATAAGTGTAAAGTTTTAGTGTCTATAAAACACTGGGAGCTGCCATGTTGTAACTTGTGTTACCTTCTCTGCTGTGGCCAATTAGGGTCAGTTATAAATAGGTCACTAGAGTGTGCAGCCAATGGTTGTGTTGGATTTAACTGTGTTCTGCACTTCCATTTTTAACAGGAACTGAAAAGCTCACAATTTCAGAATGGAATTACAGGCAAAGAGGACAAAATAAATAATGAACGTATATTGCAGAGTTGTTTTATTATATACAATTTATCATTTTATATTACCATCTCAAAGTGTTTAATGTCCCTTTAATAACTATTTAGTAACTAGTCTACCTAGTTAAAATAAATACAAACTTACCTGTGAAATAAAAATAAAACCTAAGCTAGCTACAATATAACTATTAGTTATATTGTAGCTAGCTTAGGTTTTGTTTCACAGGTAAGTATGTATTACTTAATAATTTTAACTTTATTTTAGCTCTATTTTAATTATGTTAAAGTTAGGGGGTGTTAGGGTTACGGTTAGGGGTTAATAGTTTAATTTAGGTTGTTGTGATGTGGGGGGCTGGCGGTTTAGGCATTAATAGGTTTATTTAGTGGTAGTGATGTGAGAGGCCAGAGGTTTAGGGGTTAATAGGTATAATATAGTGGTGGCGGTGGCGGGGAGCGGCGGAATAGGGGTAAATAGATTTATTATAGTGTGGACGACGTTGGGGTGCGGGGGAATAGGGGTTAATAACTTTAGTATAGTGGCGGCGATGTCGGGGAGTGGCAGAATAGGGGTTAATACATTTTATTAGTGGCGGCGATGTCGGGAGCGGCAGATTAGGGGTTATTAACTCTAATATAGTATTTGTAATGCGGGAGGGCCTCGGTTTAGGGGTTAATAGGTAGTTTATGGGTGTTGGTGTACTTTGTAACACTTTAGTTATGAGTTTTATGTAACAGTTTTGTAGCATAAAACTCATAACTACTGGTCTCAGATTGCGAAACGGATCTTGTAAAGCAAGCAAGCTTTTTAGCCTCACCGCAAAACTTGTAATACCGGCGCTATGGGAGTCCCATGAAAAAACATAATTTTTACATGTGCGGGACTGACATTGCGTTACAGGCTAAAAGGCTTGCGGTACAGCTATACCGACAAGACTTGTAATTGCTGCGGTGCTGTTTTAACGCTGAAATGACTTTTTTTCAGCGTTAAAACCCGAACGCAAAACTTGTAATCTAGGTGCATGTTTTAGCCCCCTTTTGTAATTCAATAATTCTAATGATGCGTTTTTAAGAGCATAAAGCTAAACTAATAAAATAAGGAGCATTCAGTTCTGTAAAATTATGGTTACTGAGTTCTCATATTTTACTAATATTTCCATTTTACATAATGAGTTCAAGGATGATGAGAAATGAAAATTAAGCCGTCTGATGTTACAACACACGATACAAGCGATACAGAGCCACCCAACAGCAGGTGCTGCAGTTTGGTTAACAAATAAACAGTGATTGGATTTCAACAACCACAACAAAATTAACTTACCAGTCTAATACTGTATTCAACAGCTGTCCTTGATTTGACCTCACATAATGTACATACAATTATCTGTCTTTTAAAGTCACAGCTGTGTTAAGCTTTTATATTTTATTAAAAAAGAAAAAAATCAAAAAATTAAAGGGACATGGAAATCATATATAAAGGTAACAAAAAATCTATTGCCTAGATTTAGAGTTTTGTCGGTAAAGACCCGCGTAAGCACCCTTAAGACAACGCTGGTATTTAGAGTTTTTTGAGTGGCTGCGTTAGGCTCAGAAAAGGGAGCGTTGAGCATAATTTAGCTCCACTTCAACCCTCAATACCAGCGTTGCCTACGGTAGCGGTAAGCTGGAAAAACGTGCTTGTGCACGATATCCCCATAGGAAACAATGGGGCTGAGCTGGCTGGAAAAAACCTAACACCTGCAAAAAAGCAGCCTTACACTTATTAACCCCTAATCTGCTGCCCCCGCTATCGCTGACACCTGCATTTTATTATTAACCCCTAATCTGCCACTCCGGACACCGCCGCCACTTACATTATAGCTATGAACCCCTAATCTGCTGCCCCTAACACCGCCAACACCGACATTATATTTATTACCCCCTAATCTGCCCCCCCAATGTCGCCGCTACCTTACCTACACTTATTAACCCCTAATCTGCCGACCGGACCTCGCCGCCACTATAATAAATGTATTAACCCCTAAACTGCCGCACTCCCGCCTCGCAAACACTATAATAAATTGTATTAATCCCTAATCTGCCCTGCCTAACATCGCCACCACCTACCTACAATTATTAACCCCTAATCTCCCGCCCGCAACGTCGCCGCTACTATAATAAAGTTATTAACCCCTAAACCTAAATGCAATCAGCCAATCAGATTTAAGTTAAATCCGATTGGCTGATCCAATCAGCCAATCGTATTGAGCTCACATTCTATTGGCTGATTGGAACAGCTCGCATTCTATTGGCTGATTGGAACAGCCAATAGAATGTGAGCTCAATACGATTGGCTGATTGGATCAGCCAATCGGATTGAACTTCAATCTGATTGGCTAATTGCATCAGCCAATCAGATTTTTCCTACCTTAATTCCGATTGGCTGATAGAATCCTATCAGCCAATCGGAATTGAAGGGACACTATCTCGGATGACATCCCTTAAAGGAACCTTCATTCATCGGGAAGTCGTCGGTTGAAGAGGATGGCTCCGTGTCGGCTCCTTTGAAGATGGCTCCACTCCGCTCCGGATGGATGAAGATTGAAGACGCCGCCTGGATGAAGACTTCTACCGGATGAAGGACCTCCTCTGCGCACCTTGGATGAAGAATTTGGCTCGGCTGGGTGAAGACGACTCAAGGTAGGATGATCATCAGGGGGTTAGCGATAGGTTTTTTAAAGGGGGGTTTGGGTGGGTTAGAGTAGGGGTATGTGGGTGGTGGGTTGTAATGTTGGGGGGTATTGTATTTTTATTTTCAGGTAAAAGAGCTGATTACTTTGGGGCAATGCCCCGCAAAAAGCCCTTTTAAGGGCTGGTAAAAGAGCTGATTACTTTTGTAACTTAGAATAGGGTAGGGCATTTTTTATTTTGGGGGGATTTTTTATTTTATTAGGGGGCTTAGATTAGGTGTAATTAGTTTAAACTTCTTGTAATTTAGTGGGGTTTTTTGTATTATAGATTAGTTTATTTAATTGTATTTTAGTTTAGCTAATTGTAGTTAATTTATTTAATTAATTTAATGATAGTGTAGTGTTAGGTGTATTTGTAATTTAGGATTTATTTTACAGGTAATTTTGTACTTATTTTAACTAGGTAGCTATTAAATAGTTATTAACTATTTAATAGCCATTGTACCTAGTTAAAATAAATACAAAGTTGCCTGTAAAATAAATATAAATCCTAAAATAGCTACAATGTAACTATTAGTTATATTGTAGCTATATTAGGGTTTATTTGATAGGTAAGTATATAGTTTTAAATAGGAATAATTTATTTAATTATAGGAATATTATTTAGTTTAATTTAAATTATATTTAAGTTAGGGGGGTGTTAGGGTTAGACTTCGGTTTAGGGGTTAATAACTTTATTATAGTAGCGACGACATTGCGGGCGGGTGATTAGGGGTTAATAATTGTAGGTAGGTGGCGGCGATGTTCAGGAGGGCAGATTAGGCGTTAATAAAATTTATTATAGTGTTTGCGAGGCGAGAGTGCGGCGGTTTAGGGGTTAATACGTTTATTATAGTGGTGGCAAGGTCTGGTCGGCAGATTAGGGGTTAATAAGTATAGGTAAGGTAGCGGGCGGTAAAAAGCAGCATTAGGACCCCTTAACGCTGCTTTTGACAGCTAACGCCAAACTCTAAATCTACCCGATTGAATCTTAAGCGGGATTTAAAAATATACATATATATTTTCCATCCTAACAATATTACTTTCCTCTACAAAAACATGTTCTCTGCTTGAAGACAGTGGGCAAAAAAAATTGGCCTTTTCATCAGCTCTGCGTCTTCAGTCAAAAGACGTGTAACTTATTTATATTTTTCTAGATTTGGGATAAGAAAACCCTCGCCTGATCTATCCCTTTGTTTCCAATCAGATGTAACTATTTTTTTAAGGATTATAACTGTACCAAACATAATTTGAAGGTAGTTTGAAAATCATATACAACTTTTGTAAAGTCATTGATTTGGTTTATGTGGGGAAGTCCCAACAAAAATGGCTTTGGAGCCTGCTCTTCAATATATAGTAATAGAAAGCTTTTCAAAGATGGGTAGTTATCTGCAAACCTACTGGTACCAAAGAGAACCAAGTAAGAACAATACAGGTAATGCCAAGAGGTTACAATATAGGGGCAACAGTGAGATTCATTGTTCAGGTAAAAGTGAGCAGCCCTCTATATATTTGTAATTGTCATGCATATTCCTTTCTATATAGAACTCCCCTTTAACTGCTTGCAATTACCATAAATACCAGCAATCCACACTCACTCATTGCTTGGTATTGTTCTCTACTTGGACCAGTCCTGAGCTGCACACCTTTCCTGCAATTCCTGCAGCAACCGCTCATTGAGCTCTGTTCCTGTTTACGCTCCAAACCAGAGCTGGGACCTGCTCTGCTACCGGAACTGCGGCCTCTGTGACGTCACACGCCACTCTCCTGCCGAGACAGGCTGCCTCCTAACTGCTTACCGCTACTCACCTTACTTGTGGTTCCTCTCATACCCAGACTGCAACTTAGGTATTGAAGATACCGATATTAGGGGGTTATTTTCTTGCTTATATTTTCACTCTGTGTTATGCCTTACACACTTGCGCTTATTCGTATGTACACCCATTTTACTTGAGCTCATGTTATATAAGTATCCTCCATTTTTTCTGTTTTGTGCACAAACATAAATTCAGTTCGTGTTAGTTAACCTACTTCTCCAAAAAGAGGCTTAAGCATCTGGTTACACTGCTGATTAGACTATTCCTGCATTTTCAGCAATAGTGTTCTGCTGATGCTTATCTAATTTTTTATTTGTTTTTTCTTCACATATTAACTGCTTCTTGTGTGTGTGCTAGGTTGCCACATATTACTCATGTGTAATATCTGTGTGACACCCTGCTACACACTTAGCTACACACTATATTTATATATATACCTACTTATCAGTAGCTGTGTTCCACTCTAACACATGTTTCTTTTCCCTGACATTACAGAAATACCAAGCCTACTAAAATGGACCCAACTGATATGAATACACACATACAAACACTAAGCAACAAAGTAGACTTATTAACTGAGGGTCTTACTGCTTTAAAACTTGAAAATGATAATTTAAAAACTTATATCAAGGAGGTTGTTGATAGAAAACCCCCTCCCTTAGAACCCCATATTAGTTCCCCTGAACCTTTCTCAGGAGATAGAAAGATTTTTAGGGAATTTAAAAATTCATGCTATTTACTTTTTACTCTTAAACCCTATACCTATCCTACCGATAGGGTAAAAGTTATGACTACCATCTCCTACCTAAGGGCAGAGCCAAGGGCATGGGCAAATAGTTTTCTGGAGCACAATGATGACATTCTTAATTCCTTAGACTCTTTTTTCTCTGCCTTATCACAAATTTATGAGGATCCCTTTAAGCAGCAAACAGCTGAAAATGCCATGAGGTCCCTAAGGCAGAGGAAGAGAGACGTAGAGGAATATATAGCGGAATTCAAGAGGTGGGCTCCCGACACCCAATGGAACAACTTGTCTCTCCGAAATCAATTTCGGTTAGGGTTGTCAGATGCGGTTAAGGACGAGTTATCTCGCACCCAAATACCTCCCACTCTGGAACAACTTATAGACCTATGTATATGCATTGACAGAAGGCTTAGGGAAAGACATCACGAACGGTCTAGCCATGACTCATTCTCTAGACCCAGGCTCACAAACAATCCACCCAGTACACACTCAAAACCCCCTCCAGAGCCTATGGATATCGCCTTCTTAAGAGGACCCCTAAGTTCCCAGGAAAAGACAAGACGTCGCACTCATAACCTGTGCATGTACTGTGCCTCTGAAGAGCATGGGATAAGAGAGTGCCCTAACCTCACTCGCCAAAGAAAGGGTAAGCTGTTGACTCCCTATCATTCAATTAAGACTGTCCTCAAATGTAACCAGTATTGTAAAACCACTCTTGTTTTACAGTGGGATCAAACTCGGGTGACCGTCCCAGGGATTATTGACTCCGGAGCCTCCCTCTCTTACATTGATAAAAGTTTTTGTGAAACTAATAAAATACCCTTGCATAAGAAACTGTCTCCTGTTCATTTGAGAGGGATAGATGGTGAGGTCTTGTCCACAGGACCTGTTCTGTTTGAGACAATTCCTATTTTAATGTCAACAGAGTGTCACCATAGGGAGTATATCAAATTCGATGTCATTACCTCACCTGATTTTCCTCTAATTCTAGGGCTACAATGGCTTAGGCAACATGATCCTACCATCACTTGGTCATCCCTCTCTTTACAGTTTACTTCCGATTATTGCAAGACCACCTGTTACCCTCAATTGCTACTTCAACCATCACCCGAAGGTGTACAAACAAATGTGCCCCCTGATTATGAAGATTTTTCTGATGTGTTCAGCAAGAAACAATCAGAAAATCTTCCACCACACAGGCCATATGACTGCCCAATCGATCTCCTCCCAGGGGCAGCTATTCCTTGTGGGCACATCTTCCCTCTGTCTAAACCAGAACTGTTACATCTTAGATCCTACATTGAAGAAAACCTTAAAAAAGGTTTTATAAGACCATCAACCTCTCCTGCAGCAGCAGGGATTTTTTTTGTTAAAAACAAAGATGCCTCCCTAAGACCTATTGTGGATTATAGGCAGTTAAACAAAGTTACTATAAAAAACTGTTACCCCTTACCACTTATCAGTGAATTAATTGAGCGTCTAGAAGGCTCCAAAATCTTCACCAAGTTAGACCTTAGGGGAGCCTACAACTTGATCAGGATGAGGGCAGGAGACGAATGGCTGACTGCATTTCGTACCCGTTACGGGTTATACGAGTATGTAGTCATGCCATTCGGTCTCTGTAACGCTCCTGCCACCTTTCAACATCTAATAAATGACATTTTCAAGGATGTCCTGGATACCTACGTAGTCATTTACCTTGATGACATTCTCATATACTCCAAATCTCTAGCAGACCACAAAATCCATGTCCGCCAGGTATTGACTAGACTCAGAAGTAACTCTTTATATGTAAAAGCAGAAAAATGCACCTTTCATGCCAGCAGTATACCATTCCTTGGATACATAATATCTGATAAGGGTATACGTATGGATGACACTAAAATTAAATCTGTAGTAGATTGGCCTGTCCCTACTTCCAGAAAACAAGTTCAAAGTTTTCTGGGATTCGCCAATTTCTACAGAAAATTTATTAAAAATTACTCCTCTCTCGCTAAACCTCTTATAGATCTCACAAAGCAAAATATAAATTTTTTCTGGTCAACTGTCGCTCAAGATGCTTTTGATTTACTGAAATCACGATTTACCTCTGCTCCCATTTTGCGCTACCCGAACCCAGAACTCCCTTATACACTTGAAGTGGACGCTTCTGATTTTGCACTTGGAGCCATCCTCTCACAACGACAATCACTACAACAACCATTACATCCTGTAGCTTATTATTCTCGTACCCTAACAACAGCAGAAAGAAATTATCCAATTGGCGAAAAGGAACTCCTGGCCATCAAGGCTGCATTCGAGCAATGGAGACACCTACTGGAAGGTGTTACAACGCCAACCATAGTTTATACTGACCATCGAAACTTACAATTCCTAAAGTCCACAAGAACGCTTTCTGCTCGTCAAGTTCGCTGGAATTTATTCTTTTCACGCTTCAATTTTCTCATTACCTACAGACCTGCCAGGAAGAATGGGAAGGCAGACGCCCTATCCCGACTTCCACAAACATCACTAGAAACTACCACAACCCAACACGTTATTCCCGAAGAAAACTTTCTTCTGTTCATGGTTGATTCCGGACCTTTGTTAAAATCTGAACAAATGAAGGATTCCTCCAAACCTGAACATCTTTTAACAATAAACAACCAAGGACTTTATTGTTATGGGAACAAACTATATCTTCCTCCATCTCTACGTGACCAGTTATTCAAATCCGCTCACGACTCGTCTCTAGGGGGACATTGTGGAGTAACTAAAACTAAGGAACTAGTACAGAGATCTTACTGGTGGCCAACCTTATTAACTGATGTGACACAGTTCATAAACTCTTGCCCCACCTGTACCGTATCTAAAAGAAACAAAAGACCACCTTATGGTCTTCTTCTATCGATTCCTACACCTGATAGACCCTGGCAAGAAATTGCTCTGGATTACATTGTGGACTTACCCATTTCTGACAAAAACACCACTATTTTAGTAGTAGTGGATCTGTTCAGCAAAATGATCCATCTGATACCTTACCACAAGCTCCCCACTGCAGCAGAAACCATACAACTACTTTTGAAACATGTCATCAGGCTATATGGATTGCCTAAGAAAATCCTGACCGATCGAGGGTCCCAATTCCCCAGCGCCCTGTGGTCTGCTTTCTGCAAACAGTTTTCCATTGATAAGTCCCTTTCTTCCTCCTACCATCCTCAGACGAACGGACAGACAGAACGTTGTAATCAATGGGTAGAACAGTTCCTAAGAACTTATTGTCATACAAATCAACATTCCTGGTCCCAACTACTACATTTCGCTGAATTAGTTTTTAATAATACTCTACATTCTACAACTAAACAGACACCCTTCTATGTCAACTATGGTTTCCATCCTTCCTTCCAATACTTGCCTGAACTGGTTTCAGATCATTCCCATATTTCAGACTTAACTTCCACCATCAGTTCAAATTTCATTTCTGTCAAACAAGCAATTGAAGATGCAAAGATTATACAAAAGAAATATTACGACCAACGGCGCACTCCACCACCTACATACAAACCAGGAGATCTTGTCTGGCTCTCCACCAAAAATCTATGCTTGTCAACTCCATCCAGGAAGCTTTCACCTCTCTTCATCGGACCATTCCCTATCCAGCGGATCATCAACTGCAACGCTGTTCGTCTTACATTACCTACTACACTCAGGATACATCCCACCTTCCATGTATCATTGCTCAAACCTTACCGAACCCTACGTAACCAACCTGCAGATGCCACACTACCCCCTGTTTCCATAGACCCCAACATGGAATATGAGGTTGAGGATATTCTGGATGCTAGACGTTTCAGGGGTGATCTTCAATATCTCATCAAATGGAAGGGATACTCCAGTGAACACAACTCTTGGGAACCATCCACCAACATCTCAGCTCCCAGATTGCTCTCCAGATTCCATCAAAGACACCCAGAACGTCCAAGACTTTGAGCATCGGTGCTGCTCCTGGAGGGGGGTGTTCTGTCATGCATATTCCTTTCTATATAGAACTCCCCTTTAACTGCTTGCAATTACCATAAATACCAGCAATCCACACTCACTCATTGCTTGGTATTGTTCTCTACTTGGACCAGTCCTGAGCTGCACACCTTTCCTGCAATTCCTGCAGAAACCGCTCATTGAGCTCTGTTCCTGTTTACGCTCCAAACCAGAGCTGGGACCTGCTCTGCTACCGGAACTGCGGCCTCTGTGACGTCACACGCCACTCTCCTGCCGAGACCGGCTGCCTCCTAACCGCTTACCGCTACTTACCTTACTTGTGGTTCCTCTCATACCCAGACTGCAACTTAGGTATTCAAGATACCGATATTAGGGGGTTATTTTCTTGCTTATATTTTCACTCTGTGTTATGCCTTACACACTTGCGCTTATTCGTATGTACACCCATTTTACTTGAGCTCATGTTATATAAGTATCCTCCATTTTTTCTGTTTTGTGCACAAACATAAATTCAGTTCGTGTTAGTTAACCTACTTCTCCAAAAAGAGGCTTAAGCATCTGGTTACACTGCTGATTAGACTATTCCTGCATTTTCAGCAATAGTGTTCTGCTGATGCTTATCTAATTTTTTATTTGTTTTTTCTTCACATATTAACTGCTTCTTGTGTGTGTGCTAGGTTGCCACATATTACTCATGTGTAATATCTGTGTGACACCCTGCTACACACTTAGCTACACACTATATTTATATATATACCTACTTATCAGTAGCTGTGGTCCACTCTAACACATGTTTCTTTTCCCTGACATTACAGTAATGACCAGTAGTATTCAATATGTATATTATGACAAGCAGGATACAATATGCAAGATATCTATAACAGAAAACTACACACAAGTAATGACTAGATCTACACAATTTGCATGTGATGGCCAGCAAGAAACTACATGCAGGTGATGCCCAACTGAATACAATATGCTGGTAATGACCAGCAGGAAAAGCTCATGTAGGAGTTTAGCAGGATAGATAGGTAGGTAAAAGCAATGAGCTGATAACACCAGCAGGGATCTGGGATAAGAGTTGGACCCCAATATTAAAACATTGACAACTGCCTTAGTGGCTTTGTTGGGCTCACAGTCCGTCGGTCTTTCAAGATATTAAAAAGAGGCGTGGCCAGTGAGTGGCGATGGGAGCGTGATGTCACCACCCACATTGCCGCTCATTGACATTTTGCTGCAGGACCAAAGTTTTACTACACCTACTCTAACTACCTCAGACGATGTAGTCTCGAAAGCTGATAGCTAGTGAGACAAACTGTCATTCCGCTGCTCCTCGAGTCTCTGATCTGTTGCCATGGCCGTTGCCATGGACGCGGCAGTAGCTTCAGGCACCAGCGATGACATCATTGCCGCGCGCCTCTCATCTTGATGCCGGGCCGGACCTCTCCTGTGGAGCAAACCCTCACGTATGTAAGTACCTCAGTTGCTCTCACCTGTGCCCAAGTATAGGTGTTACTGTGTGTGCTAATGGGTGCTGTATTTCTTATTGCTGGATTACCGTATCATTACTGAACTCTGCCTGTCTGACCACTCTGCTTGCTTAAACCTTGTACTGCTGGATTGCCATATCGTTACTGAACTCTGCCTGTCCGACCACTCTGCTTGCTTAACCCTTGTACTGCTGGATTGCCATATCATTACTGAACTCTACCTGTCTGACCACTCTGTCTGCTTTACCATGTTTCTGACACCTGCCTGTTCCTGACCATTCTATTGGTTTTTCCCTGAACTGCTATTCTGCTGAATTGCCTTCCTGTTGCCAGACTCTGCCTGTGTTGACCATTCTCTGCCTTCATCTTATTGCCGTGAAGGACTACCGTGAGTACTGCTTACCTCATTTCATAAACTCACTCTGTTCTGGGATATTTCCTATCCTTCCACTTGACGCCGGGATAAGAAGACTACTGGCCAAGTTTGGTCTGATAGAGAAATATACCACAAGCATTACATATACATGGGCCATGGACCCAAATGAGGTAGCAAGAGCAGTCACTCTTTAGGGACAGATGCTGGTAACCCATACCATACACTTGCAGTATCTGGATTCTAAACTAGAGGCTATAACCGCAATGCTCTCCTCATTGATTGCAGAGAAGAACGCCACTCCTGTTGTTACACAGCCAGTCCCAGTTGCTAGTGTTGCAACTTGTTTCCCTGCTTCTGGAAGTATGCCCCGGATACCATTGCCTGACAAGTATGATGGTACTACTGATTGTAGGGGTATCCTTAACCTGTGCAGGCTGCACTTTCACAATGACCCGCACACCTTCCAGTCTCATCAGTCAAAGGTCACTTTGATCATTTCTTTATTGAAAAAGACTAGGCCCTAGCCTGGGTCTCTCCCATATTAGAACAAAGCGCTCAACTCCTGAACGATGCTGATGCCTTCATTTCTGCATTATCTTCTTTGTTTGGGACCTCCGTCCATGCTTCTGCTGCAGAGTACTCTCTCTTGGAGCTCTGCCAGAGCAATAGAACTGTAGCACAACACGCCATCAAATTTCGCACCTTAGCACTTGAGAATAGTTGGGATGGCAGTGCTCTTAAGGTGACCTTTAGGAGAGGCTTGCATGAGCGCATCAAGGATGAGCTTACTTATCGTGATGTTCCTTCTTCTCTGGATGAATTCATAACACTTTGTATCAGTCTGGATTCTTGCTTTCAAGAGAGACAAGCTGAGAGAGACAGAATTTGTAGAATCCCTCCCTCTCGTTATCCCATTCCTTTGTTACTGAACTGTACGATGTGCTCCAAAACGCTTGTTACTTCACTAAGTTGGCCCTATGTGGAGCGTACAAGCTCATTTGTATCTTCCCAGGGCATGAATGTAAGACTGCCTTTAATATGAGATCAGGGCATTACAAATACCTTGTAATGCCTTTTGGATTGTGCAATGCCCCTGCTGTCTTCCAAGCATTTGTCAACAATGTTTTCCGTGACCTCCTTAATCGCACTGTCATCGTCTATCTAGACAATATCCTCATATTCTCCTCCACCCTTAAGGAGCATCATGAGCATGTAAAACAAGTACTTCTTCACCTCAGAAACAATTCTCTGGTAGCTAAACTGGAGAAATCTGAGTTTGATCAAGTCCAGATCCAGTTCCTTGGCTATGTCATCTTGAAGGAAGGTTTTGCCATGGATCCTACAATGCTAACCACAGTTCTGGAATGGCCTCGACCCACCTCATTAAAGTAACTACAGAGATTATTGGTGTTCTCCAACTATTACCGCAAGTTTATAAAGAACTTCTCCCAAATAGTTGCTCCTCTCACTGAGCTGACCAAACTAAACAGAGACTGCAAGAATTGGCCTACTGTAGCAGTGAATGCCTTCTCTCATCTGAAAAAGGTATTTTGTTCTGCTCCTGTTCTCCGCCATCCTGATCCTGACCTGCAGTTCACTTTAGAGGTTGACGCTTCTGAGATAGGAGCCGGGGCAGTCTTAAACCAAAGGGATCCTTTAACCTCCTGGTTGCACCCTGTAGCCTTTTCTCCAAACGCTTTACTCCAGCAGAGAGGAAATACAATGTGGGTAATCGTAAACTCTTAGACATTAAGATGGCTTTGACTAAATGGCGTCGTTGGCTAGAGGGTACCCCCAACCCTATTCAGATTCTCACTGACCACAAGAATCTAACATACCTAGAGACTGCTCATCGACTCAATCCTCGACAGGCCTGGTGAGCATTGTTCTTTTCCTGTTTTAACTTTGTAGTCTCTTATCTTTCTGGGACCAAGAATTAAAAGGCTGACGCCCTTTCCCATCAGCTTCCCCAGTCTAGTGACTCTTCTGAAGCTCCTATTGAACACATCATACCCCCCTCCTGTGTAGTTGCTCAACTTAACACCTCTTTACTTCAAAGACTGCAATGTGCCCAGTCTAGAAAGCCTCATGAAGCCCCTGCAGCTCCTGAAATCTTCTTTGTACTTCCAAACCTTCGCAACCCTGTGCTTTCCTGGGCTTATGACAGCAGACTTTCAAGACATCCTGGATTGACAAGAACCTTTAAGCTTCTTTCTCAACTTGTATGGTGGCCTACCATGAAGTCTAACTCTCAGGATTATGTAGAGGCCTGCATGACTTGTGCTGCCAATAAGACTCCCCGATCCTTGCCTCATAGCTTACTCCAACCGTTGTCCATTCCCAAACAACTTTGGACACACATAACCATGGATTTTGTTGTAGATCTCCCTCCTTCTGACCATCATACGGTTATCTGGGTTGTGGTGGATCGATTTTCCAGACTTGCTCATTTCATACCCTTAAACAAGCTACCGTCTGCCCAAGAATTATCGACTGTTTTAACATGTGGTACAACTTCATGGCATTCCCGTGAATATTGTTTCCGACAGAGGTCCTCAATTCATCTCAACCTTTTGGAAAGCTTTTTGCAAATTTATTAGAACCACTGTTTCCGTGTCTTCTGGCTACCATCCCCAAACTTATGGACTAACAGAGAGAGCAAATCAAGATCTCGAAGCCTATCTCAGAGCTTATGTTAATTCTCTTCATAACAATTGGTCTGGATTGTTGCCCCTAGCTGAGCTGGCAAAGAACACTCATTGGCACTCTTCTCTATAATGTTCTCCATTTCAAGCTGCAGCAGGCTATCAACCTTGTGTCTTTCCTCTTAGTCTACAGGGGTTCCTGCTGCAGATCGACACTTTACTAACCTTACTACTCATTGGCAACGTATTCACTCTCAGTTATGTTCAGCTGTCTCCAGATACAAGAGGTTTGCTGATCATCATCGAGCTACTGTTGGTGCCTTTTTGGTAGGTGAACGTGTCTGGGTCTCTACTCGACATGTTCATCTACGTCAACCCTGTCATAAATTTAGGGCCTTGGTATCGGCCCTTACAAAGTCCTTAAAATACTGTCTCCAGAACCCTGCGCATACATCCAGTCTTCCACATCTCACTACTCAAGCCCTACATCAAGAACAGATATACTCAGTTTCGACCTCCTCCTCATCCGCTCTTCATTCATGGCGACCCTGAGTATGAGGTTGCTAAGATTATGGACTCCAGATACAGGCGCAGGCAACTGCAGTACCTTGTGCATTGGAAGGGTTATTCTGTGGCAGATCGTTCCTGGGTTCCTGCCCGTGATGTGCATGCTCCATCTTTGGTCTCCAGATTCAATGCTGCTCATCCTTTGAAACCGACTCTGGTTCCCGGAAGGCACCCTTGAGTGGGGGGCTATGTCACGCTACTGCTCCTCGAATCCCGGCCGCGTCATCACCGCTCATCCTTATGCCGGGCCAGACCTCTCCTGTGAAGCGAACCCTCACCTATGTAAGTACCTCTGTTGCCCTCACCTGTGGCCAAGTATAGGTGTTACTGCGTGTGCTAATGGTTGCTGTATTTCTTATTGCTGGATTACCGTATTGTTACTGAACTCTGCCTGTCTGACCACTCTGCTTGCTTAAAGCTTGTACTGGTGGATTGCCATATTGTTACTGAACTCTGCCTGTCTGAACCACTCTGCTTGCTTAACCCTTGTACTGCTGGATTGCCATATCGCTACTGAACCCTCCTATCTGACCACTCTGCTTGCTTACCCTTGTACTACTGGATTGCCATATTGTTACTGAACTCTGCCTGTCTGACCACTCTGCTTGCTTATCTCTTGTACTGCTGGATTGCCATATTGTTACTGAACTCTGCCTGTCTGACCACTCTGCCTGCTTTCCCTTGTTGCTGATACCTGCCTGTTCCTGACCATTCTATTGGTTTTTCCAAGAACTGCTATTCTGCTGGATTTCCTTTCTGTTGCCAGACTCTGCCTGTGTTGACCATTCTCTGCCTTCATCTTATTGCCGTGAAGGACTACCGTGAGTACTGCTTACCTCATTTTATAAACTCACTCTGTTCTGGGAAATTTCCTATCCTTCCACTTGAAGCCGGGATAAGAAGAATACTGGCCAAGTTTGGTCTGATAGAGAAATATCCCACAAGCATTACAGAAACATAGCCGCTACCCGCACTTCGCTGATTCGAACATATCCTCATATCGAGGAAAAGGGGATCGGAATTGAAGTGTCCCCCATTCCTCTCAGAAGGTAGCACTCCCAAACAAATGGTATATGTTTATGTTTAGATTAATAGACAGCATTATTAAATACCTGTTACACTATATATATATATATATATATATATATATATATACACAAAACTTTAAACAATATGCATTATACATGACTATGCATATCATTTAAACATTGACCCCTAAACTGCCATAACCTAAAACTAACTGTAGAAGCTAAGGCCATACACATAAATATTTAAAGCATTGTTATGTAGAATGCATATTATTTAAATATTTGTATATAAATTAAAAAATAATTAATGTTGCTTGTTGTGTTTATTATATGTTATTAAAGACAGTATCATTAAAATTATAGTTCTACATAACTGCATGCCTGTTATGTAAAAATATAATTTATTGCTACTGACTAATATTACATATATACATATTAACATATATATCTATGTTATCACTAATAAACACAAGAAGCTAACATAAATACATTTAAATGTATATGAAATACTTTATATATGCAATATAAATTCATAAAATTTTAAATATTGAATAACAATGCAAGGCCAGACTACATTATATCTACAATGTTTTAAATAAAATGCATTGTCATGTATAATTCATATTAGTTTAAGTATTGTATATATATATTAAAAATATATATATTCTTGCTTGATGTGTTTATTATTTTAAATATCGTTTTAAAATATATATTTATGTTATAAAAGACAGTTGCATTATAAGTATAGCATTACATAACTGCATGCCTGGTATGGTATGTAATAATACAATTGTAATACTGATAACTTTTGTAACATAAATATAAATTAAAAAAAGATATATTTATGTTTACAATAAAAAATACAACAAGAATAAATATTGCAAGAGCATGGACTCAAACTGAACGTCCCTCATTCCAGGGTGTGATACAGACCATTATATACCATTTTAGATATGACAGATTAGTTTGCAATACAAATTTGTTTGTTGTATATATTTGTATACTTGATTGATGGTTAGCTAAGTCTTTCAACCACCGGTGGTCCTATTTTAATGTAGTATGTATGTATATTAAATTATATATATATTTTAAGCACACCTATGTATTGATTGTCTGATTTCCATACTAATGAGGTTAGCTGTTTTCTAGCTGTTTTTTTGGTCTGTGATACAGACCATTGACATGTTTGCTAAAATGGAGAGAGGTTTTAACCAGCAGATAGATAAGCTAGATTCATACTTGCAAATTTGGGATACATGGCTTCATAGAGTGCACTAGTAAACCCCATTCCTCATGCACCCCTTCCCTGGCTCCCCCCACCCCCCCGCGATAGGAGTGCACACATATATTTTTACGCTTGGACTTAAATGATTTAAAATACACACCCTTTATAACTAATTCTTATGTTATTGACTATCAGGTAGATTACAAGTTATGCGCGTTATAGGGAATTTAACCAACGCAACAAAAGTTGCTTTATTTAATCCTCTATAGTGCAGCCATTACAAGTTTTGAAAAAGTCGGCTTGTGTGTGCGATATGATTGTGTTGAGCTCCATTCCGCACAAAATACAAGAGCTGTTTTGACATGCTTGTGTACACTTTCCCGATAGACATCAATGAGCAGAAGGTGTCAGAAAAAAAACACCTGCGATCGCGGAATGAAAAGCTCCATAACGCAGCCCCATTGATGTCTATGGGGGGGGGGGGAAGATACGTTTAAACCTCACCCTAACATAAACCCCAAGTCTAAACACCCCTAATCTGCCACTCCTGATATCACCGCCACTGTACTAAAGTTATTAACCCCTATTCCTCTGCACCCCAACATTGCCCACACTATAATAAATCTATTAACCCCTATTCCGCCGCTCCCCGACACCATCGCCACTATATTAAACCTATTAACCCCTAAACCTCTGGCCTCCCACATTACTACCACTAAATAAACCTATTAACCCCTAAACTGCCAGCCCCCCACATCGCAACAACCTAAATTAAACTATTAACCCCTAAACCTAACTCTAGCTTAACCCTAACCGTAACCGTAACCCTAACACCCCCTAACTTTAACATAATTAAAATAGAGCTAAATTAAAGTTACAATTATTAACTAATTAATACCTATTTAAAACGGAATGCATACTTACCAGTGAAATAAAACCTAAGTTAGCTGCAATATAACTAATAGTTATATTGTAGCTAGCTTAGGTTTTATTTTTATTTCACAGGTACGTTTGTATTTATTTTAACTAGGTAGACTAGTTAGTAAATAGTTAACTATTTACTAACTACCTAGTTAAAATAAATTCAAACGTACCTGTCAAATAAAACCTAAACTGCCTTACGCTAAAACCTAACATTACAAAAAATAACAAACACTAAAATTACAAAAAATAACAAACAAAATTATCCAAAATAATAAAAATTATTCTTATTCTAATTTTTAAAAAAAATAAAAAACTCACCCCAAAATAAAAACCCCTAATCTATAATAAACTACCAAGGGCCCTTAAAGGGGCCTTTTATAGGGCATTGCCCTAAAGAAATCAGCTCTTTTCCTACAAAAGAAAATCAAACACCCCCTAACGGTATACAAACCCCCACCCCCCACAAACCCACAAAATAAAAATAAAGTAAAAAAGGGCATTAGTATGGGCATTGCCCTTAAAAGAACATTCAGCTCTTTTTCTGCCCGTTAAAAAGAAAACCCCACCCCAAAATGGAAAAAAAACATTACACAAAATAACAAACGAATTATCAAAAATAATAACAATTATTCCTACTCTAATACTCATTTAAAAAAAAACACCCCAAAATAAAAAAAAATAATCTATAATAAACTACCAATAGCACTTAAAAGGGCCTTTTGTAGGGCATTGCCCTAAGTTAAACAGTTCTTTTACCTGAAAAAAATTGCAAAGACCCACTAACATTACAAGCCCCCACCCCCCAAAATAAAAAATAAAAAAGCTATCTAAAAAAAAAACTAATCTACCCATTGCCCTGAAAAGGGCATTTGTATGGGCAAACCCAAACCCTAAACTAAAAAAAATAAAAAAAAAATTAAAAAAATCCTAACACTAACCCCCGAAGATCGACTTACAGTTGTTGAAGTCCCGCTTGAAGGATCTTTATCTCGGTGGCTCCATCTTCATCACGGCGGTATCTTCATCCCGGCAGCATGGAGCGGGTCCATCCTGAAAAAATCCGGCGCAGAGCATCCTCTTCATACGGTTGCCGCTTTATACTGAATCTTCAATGCAAGGTATGCGATTCAAAATGGCGTCCCTTGCATTCCTATTGGCTGATTTGATTTTCGAAATTCAAATCAGCCAATAGGATGAGAGCTACTGAAATACTATTGGCTGTTCAAGTCCGCCAATAGGATGAGAGCTACTGAAACTCTATTGGCGGATGCGGTCTTCGGCAGCCTCTTCCGCCGCCTCCGCTCCGCAATCTTCATCAATGTCGGGGCCCTCTTCATCCTGACGCCGGGGGACCCATATTCACAGCAGCCTCTTCTGCCACCTCCACTCCAATTATAATTTTAAATTCTACTTATCCTTTTCTATTGGAGGATTTTTTTGCTAATAGCTGATTAAAATCAACCAACAGGGATTGACTGATTTAAAAATAGTATATATAAAGGGGTTTCGCTCTTCTAGAAATTCAGTATGCAGCAGCGAGCGCATAAAGACCAGGGCTCTAGGAAGAGAGCCGAAGAAAAGATGATGCAGAGCCGTGAAGATGGCCCTCGGCCCCAAGAGCCAGGATGTGGAGCAGAGGCGGCGGAAGAGGCCTCCCATGTCTGCCTCCGCGGCCGTGAAGATGGGCCCCCGGCACTTGGATGAAGAGGGCCTAGCGTCAGTTCAAGAGGAGTCAGATTTTCGATTAGTGAGTACAAGCTTTGGGGTTAGTTAGGGCTTTTTTTGGGGTGGGTTTTTTATTTTTAATAATATGCTTTTTTTAACTATAGTTTTTTTTAGGTAGATTTTATTATTTTGGGGGTTACTTGTATTTTAGAGGGGGGTTGTCATTTTTATTTATTGTAAAAGAGCTAAATTATATTTAAGGCAATTTCCTACAAAAGGCCCTTTTAAGAGCTATTGTAATTTATTTTAGTGTTAGAGTTTAGGGTTTTGTTTTGGGTTGGTTTTTATTTTATGGGGCATTTAGATTAGTGTTAGGTAAAATTATGGGTTTTTTTTTATTTTAGATACAGAATTTTATTATTTTTTGTAACTTTTTTTATTTTAACAGTTTTTTCATGTAACTTTTGGGGTTTAGTTGTTAGGTAGAGTAGGGTTAGATTGCGTTGCGGGCTGTGGTGGTTTAGGGTTAATATTTTTATTTTTAAAGTAACAGATTATTTTTTTTAAAGTAACTGTGGGTTTAGTTTAGAGGGTGTTAGGTATTAGGTAGCGTAGGGTTAGATTGTGTTGGGGGTTGTAGCGGTTTAGGTTTAATATTTTTTTAAAGTAACTTAGGGGGTTTAGTTTAGAAGGGGGGTTTAGGTGTTAGGTAGAGTAGGGTTAGATTGCTTTGGGGGTTGTGTCAGTTTAGGGTTAATAGAGTAGGGTACTTGTGGTGGGTATGTCGTGGTATAAGGGTTAATAGGATAGTACTTGCGGTGGGTATGTGGTTGTATAGGGGTTAATAGGATAGTACTTGCAATGGGTATGTGGCGGTATAGGGGTTAATAGGATAGTACTTGCGGTGGGTATGTGATGGTCTAAGGGTTAATAGGATTGATACTTACGGTGGGCATGTGGCAGTATAGGGGTTAATAGGATAGATACTTGTGGTGTGTATGTGGCGGTTTAGTAGTTAATAGGATAGATACTTGCGGTACGTATGTGGTGGTTTAGATATTTATTAGCGTAGTGTTAATTTGCGATCTTGGGGTACTTCGGTTTAGGGGTATTATGATTAGTGGTTAGACATGGCAGTTATATTCCAAAGGATCCTTTACTACACATGCCATTGGTCAGCGATGCTTGTTACAGATAACACCCAGCATCGCCGACTCATGGCATGTATAGTGAACGCCTCTGAGAGATGCCGCTATGTCGGGAGCTTGGAATATTTCGACAAGCTTGCTAGACATATCAGTGGATACCTTGGAATATTTCTCCGCCTCATAGCACTTTTGCCTTGGAGAGATGTTTGTACTGCTAATAGTATGCACAGAGGAATGTTGCAATATTGGGCAGAGCGGTAGCCAGAGCACTGTCAAAACTATAAAGCAGGATGAAAGACACCCTTATATAGTTGTAAGCATCTGCCTGGCACTGGCAGCTCAGAGGAAAATGGCAGTGTGTACCTTGAATTGTGACAATTTAGAGGATATATGTGCAGGCACATCAGATACTCTTTCATATAGGCCAGAAGTTCAGTGAATGTTATAAAGATTATTCTTGAATTGTCTAACGATAGAAGTTATTTGGGATAGGATAATGCTGTAGACAAAATAGATATATTACCTGTTACATATTTCTAAGCAAACACGCACCGGCTTGTCAAGGCCTGATCATAGAAATATTTGGATACAACTTTTTTATTTATTCATTTTTTATTTCATATCAAAGGGTACAAAGTATAAAAATTGTATCCTAAATATGTTATTAAATTAATAATAAACAGCTTAATTTTCCAAAATACGTTAAGTTATAAGTAGTAAAATAACTTTGAAATATATTTCATTATCTATTTTGCCCCTTTTTCATGTCATTTAAATATGAAAATTCTGGTTATCAGAACTGGAAATGCACACTGCAGACATCTCAAGACTAAACCTGCTATATAGCTTTTAATAATAGTCTCCAGAGAGATTGATTGATCAGATAAACTGCAAAACAAGGCTGTGTTTGCAAACATAATGATCATGTCTAGCTTTGTCTACTCATTGGGGCACTCCGTGACTAATTTTCACCTTCTTTGAATATAGTCCATTAAACAGCCTTATTGATTTAATAGTGAATTTTCTAACCACTCAACCATCACACTCATCCTGGCGCCGGGGGACCAATCCTTGGTAATACAATTTATCAAGTAGTTTAATGGCTGGGACAGTATGAAATATTTGACTAAAATGCAGATACACCTGATTCTCCACCCCTATATCAATAAAGTTATATAGTCAAAACATCAACTAGAGTCTGACGTGGTTTTCCTGCAGTAAAATGATTATACATTAATCCTTTAAATTGTTTGACTGCATGTAGGATTATAGGGTAAAAGCTGGGAAAATGGTAAAGTATGATAGAGCAACAGTATAGATAGGTAGCTGTCAGCTATGCTTAGGTTTACTGCTATTATTTTTCAACAGCCAGACTCTACCCACCATTTGCCTTATTTGGAGGACTCAATCTAGTCTTGAGTCTGTCTACAAGAAAGCTAGCCTTGTTTTGCAATCTGTTATCTGGTAAAGCTAATTAGAGAAAGCTATGTAGCACGGTTAGCCTTCAGAAGTCAGCAGTGTGCATTTCCAGCACAGCAAATTAGTTTCAGGGCTAAATTACAAGAAAAGGGGGCAAAATAAATAATGAAAGTACAGTGTTTTACTACACATAACTACATAGTTTACATTAAAATTTCAAGGTGTTTAATGTCCCTTTAAGATGCTAAAATAATTCTCCCAACTAAAGTGCTCATAATTTCCTTTAAAAAGTGTAGAAACACCCATGAAAAACTGTAGACATTAAAATAATTTTAAAATATTAAAAAAATATATAATTGAGCAAACATTCTAAGTATACTCAGCATGCTCTTATACAAATTGTATTCAGATCTAACATTTATCAGAAACAACAATCTATGTAATAATAAAGCACACACATGAACTCTATTAACCCCATTAAACCATTTCAGTTTTTGGCCATCGACACAAATTATCGGGAATTAACTGTGCTGAATGGAGATTGAATATAGTTGGAGTTTTCAATCAAGGAGGGAAGCCCCATATCTACAGTGAGGAATAAGACTGTAAAGTGACCCTTGTTACTCCAGCCAGACAAGGCAGAAGATATATAATTCTGGACATAGGATTAGAGTCGGCTAAGAGAGGTTTCATGGAGGTCTTACTTTCAATCAAAAGGGGGTTGAGGATTAGAATTTACAGTCGTATGCAAAAGTTTAGGCACCCCTGACAATTTCCATGGTTTTCATTTATAAATAATTGGGTGTTCGGATCAGCAATTTAATTTTGATCTATCAAATAACTGAAGGACACAGTAATATTTCAGTAGTGAAATGAGGTTTATTGGATTAACAGAAAATGTGCAATATGCATCAAATCGAAATTAGACAGGTGCATAAATTTGGGCACCCCAACAGAAATATTGCATCAATATTTAGTAGAGCCTCCTTTAGCAGAAATAACAGCCTCTAGATGCTTCCTATAGCCTGTAGTGAGAGTCTGGATTCTGGATGAAGGTATTTTGGACCATTCCTCCTTGCAAAACATCTCCAGTTCAGTTAGGTTTGATGGTTGCAGAGCATGGACAGCCCACTTCAAATCACCCCACAGATTTTCAATGATATTCAGGTCTAGGGACTGGGATGGCCATTCCAGAACATTGTACTTGTTCCTCTGCATCAATGCCAGAGTAGATATTGAGCAGTGTTTTAGGTTGTTGTCCTGTTGAAATATCCAGCCCTGGCATAACTTCAACTTTGTGACCAATTCCACAACATTATTCTCAAGTATCTGCTGATATTGAGTGGAATCCATGCGACTCTCAACTTTAACAAGATTCCCAGTACCGGCACCAGCCACACAGCCCCACAGCATGATGGAACATCTACCAAATTTTACTGTGGCTACCAAGTGTTTGTCTTGGAACGCTGTGTTCTTTTGCCGCCATGCATAACTCCCCTTGTTATGACCAAATAACGCAATCTTTGTTTTATCAGTCCACAGCACCTTCTTCCAAAATGAAGCTGGCTTGTCTAAATGTGAGTTTGCATACCTCAAGCGACTCTGCTTGTGGCGTGTGTGCAGAAAAGGAATCTTTCGCATCACTCTCCCATACGCTGAATTGTTAAATGATGCACAGTGACATGTTGTAGGTCTTTGGAGGTGGTCTGTGGGCTGTTTTTGACCGTTCTCACCATCCTTTGCCTTTGTATCTCTGATATTTTACTTCTGGCCTTAACAAGAACTGTGCATGTGGTCTTCCATTTCCTCACTATGTTCCTCACAGTGGACACTGACAGCTTAAATCTTTGTAATAGCTTTTGGAGCCTTCCCCTAAACCATAATGTTGAACAATCTTTGTTTTCAGGTCATTTGAGAGTTGTTTTGAGGCCCCCATGTTGCCACTCTTCAGAGGAGAGTCAAAGAGAACAACAACTTGCAATTGGCCACCTTAAATACCTTTTTTTTCATGATTGGATTCACCTGTCTATGAAGTTCAAGGCTTAATGGGCTCACCAAACCAATTGTGTGTTCTAATTAATCAGTGCTAGGTAGTTACAAATATTCAAATCAACAAAATGACAAGGGTGCCCAAATTTATGTACCTGTCTAATTTCGTTTTGATGCATATTGCACATTTTCTGTAAATCCAATAAACCTCATTTCACTACTGAAATATTACCGTGTCCTACAGTTATTTGATAGATCAAAATGAAATTGCTGATCCAAACACCCAATTATTTATAAATGAAAATCATGGAAATTGTCAGGGGTGCCTAAACTTTTGCATAAACTGTATATGATGTGAGATGAATCATGCAGAAAGGGAAAATGGGCGCTAGATGGTTGCTCTGGGAGGAATGTAGGGAAGGTGTTTGAGTTGCTAGTGGTTCAACATGGTAGAGAGCTCATTTGTAGTGATGGTTTAGGTGCCAAAGAGGCTGATAGCAGATGAGAGGGGGGGGGGCCTAGAGGTAGGAGGTTAATTGCAGTGGAGGATCCATTGCAGTAGGGATTAATGCAGTGATATGGTTAGGTTAACTTGCAGGAGAGGGGTTCCGGAGTTACTAGGTTATGGTGTGGGGGATCTGGTGCAGTAGAGGTTAATGTAGTGGGGGTGTTACGGTCAAGGTTAATATGAGATGGTGAAAGTTCAGGAGTGGGATAGATTTTTATGTAATGAGAAGAGTGGAGAACAGGAAAAGTGTTTAGAAAGTGGTAGAAGGGGGGCAGATAGCAGTTAGAAAAGTGTCTAATCCAGAGTTCAGGCATAGCTCGGCCAGAGACAGAGACTAGGTGTGGGATTGGAAAAGATGGTGGAAGGGCTTGGAAACACAAAGAAAGACAAAACAGAGAAAGAATGGTTTTCTCGGGTTACAGATGAAAATATACTAGTCTATTGGGCCATCTTGTGAAAAGTGTTAGTTCCAAGTAGGCCTTGACACTATTTAATGCCTGTGATGAGCTTACATGACAGTTGGGGAACAACACATCCTACTGTGAGGAATCTTATGTAAGAGAAACTATCATACTATACAGGGAGTGCAGAATTATTAGGCAAATGAGTATTTTGACCACATCATCCTCTTTATTTATGTTGTCTTACTCCAAGCTGTATTGGCTCGAAAGCCTACTACCAATTAAGCATATTAGGTGATGTGCATCTCTGTAATGAGAAGGGGTGTGGTCTAATGACATCAACACCCTATATCAGGTGTGCATAATTATTAGGCAACTTCCTTTGTTTGGCAAAATGGGTCAAAAGAAGGACTTGACAGGCTCAGAAAAGTCGAAAATAGTGAGATATCTTGCAGAGGGATGCATCACTCTTAAAATTGCAAAGCTTCTGAAGCGTGATCATCAAACAATCAAGCGTTTCATTCAAAATAGTCAACAGGGTCGCAAGAAGCGTGTGGAAAAACCAAGGCGCAAAATAACTGCCCTTGAACTGAGAAAAGTCAAGCGTGCAGCTGCCAAGATGCCACTTGCCACCAGTTTGGCCATATTTCAGAGCTGCAACATCACTGGAGTGCCCAAAAGCACAAGGTGTGCAATACTCAGAGACATGGCCAAGGTAAGAAAGGCTTAAAGACGACCACCACTGAACAAGACACACAAGCTGAAACGTCAAGACTGGGCCAAGAAATATCTCAAGACTGATTTTTCTAAGGTTTTATGGACTGATGAAATGAGAGTGAGTCTTGATGGGCCAGATGGATGGGCCCGTGGCTGGATTGGTAAAGGGCAGAGAGCTCCAGTCTGACTCAGACGCCAGCAAGGTGGAGGTGGAGTACTGGTTTGGGCTGGTATCATCAAAGATGAGCTTGTGGGGCCTTTTCGGGTTGAGGATGGAGTCAAGCTCAACTCCCAGTCCTACTGCCAGTTTCTGGAAGACACCTTCTTCAAGCAGTGGTACAGGAAGAAGTCTGAATCCTTCAAGAAAAACATGATTTTCATGCAGGACAATGCTCCATCACACGCGTCCAAGTACTCCACAGCGTGGCTGGCAAGAAAGGGTATAAAAGAAGAAAATCTAATGACATGGCCTCCTTGTTCACCTGATCTGAACCCCATTGAGAACCTGTGGTCCATCATCAAATGTGAGATTTACAAGGAGGGAAAACATTACACCTCTCTGAACAGTGTCTGGGAGGCTGTGGTTGCTGCTGCACGCAATGTTGATGGTGAACAGATCAAAACACTGACAGAATCCATGGATTGCAGGCTTTTGAGTGTCCTTGCAAAGAAAGGTGGCTATATTGGTCACTGATTTGTTTTTGTTTTGTTTTTGAATGTCAGAAATGTATATTTGTGAATGTTGAGATGTTATATTGGTTTCATTGGTAAAAAATAAATAATTGAAATGGGTATATATTTGTTTTTTGTTAAGTTGCCTAATAATTATGCACAGTAATAGTCACCTACACACACAGATATCCCCCTAAAATAGCTATAACTAAAAACAAACTAAAAACTACTTCCAAAACTATTCAGCTTTGATATTAATTAGTTTTTTGGGTTCATTGAGAACATGGTTGTTGTTCATTAATAAAATTAATCCTCAAAAATACAACTTGCCTAATAATTCTGCACTCCCTGTATAGTGCTCAAGACACATTCATCTCAGAGTGCCCCTCATGGAAACAAACTAATGAACTAAGTTTCAACAAAGGATACTAAGTGAAAGAGGTAAACATGATAAGAGGAGTAAATTGGAAAGTTTATTTATTTTTATTTTTCTCTATCTGAATTAGGAAAGTTTAATTTTGATATTAGATTGAATTAGAAATGAATATGACACACAGCTTCTTAAATTATTCTGCTATATAATTACTTATGTTATGAAAACTGTGCCCTCTGGCACAATGCTAATTATCAGTGCTTGAAAAAACTGTTTCAAACAACCCCACAATCCATTTTTCTTTTTATCGAGAACAGAAATTTTGAAATGGAGGTAAGAAGATCATGTATGAATCTGCAGAACTGTAAATTAATATTAAAATCAGCAACAGTTGTCAAAGTAAACCTTGCATATAGCAATTAAAATTAGAAAAAAATGATCTCCAAATAAAAGTCTATGGGCCATATTACAAGTGGCGCACTAATTTTTTTTTCAGCTCGAGTGCTAAGTGCACTTAAAGTAAAAATTAGCGCAGCCGGATTCGAAGTTTAAAGTAAAATGCTAGTGCAAGAGTGAAAGACTCAGGCGTGCCAACTTCAGGACTTTGTATATCATGATTGCGCTAACTCATTTTCCCCATAGACTTCTATGGAGTATGCTACAAAAATCCTTATTAGTTATCACTTGCACGCTAACCTGACACTGCGCTAAACATGAAGGTGCGCTAGGAATACTTAACATTCCAATGTTCTTCACATAGAAGATAATGTTCTTTTTATTTTTAAACATATATATATATATGATTATTCTTTAAAAAATATATATCTCTATGAATATATACAGATATATATAGAAATATCTACTTAAAGGGACATTGTACACTAGATTTTTCTATGCATAAATGTTTTGTAGATGATCCATTTATATAGCCCATCTGGGGGTGTTTTTGTAAAAAATGTAGTTTTGCTTATTTTGAAATAACATTGTGCTGATTTTCAGACTTCTAACCAAACCCCAAAGGTTTAGATGTATTCTGATGTCTACAGACTTCAGATTGCTTTTGTTTGTGTAATGGGTCTTTTCATATGCAGGGGAAGGGTCTGCTCTCAGCCCCTTTCAGTGGGTGTCCCTGCCTAACCTTATGAACAGTGCTAAATTGGAAGCTTCAAAGTAAGTTTTTAAATGATTTTATACTGGATTTTTATATTAGTAAGTATCTGTGCATATTATTATTTATAGTAGTGTCTATTAAATGCAGTTAAATGAAAATTGGTGTATATTGTCCCTTTAAAACTAAAAAAATTTTTTTTATATGTGAAGAAAATAGGATTTTTAAAGTATTTCTATTAAAAACCACATTAAGACATGTTAAAAATTAATGTTGTGGGTTAGATTTCTTGCTTTTGGTTAAAAAGATAATGCATTACTGAAGGGGCCATACATTCTTTCAGCAAAGTTTGGTGAGTATTTAAAATCAGGCTTCAATAACATTAATTAATTTCAGAATCAATTTTTTTGCTGGCCTGAGTTTTTTTTTTACAAGACCTTCAAAACCCTGTTGTAAAACTGTCAGCTGACCAATAAGAAACAGGTATGACACAATACACATCCCTATCAGCCTTCCAGTAACTCTAGAATATCTTAGGATATGTTTTAATAGTTTTGATGTTACTGGGTGACCAAATAGGAAAGACATATTGGGCTAGAAAACAAGTTGCACGCTATCGACTGTGCAAGGTTTACGCATGCATTTGCGAGCTCGCCGTCGTAGTTTTAGCACCCACACGTATTGAGTTCAGTATTGAAAAATTACGCATCCTATCTTTCCAATGGGACACAAACATTTTATTTTTGGTGAAAATAAACTTTGCACACAATTATGGTTGACATGTTTTGTTAAACAAATTGCTATTGGTTAAAAAGTGTTGTGCAGTTAAAATTGCAAATGAATAGTATTACATTTTGCATATGTCAGATACCTATTTGGGTTGCTATGAAACAAGACTGACCATATACTTTATTAGTCAAGACAACAAAAGACTCAATACAAATGTTGCTTATGGATTATAAAACCACAAAATAAGAACCACAGATGGATTACCAAGCACATCAAACATCAGGGGAAAAATATGCTTAATTAAATAATAATCAATAGCATTATATATCTTGAGATATCCTTACATTCAATTATTCTAGCAGAGACCTAGTTGATGTTAACTGTAAGGCCTAACGAAGCAGGAATGGCCTATTGCAGAACTGAATGGACTCCTAAGTGAACACTGTTGTGTAACCTTATTTTCTTGTGTATTAATTAAAATATGCCAGTGCTACAAATATTTAAATAAATGCTCCGCATGATAATACATCTGTCTTTATTTGTTTATAATAATGGGATATTTTAATGACAACTTTATTACAAGGAGTAATGACAACAACTTTATTACAAGGAGTAATAAAAATTGAATAAAGAAAAAAAAAGGAAAACCATAAATAAATACAACATGAATGTGTTACTCCAATAAAGGATCTTGTCCATCCTGATCATGTTGTATTTGAGTATCAAGTATGCTGGGGGAATAAATACACTTTTACTTATATTTTAGGTGGTATTAATGAGGGGGGGGGTATATTTTGTTTCAACTATATGGGAACAATGGTGAAAGCTTTTTCAATTAAATAGATTAAATCGTGCAAGCACATGATTATTGATGTATGGCTATCAATAAATATTGGCCAAATTATGAGTGTTGACCTCTTCTTTTAAAGCCATACTCCTCTAGGGACAATAGCCCAGTGGTCTTGTTAGTCCGCATTTGTATAGAGGGGACAGTCAAAGTTTTCCAGCTTCTAGAAATTAGAGATTTTGCGCTATTTAGCTCAATTTGCAATTTATATTGCTTCCTAGAGAGATCGTTTAGGAGTGTAATTTGTGGTATTAGGGTGAAGGAGTCTGGAAATAATATTTTAAAGTGTTCATCTACTGTTCCATAGGGTTTAGTGTATATCTATTTTTTAATAAAATAAAACTATTTGGATATATCTTGCAATTTGAATAAAATATTTTTAGCAATTCATAACACTATGATGTTTAAATATTTAAAATAATCCAATTTAATGTAATAGTAAACTAAATGAAAATTCATATTAGGATGTGAGCAATTATTCTAATACACTGTCCCTTTAAACACATCAGTCACGTCTTTGTGCTATATAGCAAATGTAAGGGTAAAAACTCCATTGAAGATTAGCATGTTGATTACATAAACATATTTGTGTGCACGTGATGTGAATATGTTTTGAACATTGTTCATGCGCTCAAAAAAATCTCTATAAATGTGTTGTAATATTTTTTTTTCATGTGTGCATGAAGCTATTTCCACATATTATTGATGTTAAAGGGACAGTTCACCCAAAAACTTTCTCCCCTTTAAATTATTCGCAATGATCCTTTTTACCTGCTAGAGTGTATTAAATTGGTTACAAGTAGCTCCTTTACTCCTATTTCAGCCTTTGAAATAGCTGATTTAGCTTGTGGTTTCCCAACCTATACTGAAAGTTTTGATACTGGAGTAAATGTTATTGACAAGCCTAAGTAAACACAGTCAACAGAAGAAGTTACACTCTCAATGGGATGCAGGATAGTTAAGTAATAAAATTATAATTTTCCATTGTTCTCTCTTTGTATTGAGCTATGGTGTTCCAGACATTTATAAGATAAGGAAGCAAGTCTGTGTACACAAAGTTATAACATAATGAGATCTGATATTACCTGAAGCTCAACCCATTGTAATAGGCTGTGGTTTCAAAGCACAAAACCAGCTACTTCATATATACAAATAAACCCGAAAATGCAATTTCTCAAATATTTTATACTCTGCAGGTGGTATAGCAAGTCATTTAAAATACATTAATGGAAAAACAATTTTACAGTGTACTGCCCCTTTAATTTTGAAATATTTGCATACGCATTATAATCAAAATTATTCTAAAGTATTGCCCACGTAATTGCTGTCTACAGTTGTTTGTTTGCAAACGACATAATGCCTCAGCCATTTTTAAAATGTAATCAAAATGCACACATGCGTTTATGTAGTAGTCTTCAACATGACGTTTTTAGCACACGTATATTAAGGCTGAAGATCACTATTCCTGTTCCCCCCTGCACACCATGCAGTATGTATAACCCATGTCCATAAAAAATGTTGGTATCATATCCCTGTAATTATAATTTTTTCTGATATATTGTGCACTGCAGTAGCAGCACACTCGTTGCGTTTTTGCGTTTGTATTATTAAATTGTAGATTAAATTCTCAATCTGAAATACTGCTTTGAGATTCACAAGTATTAACACTTGCTATTGTTCATTCAAAAACAGATGACAATTTTATAGAAATAACCGAATGAAGGTGAATTAAATCTTAATGTATGTATGGTGTCTGTTGTGATATTATAATACATAATGCTTTCTTCCTAGTTTGTACTCTGACTTAGAAATGTATATAATTGCTGAAAAGAAGCAGGGGCGGGGACAAGGTTGTTAGAGTGAGGAACTAGGAAATAAAGTGTGTAGAGTTAGTTGCTGTATAAATTGACTCTGTGTCAGATATATTTCCAAATCACCTGGATTTACAAACACTACAGTATGTGAAGCAAAGATTTAAAAAGGTTTTATAAAAAAGGTTTTAGGGAAGTATTAAAGAGCTAAGGTGGGGCGTGGCCTGACGGTGCTGAGGAATGGACGCTTAATCACAGAGCTCCGCTTAGCACACTGAGCAAACTATATATATACAGTCCTAATTTGATGCCAATCTGCAATAAAATAAAAGGAGGAACATCTAATACCCTAGCCCAACCGGGCTTAAAGACCGCAAGAGGGGTAAATGATCACAGTTTGAACACAAACACTTGGCGGACACTCTGGGGCTCCTGACCGCATGGAAGACGGTGATAACTTCGGAAGCCACGCGGCTACTAAAATACACTATACAGCCAACGACGATCATCATCCAGATCGCCCGACCTCAGCCAGAATGCAATAATTACCGGAGGGAGACAGACACAGAGAGCAACAGAGGGAATCTCCCTATGCAGTATCACAAGTTTGTTAGAGCGCTTCCAAGATGGCGCTGACGGCAGGATCACACAGAAAACGGAACTCCCGCATGGCTGCAACTATAAGATAAGGATTGAAGAGAGACACAACGAGTAAATAGAGGTACATCTTTATCAAACCTATTACGGCACAACTGTCACATCTTGCAATAAAAATGCTGTAACACCTGATTTGAACACAAACATTTGCTTCAACTACACAGTTAAGGGGCCCCACTGTGGAATTAATGATGGGACAATAGTTCACTGATATACCCCTTTTGCTTACAAGTAAATACCCTAGGCAACAACCCCTATAAAGCGCTAGGGATCCTGACAAAGTACAGAGAGAAACAGAGAGACAACCTCACAAGAACACTACCATAAAGTGAAACACCTTCACAGCCGCTGCAAACATCCTGCCATCCCAAGTGCAAACAATACCGGTCGGGGCCCCTGGAGACACCGACTCATAGGGGTAACGATCTACCATCACCCCTATAACAAGGGACACATTAACATTAATATTCCTCCTAAACATGTCTGCCAGACGTTTACCAAAAGGAGACAAGATACCCAAATCCTCCTCTGTCAATAACTTCTTCAAAATGACCCCAACCCCTAAAACAAGCATTGTAGACGAACCACATGAAGGGGAACAAGAAATATCAGACACAGAACAGACAGACATGAATTCAGATTCTACCCCTGTGACCAAAGCAGATTTGAAAGGTTTAGTATCCAAGCAAGACATAACCACTAATTTCGAAAAGCTCTGGAATAAAATAGATAACATGCACACAGCGATGGCCAATAGCCTATCTGCGATTAAAACAGACATAGCAGAACTTGGGGGGAGGCTGGATACATTGGAGGAGCATACAGACACCATAGTTGAAGACATCACCAATGTGAATCAATCAATAGCCTCTCACCATCAGGAGATATCTGAGATTCACGAGAAGCTGGAGGATCTTGAAAATAGGAGTAGGAGAAACAATATTAGACTGAAAGGTGTTCCAGAAAGTATCCCTACTAAGGATCTCCTCTCCTATATAGCACAGCTCTTTCACCATGTGACGGCAGGAGCCGGGGATTTCGACAAGGGGATCGAAAGAGCACATAGAGCCCTCAAACCCAGACCCAAAGAGGGCATGCCTCCCAGAGACATAATCATCAGGATGGCTTTGTTTCAGGATAAAGACAAAATCTTGCAAGCCGCACGTAAAAACCCCACGTTGAAGTTCCAGGGGTCCGTGATACAATTTTATCAAGATCTCAGTGTCAGAACCCTTCAACGCAGAGGAGCCATGAGACCTTTGACACAGCTATTGAGGAAACATCAAGTCCCATACAAGTGGGGCTTCCCTTTTGCCCTCTATATTACTAAGGACTCTAAAACAATCACTCTCAGGGAGCCATCTGACATTCCAGAGGTCTGTCAGGTTTTGGGCTTTGAGGTACCTAACATACCGATCTCCATCTCACAACAACAACCAGTGAAACCTGCTGAACAGATCTCGAAACCACAATGGTCCAAAGCACCAAGAAAGAAACAAAAAATTTGACACTGCTTTGTTACGACTTAAACATGAGATACAATGGTTTGTTGAGACCATTTTTCCATTGGGCACCTACAGGTCCTGAATTGGACTTATGATTCACTAATGGACATACTTGATAATATCACCATGGACTGTGCAGACCAAGGCGAACGAGAAAATTTGCTTCCCTTCTGCTGATGCAGCGACACTTCGCTGGCAAAGATGCTAGATGCTGCAACACCAAAGTTTAGCCACAATGGTTAACTTCCAGGCATAGGACTATTAACTCAACCACACCTAGCTCAGCGTTGCTAAAGCGACGACCCCAATTTAATGTTTATGTTATTATACCTTATGCAACTCTTTAATCTGTATTTTCTTATCTCTTTTCCTCTCTTTCTTTTCTTCCTTCCTCCTGCAAAGGAGAAAACTAGAGATCCACAATGTTGGTTTTTACATGTAGCCGAAGTATACTGTTGTTACCTGTTTTTTTGTTTGTTTCAAGATGAGGAATGGGAGACATCATTACAATTAGGGCTCAACGAGAAGACGAGCAAAAAACTTATACTAAGTTGGGATGGCTCACGGATGGGTAGAACACATGGGGGGGTCTATTCGAGACAAGGTAAGCTAACAACCCACAACAAACACAAACATGGTAGGTGAACTATCTATTATCACACACAATGTTAGGGGCTTGAATACAGATATCAAAAGGAGACTAGCTTTTAAACAATACACTACACTTAAAGCCAACATTTTGTTTCTACAAGAAACACACTTTGTCACCCCTCAACTCCCTTATTACTGGACCAAGCAATACCCCACACACTTTCATGCGACGGCCAAGACAAAAAAGAGAGGAGTCTCAATTTTTATCCATTCTACAGTTAACTACGTACACGAATCCACTATTGCAGACGCTGATGGTAGATACCTACTTCTAAAGGGCCAGTTAGATAATGTAGACACCATCCTATGTAATGTCTATGCACCCAACGAGCAGCAACATGTTTTTTTTAAGAATATCTCGCAGATTCTTACTCAATGGGCACAGGTCAGAATAATCCTGGCGGGAGACTTCAATGTCCCCATTTCACCACTAGACGACCCAAAGCCGACAGCGGCTTCGAGCAAACAGCTAAGACGCAATAGTACAATAAAGAAAATTCAGGTCTCACTGAGCTCTCATTCACTAATAGATTCATGGTACACACTAAATGGGAAAACCACTGATACTACGTTTTATTCAGCAGCGCATAACACGTACTCCCGACTTGACTTTATATTCACTAGCCAAATCCTACAACCGACATTTCACTCCTCTGACATATGCCCCTGTGTCTGGTCGGACCATTCAATAGTGACACTCAATATGAATGGACTGAATGATCCAAATAGAATTAGATCTTGGACATACAATGCAACATTACATAAAAACCCACAGGTTCATGCCTCCACCCTACGACACCTCAATGAATATTGGAATATTAATATTGACACCACTAACAACCCTACACATGTGTGGGCAGCACATAAAGCTGTAATTAGGGGTACACTCATTAAAGAAAGATCTGACCACATTAGACAAACGAGACAAAACATGCAACAGATGCACAACGACATAGCCCACTTAGAAAAACAACACAGACTAACAGGGAGTCCTGCCACTTTACTCAAGCTCCAAACCAAAAGAGACTCACTAACCAAGATTTTGAACGCCCAAGCCAATAGGGATATTATGAGACTAAAATCACAATACTTTATCTACGCCAACAAGCCTGACAAATTCTTAGCCCATAAGCTTAGAGAAAAATTTAAGACTGCAAATATCCCACTAATTGAGAGACCAAATGGCACAACGACTACCCATCCCCAAGAAATAGTAAACACATTTGGGGACTTTTATGCTACACTATATGACGGTCGTAAAGTAACAATCAGCCCAACCACGGAACGCATCACAGATAGTTTTCTAAATTCCCCCACACTGGTCAAGTTAACAGAAGAAGACAAAAAAACACTAAATGAACCCATCTCAACACTAGAAATAATCCTTGCCATTAGAGCCCTGAAACCAGGTAAAGCTGCAGGTCCAGACGGTTTTCCGGGGGAATACTATAAGCTTTTCAGTAAAGAACTCATTCCACATCTGACAAAGTTTTGCAACCACATTATGCAGGGTCACCCTATCCCCCCTGAGCTGTTACAGGCGAAAATTGTGGTAATACCTAAACCAGGCAAAGACCCAAAAAAATGCTCTAGCTACCGTCCTATCTCCCTAATCAACCAGGATTTAAAAATCTTTACTAAAATCCTCGCCAATAGATTGTCCCACATTATGCCCAAACTAATACACAGAGACCAAGTGGGGTTCATTAAGGATAGGGAGGCCCCAGACAATATCAGACGCATTATAGATACGGTTCACCATTTATGCGACAGTCGAACGCCTTCTCTGCTCCTCGCGTTGGATGCGGAGAAAGCGTTCGACAGAGTAGACTGGGGGTATATGACTAAAACTCTAACACAGATGAACTTTGACGGCCCTTTTATGGATGCTATTAAGGCCATCTATACTGGCCCAAAGGCACAAATATCCTCCAACGGGTATAGATCTAGATCCTTCCCAATTTTGAATGGTACAAGACAGGGGTGCCCACTGTCCCCCTTATTATTTGCACTATGCATCGAACCCCTAGCAAATAAGATAAGAGCCAACCCTGATATAGTGGGAGTCCGGGTGGGAAACATAGAATACAAAATTAACCTCTTCGCAGATGACATATTGCTCACCCTAACCAAACCCATGCTGTCACTGCCCAGCTTATATGAAACTCTGGGGGAGTTCTCACTAATTTCAGGCTACCGCATCAACACGGATAAGTGTGAAATGCTGCCCTTGGGTATTCCTCCACATACGAAGAAATTAATAGAAATAAACTTCGAACTAAAAGAATCTAAACAGTCAATGAAATATCTAGGGGTGGGAGTAACGGCTCAGACACAAGATCTATACAAAGCAAATTATTTGCCACTATACAAATCCATTAGAAAAGATCTTCAAAACTGGAGACAACATAACTTCTCCTGGGTGGGGAGGATGTCAGCAGTAAAGATGACTGTATTCCCCCGACTGCTCTACCTCTTTAGAGCCCTACCCATACGCATTATACGCCCAGACCTGGAGAAGCTTCAGGCAGAGATTCTGGCGTTTATCCGTGGTAAAAAATTGACCAGGATAGCAGGACGGACCATGACTAAACATAGAAACTTTGGAGGCCTAGGGATACCCAACCTAATCGATTATTACAAAGCCGCTAGGCTCGCCCAAGACACACTAATACTTAGAGCTAGGGAGGAGGCCCTTTGGATACAACTAGAATCAGACATGGAGGGCAGGAAGGGTTTGGACGAGATATTGTGGGATCCCAGGGGTGGCACACGAGAGACAAAACAGAAACAACCAATCACAACCGATACTACCCAACACATATGGTCAGAACTAGCATACAAGAAGGGGATGTGCCCCAAAGACTCTACACTGCGACCTATCAGATACCTTTTAAATGAAGACTCACAAAGAGAAATCAATAAGTGGGAGAACAAGGGACTGTATCGTGTAGCAGACCTTTTCATACAAAACAAAATTATGACCCAAGCCCAACTAAACGACAAACTATATCCTGTTACAGTTCCTTGGTATCTATATCTTCAATTAACCTCATCCGTACATACATTTCTACAATCGACCCAACCTAGAGGTAAATCCATCCTAGAACATATATGTAGATCTCCAACCAGACCAAAACACTCTATCTCCAGAATATACTTAGACATCCAAACTCCAAGCACTATGACTAAAACACCGCTCATGCTCAAATGGGAAACAGACCTGGAAACTAACCTAGACACAGACACATGGTACACGACTTTTGCAGCAGCTACCAGAGGCCTGTTGAGCGCTGATTTAAGAGAAAACACCCTGAAGACAATGTTCAGGTGGTACCTAACACCCCTTAGGACGTCACATATGTCACGATCTAGCTCTAGATTATGTTATAGAGGATGCGGGAAGATGGGCAACTTCCGACATATGGTTTGGGACTGCACTGACGTCCAGACCTTATGGAGATCATTGTCATCCCTTGTAAGCCATCTTTTAGACGAACAAGTACAGATAAGCATGGCTCAAGCTCTACTACACGAGTATATACCTAAATACAATAGGCCGATTAATACCTTCATCAGAATTCTATGCACAGTAGTAAGAACGAGTATTGCGAAGCATTGGAAAACAGGTACACCGACATGGCAGGAAATCAAATGCAAAATACAGTACACATATAATATGTATGACCAAGCAGCCTGGTCTCTAGGTACCAAAAACACTAACGATGAAATTTGGTTCTACTGGATCTACAGAAATGGCTTTAATTTTTCACCAACTTGATTGTCTACCCATTCTCAGATACACAACTAACAACCAAATATACCAAGTTAAAGTTCATGATTTTCGAATACTATGATGTTTACAATTAATGGTTAACACAAACTATAGATCTCTTCTTTCTTTCTCTCTTCTTCCTCTTCCCCTCTCCTTCATTTTGTCTTTTCTTTACTCTTATTTCTTATAAGTTCACAAAAATAAGAAGAAGGCGAGAAGACCTAAATTCCTATAATGAGATATGTCTGACTCTAGACCATATATTACACTGGGATGTTAGGTATTATATGAACATTTTAAACTCAGTGACTGCTAGACTTGCTGTTCTATGAAGAGTCCAACCACTGGATAATCTTGCCATAATCTTCTTGTAATTTTTTTCCTTTTTTCGCTGTTCTGATATGTTTTCAGATGTTTATATTTACTGCCTTCTTTAATAATAAAAACAATTCAAACATAAAGAGCTAAGGTATATGACAAGGGGTGGGAGCATGAAAGACCCAAAGGTGTATGTGTACAAATAGTGTTTAAATACACTATAAAAAGTAAATACAGAATAAAAAGCCAATGCAATATACTTTGAATTAGAAATGAGCTGTAGAATAGTTCCTAACATGTTTCAAAGTTAATCCAATTTTCCCTCCCCTGTATCATGTAACAGCCATCAGCCAATCACAAAATGCATATACATATACTGTGTACTTTTGCACATGCTCAGTATGAGAACGTGTGCATATAAAAAGAATGTGCATGTTTTGATAATGTTAGTATATTGGAAAGTTTTTTTTTTTCCTTGCATGCTTTAGCTGAATCATGAAACTTTAATTTTCACTTTAGTGGCCCTTTAAATCCTACATACTTTAAATGCAAATGAAATTCTACACTACGTTAGTGCAAATTGTGCTGTCTATTTGCTTTGCTCTCAAGTGATATCCAACATGATTTTTTTGTGCAGATCCGCATACTGTAAATCAATTATAGTATGGAAAAAATGCACTGTTGATATCAAACATGAATACTGTAACACTTAATATTCAACATTGCATACAATATATAATAGCCATGGATTTGTAATCGAGTTTAAAAATGTATCTTGCACTTGACTTGTAATTTAGGCCATACTCTTTATAAGCTTGTTTACTTGTCCTTGAGCATTTTTTTTTAGCTAAGGTAGATTTCTTTCACATGCCATTTTGCTTCATATCAGATATTATATTAAACTGCATTACACCTAATGGAGCTAAATGAGGTATGTTGGTAGCTTTTAGCTGTGAAGTTTGTTTACATGATTTATGGCTGAGAATCCAAGTCTTAGGGAAGAAACATTATAGGTGATAATTAGTAAACTTAATTTAGCCCTGCGGGTATCTTTATTTTCCGAGGAGAGATTTATTTAATCACTGCGTATAGTGCATGAGCAGAATTTGTAGAAAAAATTCCATGCCTTGGGGACAAAATGTTGTAGGTAAGATTTCAGAGATACTGCAAAAACATAATGTATGTAAGAACTTACCTGAAAAAATTAATTTCTTTCATATTGGAAATAGTTCACGAGCTAGTGACGTATGGGATATACAATCCTACCAGGAGGGGCAAAGTTTCCCAAACCTCAAAATGCCTATAAATACACCCCTCATTACACCTACAATTCAGTTTAACGAATAGCCAAGAAGTGGGGTGATAAAGAAAGGAGTAAAAAGCATCAACAAAGGAATTTGGAAATAATTGTGCTTTATACAAAAAAATCATAACCACCATAAAAAGGGTGGGCCTCATGGATTCTTACCAATATGAAAGAAATTCATTTATCAGGTAAGTTCTTACATAAATTATGTTTTCTTTCATGTAATTGGCAAGAGTCCATGAGCTAGTGATGTATGGGATAGCAATACCCAAGATGTGGAACTCCACACAAGAGTCACTAGAGAGGGAGGGACAAAATAAAAACAGCAATTTTGCTGAGAAAAATAAATCCACAACCCAAATATAAGTTTATTCTCAAAAAAGAAAAAGAAAAACTTAAATCATAAGCAGAAGAATCAAATTGAAACAGCTGCCCGAAGAACTTTCCTACCAAAAACTGCTTCCGAAGAAGCAAACACATCAAAATGGTAGAATTTAGTAAATGTATGCAAAGAAGACCAAGATGCTGCTTTGCAAATTTGATCAAAAAAAGCTCAAGAAGTGGAAACTGATCTAGTAGAATGAGCTGTAATTCTCTGAGGCGGGGCTTTACCCGACTCCAAAAAGCTTTAACCACGATGCCAAAGAAACGGCAGAAGCCTTCTGACCTTTCCTGGAACCAGAAAAGAAAACGAATAGACTAGAAGTCTTCCTGAAATCTTTAGTGGCTTCAACATAATATTTCAGAGCTCTCACCACATCCAAAGAATGTAAAGATCTCTCCAAAGAATTCTTAGGATTAGGACACAAAGAAGGGACAACAATTTATCTATTAATGTTGTTAGAATTCACAACCTTAGGTAAGAATTTAAATGAAGTCAGTAAAACTGCCTTATCCTGATGAAAAATCAGAAAAGGAGATTCACAAGAGAGAGCGGATAATTCAGAAACTCTTCTAGCAGAAGAGATAGCCAAAAGGAACAACATTTTCCAGGAAAGTAGTTTAATGTCCAAAGAATGCATAGGCTCAAATAGAGGAGCCTGCAAAGCCTTCAAAACCAAATTAAGACTCCAAGGAGGAGAGATTGATTTAATGACAGGCTTTATACAAACCAAAGCCTGTACAAAACAGTGAGTGTCAGGAAGTTTAGCAATTTTCCTGTGGAATAAAACAGAAAGAGCAGAGATTTGTCCTTTCAAGGAACTTGCAGACAAACCTTTATCCAAACCATCTTGAAGAAACTGTAAAATTCTAGGAATTCTAAAAGAATGCCAGGAGAATTTATGAGAAGAACACCATGAAATATAAGTCTTCCAAACTCGATAATAAATCTTTCTATAAAACGGATTTATGAGCCTGCAACATAGTATTAATCACTGAGTCAGAGAAACCTCTATGACTAAGCAATAAGCGTTCAATTTCCATACCTTCAAATGTAATGATTTGAGATCCTGATGGAAAAACGGACCTTGAGATAGAAGGTTGGCAACTGGACATCCGAACAAGATCCGCATACCAAAACCTGTGAGGCCATGCTGGAGCCACCAGCAGCACAAACAATTGCTCCATGATGATTTTGGAGATCACTCTTGGAAGAAGAACTAGAGGCGGGAAAACATGAGCAGATTGATAACACCAAGGAAGTGTCAACGCATCCACTGCTTCCGCCTGAGGATCCCTGGACCTGGACAGGTACCTGGGAAGTTTCTTGTTTAGATGAGAAGCCATCAGATCTATTTCTGGAAGCCCCCACATCTGAACCATTTGAGAAAACACATCTGGGTGAAGAGACCATTCTCCCGGATGTAAAGTCTGACGACTGAGATAATCCGCTTCCAAATTGTCTATACCTGGGATATGAACTGCAGAAATTAGACAGGAGCTGGATTACGCCCAAACAAGTATCCGAGATACTTCTTTCATAGCTTGAGGACTGTGAGTCCCACCCTGATGATTGACATATGCCACAGTTTTGATATTGTCTGTTTGAAAACAAATGAACGGTTCTCTCTTCAACAGAGGCCAAAACTGAAGAGCCCTGAGAATTGCATGGAGTTCCAAAATATTGATTGGTAATCTCGCCTCTTGAGATCCCCAAACAGCTCCCCAACCTGAAAGACTCGCATCTGTTGTGATCACAGTCCAGGTTGGACGAACAAAAGAGGCCCCTAAAATTATATAATGGTGATCTAACCACCAAGTCAGAGAAAGTCGAACATTGGGATTTAAGGATATTAATTCTGATATCCTTGTATAATCCCTGCACCATTGGTTCAGCATACAAAGCTGGAGAGGTCTCATATGAAAACGAGCAAAGGGGATCGCGTGCAATGCTGCAGTCATGAGACCTAAAACTTCCATGCACATAGCTACTGAAGGGAATGACTAAGACTGAAGGTTCCAACAGGCTGCAACCAATTTCAAACGTCTCTTGTCTGTTAGAGACAAAGTCATGGACACTGAATCTATCTGGAAACCTAAAAAGGTTACCTTTGTCTGAGGAATCAAAGAACTTTTTTGGTAAATTGATCCTCCAACCATGTCTTTGAAGAAACAACACAAGTTGATTCACTTGAGATTCTGCAGAACGTAAAGACTGAGCGAGATATCAGCCAAATAAGGAAACACCGCAATACCCCGCTCTCTGATTACAGAGAGTAGGGCACGGAGAATCTTTGATAAGATTCTTGGAGCTGTTGCTAGGCCAAAAGGAAGAGCAACAAATTGGTAATGCGTGTCTAGAAAAGAGAATCTCAGGAACTGATAGTGATCCGGATGAATCGGAATATGAAGATATGCATCCTGTCTATTGTGGACATATAATGCCCTTGCTGAATGAAAGGCAGAATAGTCCTTATAGTCACCATCTTGAAAGTTGGTACTCTTACATATTGGCACCAAAAACGTCACATTCACGTCATAAATGACGCAACCTTGTGAAGGACTCTGTGTCAACTAATACGCTGGAAATTACGAATTTGCGTCAATTAATGTAACTTCGCGCCAAAAAATCTTGTGCCATCAATGACGCAATAAACTTTGGTATTTTGTGCCCTCGCAAGCCTAATTCTGCCCGCAAATTTAAAAGACAGTTAATTTGAAAAAGAGACTATACCCCAGGTAAGAAATGCATTTTCATAAAAAAGCATTTCCCAGATATGAAACTGACAGTCTGCAAAAGGAAATATACTGAAAACCTGAATCATGGCAAATATAAGTACAATACATATATTTAGAACTTTATATAAATACATAAAGTGCCAAACCATAGCTAAGAGTGTCTTAAGTAATGAAAACATACTTACCAAAAGACACCCATCCACATATAGCAGATAGCCAAACCAGTACTGAAACGGTTATCAGCAGAGGTAATGGAATATGAGAGTATATCGTCGATCTGAAAAGGGAGGTAGGAGATGAATCTCAACGACTGATAACAGAGAACCTATGAAATAGATCCCCATGAGGAAAACCATTGCATTCAATAGCTGATACTCCCTTCACATCCCTTTGACATTCACTGTACTCCGAGAGGAATCGGGCTTCAAAACATGCTGAGAAGCGCATATCAACGTAAAAATCTTAGCACAAACTTACTTCACCACCTCCATAGGAGGCAAAGTTTGTAAAACTGAATTGTGGGTGTGGTGAGGGGTGTATATATTATAGCGAAATTGCTGTTTTTATTTTGTCCTTCCCTCTCTAGTGACTCTTGCTTGGAGTTCCACATCTTGGGTATTGCTATCCCATACGTCACTAGCTCATGGACTCTTGCCAATTACATGAAAGAAAACATAATTTATGTAAGAACTTACCTGATAAATGAATTTCTTTCATATTGGTAAGAGTCCATGAGGACCACCCTTTTTTATGGTGGTTATGATTTTTTTGTATAAAGCACAATTATTTCCAAATTCCTTTCTTTATCACCCCACTTCTTGGCTATTTGTTAAACTGAATTGTGGGTGTAGTGAGGGGTGTATTTATAGGCATTTTGAGGTTTGGGAAACTTTGCCCCTCCTGGTAGGATTGTATATCCGATACGTCACTAGCTCATGGACTCTTGCCAATTACATGAAAGAAATCAGGAATAGCTCTGTGACATAATCAGGCCGAATTATCAAAGTCTGCCGGGCATGATACGCTGTAGCGTATCAAGTCCGCCAGACATCGCTGAATGCGGACAGCATACGCTATCGGCATTCAGCATTCTCAAGAAACTGCTTGTGCAATGCCGCCCCCTGCATATTTGCAGGCAATCGGCCACAAGCAGGGGGTGTCAATCAACCCGATCAGAGGCGGCGGATCCAGTTAAGTAGCAGCGGTCGCTTAACTCCTGTTTGTGGCTAGCCTGAAGGCTCGCGCAGAAGCAGGGCGAGTTGGCCCCATTTGGGGCATAGTATATCGGCCCCAATATCTGGAGTTGCTCACTATTATTAAATTCAGAAAGCTGAATATTATTTGTAAAGACTATGCTACAAAAGAAAACATGTCAGCTACATGCATATCAAAAACAAATCTGTACATTTTACATTCATGAGTTTGCATTTATGTACCTAAGATTTAAATAATATAACACAGAATACCTTCTAAGTTTATACTGGTGACTACTGAGGACCAGGTGAAGGAAGGAACTGGCTTTCTCATCAGTGTGAAAGAGGCTTAATCCTGGGGCCTACTTGATGGGGGAAGTCCTTAGTTGGAAAGGATCCAAGGAGTTGTGCTGCAGATTCTATTGGTGCTCTACAAATAACTGATAATAATGAGTCCTACCTCCTAGCTGCAGGAAAGCTTCTGTAGGAGAGTATTCAATACTCAAGTTTGTGAAAATGGTGTCAGTTGCAGTAGTTCCCTAGATATTTATTAAGCCCTGGAGGGAGAATCTGGTGATTTGTAGTTGGGATTTTTTTACAGCCTCTAAGGGGTGAGATCAACTTTTCCTGTGTCCAGTTAGTTAGATTAGGCTGACAGCCCTCAGAGCAGGAAGTAGATGTTTCACAGCCTCTGGGTTATGTAGGCTGCATCTGCTATAGTGAGTAAAGAATTTGGCACTACATCCTCGTCATGCTCTATGGGGAGATACAGCATGGTGAAAAGGCCAGGAAACAAAGATTCCATCCAGATTCCCATGCGAGAGGATTGAGGTGTTAGTACTCATTTTCTACACTCTTGCAATCTGTATTAAAGACATAAGATCTGGCGCTGCCTCTAAATTGCGTCTTGCATATTATTGCGCATGTGTATGTGAAGTATCTATTTTTCTCAGAGCTGTATGTTCCCCCAGAAGTATTTTCATTGCGTGGAAAATGACTATAGTAAATTATGTCCTAGTCTCACTGTCCGAGAGGATTGTTAAGCTTACTCTGTGAAGCTAAAGTGCATTTGGTGACTATCCAGCTTGTGCCATCTTCTCTAAAGATGGGTAAGATAGGGGTTCCACTTAGGGGCCAATTTATTATGATGTGGGCAAACATGATCCGCTGTAGCGGATCATGTCCGCCCATAATCGCTAAATGCTGAGAGCATATGCTGTAGGCATTTAACATTGCACAAGAATTTCTAGTGAAATGCTTGTGCAATGCCGTCCCCTGCAGATTCACGACCAATCAGCCGCTAGCAGGGGGTGTCAATCATCCAGATCGTATCTGATCGGGATGATTGCTATCCGCTGCCTCACAGGTGGTGGACGAGTTAAGGAGAAGCGGTCTTAAGACCGCTGCTTCATAACATATGTTTCAGGGGAACCTGAAACTACTGGGGTAGATTGCAGCATGCGCTGCCTATTAAATCTACCCCTTAATATCATACAACTTCAACAGCACATGATATAGCTGGCATATAAGAAAGCATGATAAAGCCACCTTGAATACAGAGCACATATGAAAAGGAAACAACAAACAAACAAAACAAAAAACAACAACAATGCATAATTAGAAAAGGTTCAGATAAAGGATGGTTTAAAATGACACAAAACCCAACATTTTTATTTCATGATTCAGATAGAGCATGTATTTTTTTTTTAAACTTTCCAATTTACTTCTATTTTCAACTTTGCTTTATTGTCTTGATATCCTTTTTTGAAGGAGCAGGAATGCACTTCTGGGAGCTAGCCGAACACATTGGTAAGCCAATGAAAGATTATTTTATGTGCAGCCACAAAGCAGCTTGCTCTTTGATATTATATGATTAGCTTGCATAAATACTTCTTAGAAGACGTTTTCTGAAGAATGCAAAAAAACTAAATGGCCTCCACTTGTGGCTAGATGAAGATTTTATTTTGTTTTACTTTGTGGGCAGTCAACTCACAACAAGAAAGTTGTAGCTAATGATAAAAAAGCAACTTTTAAAACGATTAGTTAGCCATGGACATTATTTTACTTAACATGACACTAAAGTCAAAATTAAACTTTCCAATTTGCCTTTATTATCAAAAAGGCACAATCCTTTTGTATGCAGTCTCTGAGGCCACAACTCCTACTGAGCATGTGCAGCAGTTCATAGTATATACGTATATGCATTTGTGATTAGCTGATTATTCATTTGCAATTCAGAGGAGGTGCTATTGCATTGTCTTCAGGGACGGACTGATCAGCCAGACAAATTGAACCTGGACCAGGGGGCCACAAATGGCATCTCCATGGCTCCTGGTGTGCTGATTAAGCTGGGTTGACAGCTGCCCTATCAGTAACTAAGCAGTTAAGGGTGGGCTTAGTGGGGGCCCTTGCCCCAGAGTTGGGGCCTTGTGCCTTTATGTGGGGGTTGTTGCTTGGGGGCCTAGAGTGTGTGTGTGTGTGTGGGGGGGGTTCCTGTCGGTGTGAGGGCCATGTAGTGTGGGGTCTGGCTCTTGAGGTTGGGGGCCCTGTCTCTAGCACTTGAAGTTGGGGACACTGGCCATGGAAGTTGGGGGCCTGGTAGGGGCAGGGCAAGAAGGCTACTGTGTTCATGTGCATTAATTTGAATAAAATTGGGTCAGTAAGAGACATTGGGGGCCCTTCCCTAATTTTTGCCCGGGGCCCTGATTGGTCTCAGTCCACCCCTGATTGTCTTTCTATTATGCAATTGTTAATTATGGAATCCTAGTTTCTAACCCCTTTGATGCACATGACGAGCTATAATCGTTAAGCACATCGCCGCCTGTGTGTGCATGATGAGCCCTTTTCTTCATGCAGGAGGATCACTGATGAAATGCTATTTTTATCGATCCCCTGCACTACAAGCTGGGGATCTTTGGTGGCCTAATGGGAGGCACTCCCAGGATTCATGGGAGTGCTGTGATGTCACCACATATGCACATAGTGACATCACAAAGGGGGCAGAACTGGAAAACTCAGTGTTGCTGCAAGGGAGCTGGATAGGGGGATGTTCTTCAAACCCCTCGATCTCAACTCCCATAGCAGCTACAAACCTCCAAGACCCCTCATTTGAAATAGAATTGCCTGCTCTTTCAAATAATGGTCTTGGACCAGTACCATAAAGCAGATGTTTTTAAACTAAAGTTGAAAAAACACATGGGGATTTGCTTGGGAATGAGTCATTATATATGCAATAAAAAAAATCTTGTATGTGTAGAGACCCCTAATAAAGTTTGTTTTCGAAATATACCCTGCACTAGTATTCAAACATGTTAGCTAGAAATTGGACTTCCTGTGGGAGGAGCGCTGAGAGAGGTGTGCGCGCTCCGGCTCGTTTGTTTGTAGAGCCGCCAAACAACTGACTCCCAGCCACAGAGCCCTATTGTCGGGGAAAAGTTATACCTGGCCCGGGGGAATTAAGGTGGTTTCAGGAAGCCAACAGATCCCTTTTAGGCTGTTTGTTAGCAGCCGCAAAAGATAGAGCAGAGCTGGAAAAGATCTTGGGGAACCAGCGTAACCAGCTATGTACGAATAGCAGTGGACGGAAAGTGCAAGCCTCAGTTCAAGGAGCGGGTCGTGTACCTGGATCCCCGTGTACCCTGTGCAACATTCGTTGTACCTAGGAGAGAGTTTTGGTGGTGAGCGGTACCGAAAGCCCGGGACCAGGGCGAGAGGTTGTACAGCCTGGACGGTGGAGGTCGGAACTACCTTACCCCCCTTGTAAGTCGGCACACACAGCTGACGTCACGCCCACGAGCCAGTCGTTGTGTGGAGAACCCCAGAGAATCTGCGCCTGGTCGCCTAAGAACACACTGGCTATGGGCGACGTGCAGAGCTCCAAGTCCTCCTGAGAGGTATGTCTACTAACTCTAATATGCTGTTCAAGCCGTGAAGATAGCGGGGGTAAGTTGCATCTGCCTTATTATATCTCAAACCTGCAAAACTGTACTTTGTTGACATAAATTCTACTGAGTTATACAGGGAGTGCAGAATTATTAGGCAAATGAGTATTTTGACCACATCATCCTCTTTATGCATGTTGTCTTACTCCAAGCTGTATAGGCTCGAAAGCCTACTACCAATTAAGCATATTAGGTGATGTGCATCTCTGTAATGAGAAGGGGTGTGGTCTAATGACATCAACACCCTATATCAGGTGTGCATAATTATTAGGCAACTTCCTTTCCTTTGGCAAAATGGGTCAAAAGAAGGACTTGACAGGCTCAGAAAAGTAAAAAATAGTGAGATATCTTGCAGAGGGATGCAGCACTCTTAAAATTGCAAAGCTTCTGAAGCGTGATCATCGAACAATCAAGCATTTCATTCAAAATAGTCAACAGGGTCGCAAGAAGCGTGTGGAAAAACCAAGGCACAAAATAACTGCCCATGAACTGAGAAAAGTCAAGCGTACAGCTGCCAAGATGCCACTTGCCACCAGTTTGGCCATATTTCAGAGCTGCAACATCACTGGAGTGCCCAAAAGCACAAGGTGTGCAATACTCAGAGACATGGCCAAGGTAAGAAAGGCTGAAAGACGACCACCACTGAACAAGACACACAAGCTGAAACGTCAAGACTGGGCCGAGAAATATCTCAAGACTGATTTTTCTAAGGTTTTATGGACTGATGAAATGAGAGTGAGTCTTGATGGGCCAGATGGATGGGCCCGTGGCTGGATTGGTAAAGGGCAGAGAGCTCCAGTCCGACTCAGACGCCAGCAAGGTGGAGGTGGAGTACTGGTTTGGGATGGTATCATCAAAGATGAGCTTGTGGGGCCTTTTCGGGTTGAGGATGGAGCCAAGCTCAACTCCCAGTCCTACTGCCAGTTTCTGGAAGACACCTTCTTCAAGCAGTGGTACAGGAAGAAGTCTGCATCCTTCAAGAAAAACATGATTTTCATGCAGGACAATGCTCCATCACACGCGTCCAAGTACTCCACAGCGTGGCTGGCAAGAAAGGGTATAAAAGAAGAAAATCTAATGACATGGCCTCCTTGTTCACCTGATCTGAACCCCATTGAGAACCTGTGGTCCATCATCAAATGTGAGATTTACAAGGAGGGAAAACAGTACACCTCTCTGAACAGTGTCTGGGAGGCTGTGGTTGCTGCTGCACGCAATGTTGATGGTGAACAGATCAAAACACTGACAGAATCCATGGATGGCAGGCTTTTGAGTGTCCTTGCAAAGAAAGGTGGCTATATTGGTCACTGATTTGTTTTTGTTTTGTTTTTGAATGTCAGAAATGTATATTTGTGAATGTTGAGATGTTATATTGGTTTCACTGGTAAAAATAAATAATTGAAATGGGTATATATTTGTTTTTTGTTAAGTTGTCTAATAATTATGCACAGTAATAGTCCCCTGCACACACAGATATCCCCCTAAAATAGCTATAACTATAAATTCGACCGTAGCTATTGTTTTTTCATATACATGCTGTGATCTGGTCTGAGTCTGCCATCTCTGTGACTGTTAAGTACCCCACACTTTAACCGGGGGTATACATCTGGCGTCTTCAGATAGTACGCTACCAGTTTATCTTATTTTTTGGGTGCAACCCGACTGACTACATAAGAATAAGGGATGAGAACGTGAACAGACATTCCAGACACAGTGCAAACAAAGTTGTTGCTAGTAAGACAAGACTTGGTCTCAGGACTATACCTAAGGGCAACTAGGGAAATCTTGCTGGCCTCAACCCAGTATAGGAAATTTAATACAGGCTATCTGTAATACCCCTACTAGAAGAAATAAAAAAAAATAAAAAAAATAAAAGGGATGTCCCTGGAATATCTCTGACACTGTCTTTGTATTTGCAATAGTGTTTGAAAATCTGCATTACCTAAGAATGTGTTTTCTTTATGCAAATGTGCAAGGGTTTTTCTTAAATGTGCAAGGTTTTTTCTATGTAAATGTGCAAGGTTTTTTCCTATGTAAATGTGCATTTCTTTCTAGGTAAATGTGTAAGGTCTTTTCTATGTAAATGTGCAGTGAGCAAATAAGAACACATTACACAAAATACTACCAGCCCAACACAAGTTTATACTGGGCTACCACTATTGGTAAGAGTAAGTACTTGTATAAATGTTACCAGACTAGTAAAAGTTTAAAGTATATAAGTACATTTTGGTATTTGTAGTAGTGTTTGAAAAGCTGCATTACCCAAGAATGTGTTTTCTTTATGCGAATATGCAAGGTTTTTGCTATGTAAAATCGCAAGGTTCTTTCTATGTAAATGTGCAAGGTTTTCCTTATGTAACTGTGCATTTTTTCTATGTAAATGCGCAAGGTCTTTCTCTATGTAAATGTGCAGTTAGTAAATAAGAGCACATTACACAAAATACTACCAGTCCAATATAAGTTAATATTGGGCTATCACCATTTGTAAGAATTAGTACTGGTATAAAGGTTACCAGACTAGTAAAAGTTAAGAGCGTATAAGTACATATTTTTGGCTCTTGAATAGTGACAATAATTCTAGGCCTCTCCTAAATCCTGACCATATATATGTTACAACTTTGAAATAAGGCAATCGACACAATTTTAAACACTATTGTATAAAAGGGGGAAGGGGTACAGAGGGAGGAATAGGGTTAAATAAGGGAATAAAAAGGAAAAAAAATATATATAGTATAAGCACAGTGGCACAAATTACAGGTTTATATAGGTTTATAAGATATTTTCTCTTGTTGTTTTTGCTCCCCTCTTTTTTCTTTATTTTTGTTTTTGGGAGACGCAGATAAGTCACAATCACAGTAAATATAGACTTTGTTTCATTTTGAGATTTAAGAGGAGGTTTCCAGGTGTGAATTAGCACGATTATATAGGGGAGGTCTAGCAGTCGGAAGAGAGCCTCGTAGCAAGATTTCTGACTAGGCCTATGTAGGTCACAGTTGCTACAAAGCTTAAAACTAGAATGTATGTAGGTATATAAGCAAAGTGGTGTAGGCCAATGACAAATTAGTACAGCAAGTCAGAGGAGACTGGTCAGTCAATACAGGGTTTTACCGCTTAGTTGACCCTGGTTTAAGTTCGAGCACTCCATAAGGAAAGCAGGACCAAAATAGAGCAAACAGAAATACAGGAACACAAATTGCAGGTAGCGGTACATCAGGGCCGTGTGTATGCTTAATGGTCCAAATCCTAAAATAAAGGAAATCATTAGTATAGACTTATAAGTTTTAGAAGACACCAGAGCCTGTCTAATCTTGGAAGCAGAGCAGGGTTGTGTAAGGTAGGGATAGTTCCCCGCACAGAGTAATACAGGAAACAGTTTGCACTAACAGTTTGCACTAAGTATAGATAGTCTGCATTAATTATAGACAGAAGTATGATTATTTCTGGCCTAGTTATAAGCGTATATAGTCAAAAACTTTAAGAGGAATTTTTTTTTTGAATCCCTATTTCTAAAACTTATGGATAAATATATGACAAGCGTGAAAAATAAATCCCCAGCTATGCCTCTAAAGAGAGACAAAAAACAGAAAATAGGTCAGGAACCAGGAATTGAGATTAGTCTAGAAAGTCCAGGTACAAATCAAGACACACAGATGACAATAAATGAGTTAGCGGAACCTCTACTTCCCCAATTTGAGCTTGTGAAGAAAGATATTGCAGATTTATCACAGGAAATAAGACTTTTCTCAGTCAGAATTTCAGAAATGGAGGCTAGGGTTTCAGAGGTGGAAGATAAGTTAAATATTCAGGACACAAATATAGTGGAGAACACAGATAAAATCAAGGCACTTCTGCTAAAAGTGAAAGATTTGGAGGATAGATCCCGCCGGAATAATATCCGGGTAGTGGGACTCCCAGAAACTAGCTTCCTAAGTTGCTAGGGATACAGATGGATAGAGATGCACTCCAAGTAGAGCGGGCCCATAGGGTAGGTAGTGCCAGGCCTCCCACAGAAGGAAATATACGCCCCAGGATGGTGCTAATTAGGTACCTCAACTTCCAGGATAAGATTAATATTATGCAGCATTATAGGAAATTACAAACATTACTAATTGAGGGGGAAAAATCCTGTTGTTTCAGGATTTCTCCTCTGAAACATCCTCCAAGAGGAGGGCAATGGCACCATTCTGTTCTGGGTTAATTAAGGCAGGGTTAAAAACAGCAATGATATAGCCTGCCAAAATAACCGTGTTAAGTATGGATGGAAGAGTTGTGTTAAACTCGGTTAAGGAAGCTAAAGATTTCTGTCAGGAGAACAATATAGAGGTCTGAGTCGAGATAAGTTTCTGTCTAATAATTATAATTAAGTAATGACAATGGATCAGAATTTTAGAGTGTTAAGTGCAGCACTAGGTTATAGGAGGGGAGGGGGGGGGGACATTGGTACTGAGCGGATCGAAAACATTTTTTTTTATTTTTTTCCTCTTTCCCATCGAGGGGCTTTTTTTTTTCAGCTGGATAAAAGATTAAAATGTCAGAACCTTTAAGTTTAGTTTCGTGGAATGTGGGAGGAATAACCTCCCCCATTAAACGGAAGAATGTTTTAAGAATACTGAAAGGTGAGAAACCAGACATTATCTTTCTCCAGGAACTGCATCTGAGGGGCCCCGAGATAGAGAAACTGAAAGTCAACTGGGTTGCAGAAATTGTTGCGACACCTTGCAATAAGCGCAAGCATAAGGTGGATTTTCTGCAACATATATGCCCCCAATAAATTTGAGAAATGTTTCTGGCAAAAGATCCAACAGAAACTTATACCATATCTGGATCAGAACTTGATTATAGCTGGGGACATGAATTTCACTCTATATCCAGAGATGGATAGGTCTAGAGTTAGATGTCGCCAGTCGAATAATCGAGAAGCCAAGTTCTTTAGGAACTATGTTAAAGTATTAAAATTGAAAGACATTTGGCGGTTACAACACCCGGATGATCGGGTATATACTTGTGAGTCTAAGACCCACAGGAGTTTTTCGCGTATTGACTTATTCTTGATAGGCGCACAAGTAGCTAGGTTTGAGATGGAAACTAAGATTGCTGACATTTTTCTATCTGACCACGCTATTATTAGTCTTAAGGTCTGGGCAGACAAGAAAACTAGAAGTCCCGGGAATTCGTTTTGTTTCCCATCTTATATGAGTCAGAATATCCATTTTTCAAATTGGTTGAAATCAAAGTGGCAAGAGTATTGTGATCAGAATGCAAAATATAAAAATAAACCAGAAATTTTTTGGGAAGCAGGGAAAGCAGTTATGCGAGGAGAAATCAAGGCATACATGGTCAAATTAACGCGCAAATATAGAGCGAGAGAGGTACAGCTGGCTAATCAGCTCAGAAATGCATATAATAGATATCTTCAGTCCCCGAATAAAGATACCTGGAGCAAATATATACTATCCAAAATTGAACGAGAGGATTTTTTTAGAGAAAAATGGGCAGGAGAGGATCTCAAGGCTAGGGCTATGTATCAAGGGTATCAGGGGGTTTCAGCCAAACACCTGGTAAAAATAATAAAGTTTCGGAAAAAGAAAAATTTTATATCAGCAATCAAAGATGGGAATAAGACTATTACCCAATCTACAGACATCAGAGATGCATTCTTTAAATACTATCATAATATCTATACTAGTGGGGGAATAAACGAGAGTGCGAAGGCACAATTCTGGGATAAAATCAAACTACCTAGTATATCTCTTGAGGAACTGAATCAAATTAATGCAGCAATAACGGAGTCAGAGATAGTTAAGGTAATACAAAGGATAAAATCAGGCAAAGCCCCAGGCCCGGATGGCCTTTCAATTGAATTCTATAAAATTCTATCAGATACAGTAGGCGCCGCACTAGAGAATTTACACAATGACTACTTTTTAAGACAAGCTCTGAAGTCCCCCTATTTCTCTGATTCAGTCGTCACCCTCATACACAAGAAGGGGAAAAGCCCAGATGAATTATCAGCTTACCACCCAATCTCCCTGTTAAATCAGGATTATAAAATTATTATGTCAATTATAGCCAATAGGTTAAAAAGAGTTGTAGATAAATTGATACATACAGATCAGGCGGGCTTTATCTCGAATAGGAATTCTGTCCGTAATATAAGAAGAGTCTTAACTGTGTTGGACCACTTTCACCGGGTTGGCCAGTCGGGCAGTAAGGATTATCACAATATTATGAATAAAGATCTAACGTTAATCATCGTAGATGCCGAAAAAGCCTTTGATTCTATTGAGTGGAACCATCTCATAACCTCTCTTGAAAATTTTGTTTTTTCTGGCCGGCTGGTTGATCTGGTGAGGGTGGTCTACAACAAACCTAGATCGCAGCTCTTAGTGAATGGGGAACTAACACAACATATTACTCTAGAAAAAGGAACACGTCAAGGCTGTCCACTATCTCCGCTGCTATTTGATCTTGCCTTAGAGCCTTTGGCGGTTTATATTAGACAAACAATACAACCAGTTAAGATAGGCAGGGAGAGTCTACTCATATCTCTGTATGCAGACGATATACTCCTTTTTCTGCAGAACACCATAGAATCTATCCCACGAGTCATTAAAATCATCACGGAGTTCAGTGCTTTCTATGGGTATAAAATTAACTCTAAAAAATTGGAGTTATTATGGGTTAATAAAACAAGGCAAAGTACAAATCATATCTTCAGAGAAGTTAAAGTCATCAATTACCTAGGGATCAATATTGCTAGGAATCCTAGTGATTGGTACCGATTAAATTATAGCGAACTTTTTTATAAAATCCAATATGACTTAAACAAATGGAATCTACATTATTTGTCGATATCGGCTAGATGCATGATAATTAAAACAATCATATTCCCGAAAATTTTGTTTCTGATACAAAATCTTCCCCTATTTGTCACTAGGAAAGATATAGATAAATATAATAAAGCTTGTACCTCTTTTATTTGGGGGAAAAAGAGACCAAGAATATCTCTAGATAAAATGAGTAATTCAAAACAATATGCAGGGTTCTCTATCCCCAATATTAAGTATTATACAGGGAGTGCAGAATTATTAGGCAAATGAGTATTTTGACCACATCATCCTCTTTATGCCTGTTGTCTTACTCCAAGCTGTATAGGCTCGAAAGCCTACTACCAATTAAGCATATTAGGTGATGTGCATCTCTGTAATGAGAAGGGGTGTGGTCTAATGACATCAACACCCTATATCAGGTGTGCATAATTATTAGGCAACTTCCTTTCCTTTGGCAAAATGGGTCAAAAGAAGGACTTGACAGGCTCAGAAAAGTAAAAAATAGTGAGATATCTTGCAGAGGGATGCAGCACTCTTAAAATTGCAAAGCTTCTGAAGCGTGATCATCGAACAATCAAGCGTTTCATTCAAAATAGTCAACAGGGTCGCAAGAAGCGTGTGGAAAAACCAAGGCGCAAAATAACTGCCCATGAACTGAGAAAAGTCAAGCGTGCAGCTGCCAAGATGCCACTTGCCACCAGTTTGGCCATATTTCAGAGCTGCAACATCACTGGAGTGCCCAAAAGCACAAGGTGTGCAATACTCAGAGACATGGCCAAGGTAAGAAAGGCTGAAATACGACCACCACTGAACAAGACACACAAGCTGAAACGTCAAGACTGGGCCAAGAAATATCTCAAGACTGATTTTTCTAAGGTTTTATGGACTGATGAAATGAGAGTGAGTCTTGATGGGCCAGATGGATGGGCCCGTGGCTGGATTGGTAAAGGGCAGAGAGCTCCAGTCCGACTCAGTCGCCAGCAAGGTGGAGGTGGAGTACTGGTTTGGGCTGGTATCATCAAAGATGAGCTTGTGGGGTTTTTTCGGGTTGAGGATGGAGTCAAGCTCAACTCCCAGTCCTACTGCTAGTTTCTGGAAGACACCTTCTTCAAACAGTGGTATAGGAAGAAGTCTGCATCCTTCAAGAAAAACATGATTTTCATGCAGGACAATGCTCCATCACACGCGTCCAAGTACTCCACAGCGTGGCTGGCAAGATAGGGCATAAAAGAAGAAAATCTAATTACATGGCCTCCTTGTTCACCTGATCTGAACCCCATTGAGAACCTGTGGTCCATCATCAAATGTGAGATTTACAAGGAGGGAAAACAGTACACCTCTCTGAACAGTGTCTGGGAGGCTGTGGTTGCTGCTGCACGCAATGTTGATGGTGAACAGATCAAAACACTGACAGAATCCATGGATGGCAGGCTTTTGAGTGTCCTTGCAAGGAAAGGTGGCTATATTGGTCACTGATTTGTTTTTGTTTTGTTTTTGAATGTCAGAAATGTATATTTGTGAATGTTGAGATGTTATATTGGTTTCACTGGTAAAAATAAATAATTGAAATGGGTATATATTTGTTTTTTGCTAAGTTGCCTAATAATTATGAACAGTAATAGTCACCTGCACACACAGATATCCCCCTAAAATAGCTAAAACTAAAAACAAACTAAAAACTACTTCCAAAAATATTCAGCTTTGATATTAATGAGTTTTTTGGGTTCATTGAGAACATGGTTGTTGTTCAATAATAAAATTAATCCTCAAAAATACAACTTGCCTAATAATTCTGCACTCCCTGTAATTTAATAGCCCTGGCAAAATTTGGAATAGACTGGCTTACTAAATCAGAGTATGTAATGTACCACAATTTAGACACTGAGCTGATTAGGCCTTTCAGTCCACAAGCCATGTTACACTGTCCGTATAGGAAGTTACCACAGAATCTAAGTGTGATGTTAACATTTGCCAATATTATTAAAGGGTGGCAGCTATACTGTATTTTAGTTGGGCAGGAATTCCGTGTATCTCCGTACCTACCCATTATTGGCTGCGTTTATTTCCCATCAGGTCTTAATTACAGACTGTTTTTTGAATGGGGAGAGAAGGGCCTGAGTCATTTCGTCCAGTTGAAAGATGATAGGGGCGGTCAGACCCAAACCTTTCAGAGCCTGGCAGAGCAATATCATCTGCCGGCCAATAATTTGTATGCATATCTGCAGGTACGCCATTATATCGAAAAACTTAATAGAGAAGTGGCAACCGAATGGGGACAGGCTCAGATAGTTCCGGGCCTAAAGCTTTATCAAGCAGGGAAACGCTCAATCTCTTGGTGGTATCAGAAAATTTTAATGATTAAAGGGCAGGCACATATTATCCAAGCCAAGGATAAATTTACTAAATATTTTGACAGGTTACAAACTGAGGAGATAACCGAAAGTATTAAACTCGCTGCCGAGGCGACCTCCTGTACCAGTTGGAGAGAGTCACAGTGCAAAATAATTAATAATTTTTACCTGACTCCATCAAGAATGGCCAAATGGACGGAGTCCAAGGCAGGGAATTGTTTCAAGTGTACAGAGTGTTGCTTGCGTCACCTGGTGTTGCGATGCCTGCAGTTCAATATACATTTTACCGCCAAACACATCCCGGGAGTGCAGAACATTATTGCAGATGCACTCTCTCGATTTAAATGGGAGCAGTTTAGGGCAGCGGCACCCATGGCGGCGGAGGAGGGGTTAACATGCCCATCTTCTCTTTGGCAGCTGGTGAAGGTTGGATGAGCATCCTAGCCTTGGTGAAGGCATCCTTGGCGCCAAGGACATGGTCAACATATAAGAGTCACTGGGACTGCTGGGAGGCGTTCTGTCAACGCGGAGGTGTACAGGTACAAAGGGCTTCTAGGGTGCTGGTGTTGGAATGGTTGGCTTTACTACGGAAAGAAGGGGTCAGTAAGGCCGGCGCGAGTAGTAGGCTATCGGCACTGGCCTTCTTTAACAAGGCGCTTGGCTTTGAGGACCATTCCGGAACCTTCCTAGTAAGGAAGGTGTTGAAGGGGTGGGGCAGGTTGGCCCCCCGTCAGAAAGATCGGAGGGAGCCCATTACACGGGAGAGATTGAAGGCGTTAGCGAATGGTGTTGCAAAGGTTTGCACATCCAAGTACGAGCAGCTTCTTTTCCGAACGGCATTTGCATTGGCGTTTGCGGGAGCCCTCAGGGTGGGGGAGCTTGTGGCGTCTGCAAAGGAGAAAGGTCGAGGAGTGCAGTTGGAGCATGTCCGTTTGACGGACGAGGGGCTCCTGTTGTTCGTACCCAGGTCCAAGACGGACCAGGAGGGGGTGGGGGCATGGCTGCCCCTTGAACGTCAAGAGTTTGAGGATTGCTGCCCAGTGGCATGCTTGGAGCAATACCTTAAGGTGAGGCCGGCGGGAGGGCAACTGCTCCTGATACATGAGGACGGTTTGGCCCTCTCGGTTTTTCAATTCCGCCAGGTATTGGCGAAGACGGCAAAGGAGGCCGGGTTGGATCCGTGCAGGATCGCCCCGCACTCGTTTAGAATAGGCGCGGCGACCAGCGCAGCGCAAAAGGGAGTTACGGTGGCGGAGATTAAGCGCTTGGGTAGATGGAAGTCTTCCCAGTACAAGACTTATATTAGACCAGATAAAGGACACTGCTAGAGCACAGACATGTGGGGGGGTCCATACTTCCAAAGGGGGGTTTTTGTTGGGGGGGACCCAGGTTGTGCAAGGGCGGTTTTTTCATGGTGGTGTTCTCTGTTTTATCAGGTGTTGTGAATGCGAAAGCACCTCCGGTTCGTGTATGGATGGTAGGCCATTCATACATCCACTGGGCTCATCTCAGGGCGTTGCGATCGCCGGAAGGTCAGCAACTTGGATTCCCAACGTCCAAGGCAAGCTTTCGGTGGTTAGGGCGCAGGGGACTGTCGTGGGCTGATTTGCCTGCACTTTTACAGGAGGCACACAAAAGGTGGGGGCGGCCTAATGTTTTAGTGCTGCACCTCGGGGGAAATGACTTGGGGGCAATGCCCGCGCTGGATTTGATCAGAAGAATGACAGCGGATGTGCAATGGATGCACACTTGGTTGCAGGGTGTGACTTTGGGGTGGTCAAATGTAGTTGCTCGACTGCAATGGCGGCACATTGTCACACAGAGGGCTGCATATAATGTGCGCAAAAAGGTGAATAGGGAGATGGGAAGAGCGGTCACGGGCATTGGGGGTTTCGTGGTCAGGCACGAAAGCATAACGGCCGACAAAAGGGACCTATTTAGGCCTGATGGAGTCCACCTTACGGACGTAGGGTTGGATATGTTCCTAAGGGACATCAGGGGAGCCTTGTTGGGGATTATTCATTAAAGTTTGGGTTAAATTGTTGTATCTGCAATCTGTTGAAATCGTTATGTTGTTATGGTTATGCTAGTTAAAGTGTGGTTTATTACTGGGTTCCTGTTGGTTGGTTTGGCGGCAAGAGTTCGCCTGGCTCTTGTGGCGGGTGGTCAATGCCCTGGGGAGCGGGCACAAGGAGAGAAGAGTGACGGTCCTGGGAAAAGGGAGGGGTTATGCCTGCCAGGCGCCGGCCTGGGGGTCCTCTCCCTCGCAATTGGACCGAAGACCTCTGAACATCACAGCTCTCTCTGAGTGCCATGGGGCGTGACAGCCGGGTGTCACGCTGCAGGTATCGAAAGGGGCCTTGACCATCTGCTAATAGGGGCTAGGTTAGGGTGAGATGCCGCCAACGTTGAGGATTACGAACTTGTTGCCAAGTTTCGTTGATAGGTTGATCAAGTGCCTAAGGGTAATTGGAATGACTCTTAGGCACAAGTTAAAGCGTTTATTTAATAAACGTGAACCGTGACCGGTTCTTTCTCCCAAACAAATGGTGTTGTGTCTTATTTACTAGATAAGGTATTAGACAGTAAGAAGGACGGAATAGATGGTTTAAACCTTATGGTAGTGGAGGGCCCTCTAGTGGGCCTGTAACAAAATTAAGGGTTTACCAACTTGAAGTCTGGAGTAATGCTAAATGTGTTGTTACAATGTTGCAAGTGGGAAGGAGGTGTCTGTTTTCTTACCTTTATAGGGTCCTGCAACAGTGAGATCAGCCTCTTTCGGTTTCCAGACTTCAAGGAGAAGGTTTCCCCGCCCACCCGTCCCTGGAAGAGGAGATTGGCGGCTACGATGCGGCTGTTAGGGTGAGTTGGCTCGGCAGGGGTGGGTTTAATTGAGCTAGCCTTCAGTAAGACCGAGCCTTTAATGTAGCTAGCCACCCCTGAAGTTGAGTTGTACGATTCGGCTGGCAGGGGGTGCCTTACTGGGCTGGTTGGATATGCCTCAGCAGGCGGGTGGTCAATGCCCTGGGGAGCGGGCACAAGGAGAGAAGAGTGACGGTCCTGGGAAAAGGGAGGGGTTATGCCTGCCAGGCGCCGGCCTGGGGGTCCTCTCCCTCGCAATTGGACCGAAGACCTCTGAACATCACAGCTCTCTCTGAGTGCCATGGGGCGTGACAGCCGGGTGTCACGCTGCAGGTATCGAAAGGGGCCTTGACCATCTGCTAATAGGGGCTAGGTTAGGGTGAGATGCCGCCAACGTTGAGGATTACGAACTTGTTGCCAAGTTTCGTTGATAGGTTGATCAAGTGCCTAAGGGTAATTGGAATGACTCTTAGGCACAAGTTAAAGCGTTTATTTAATAAACGTGAACCGTGACCGGTTCTTTCTCCCAAACAAATGGTGTTGTGTCTTATTTACTAGATAAGGTATTAGACAGTAAGAAGGACGGAATAGATGGTTTAAACCTTATGGTAGTGGAGGGCCCTCTAGTGGGCCTGTAACAAAATTAAGGGTTTACCAACTTGAAGTCTGGAGTAATGCTAAATGTGTTGTTACAATGTTGCAAGTGGGAAGGAGGTGTCTGTTTTCTTACCTTTATAGGGTCCTGCAACAGTGAGATCAGCCTCTTTCGGTTTCCAGACTTCAAGGAGAAGGTTTCCCCGCCCACCCGTCCCTGGAAGAGGAGATTGGCGGCTACGATGCGGCTGTTAGGGTGAGTTGGCTCGGCAGGGGTGGGTTTAATTGAGCTAGCCTTCAGTAAGACCGAGCCTTTAATGTAGCTAGCCACCCCTGAAGTTGAGTTGTACGATTCGGCTGGCAGGGGGTGCCTTACTGGGCTGGTTGGATATGCCTCAGCAGGCGGGTGGTCAATGCCCTGGGGAGCGGGCACAAGGAGAGAAGAGTGACGGTCCTGGGAAAAGGGAGGGGTTATGCCTGCCAGGCGCCGGCCTGGGGGTCCTCTCCCTCGCAATTGGACCGAAGACCTCTGAACATCACAGCTCTCTCTGAGTGCCATGGGGCGTGACAGCCGGGTGTCACGCTGCAGGTATCGAAAGGGGCCTTGACCATCTGCTAATAGGGGCTAGGTTAGGGTGAGATGCCGCCAACGTTGAGGATTACGAACTTGTTGCCAAGTTTCGTTGATAGGTTGATCAAGTGCCTAAGGGTAATTGGAATGACTCTTAGGCACAAGTTAAAGCGTTTATTTAATAAACGTGAACCGTGACCGGTTCTTTCTCCCAAACAAATGGTGTTGTGTCTTATTTACTAGATAAGGTATTAGACAGTAAGAAGGACGGAATAGATGGTTTAAACCTTAAAGGTGCAGAGGTGACTGAAGTTTTGAAAAAATATAATCTCTCTAAAAAGACAGGGAGGGCCGTGGATTCGTCGTATCGTAGAATAAATCAATTTATCAGGTAAGCATAAATTTCCTTTTCTTCTACTAGATACAATGAGTCCACGGATTCATCCTTACTTGTGGGGTACAATACCAAAGCAACAGGACACGGATGAACGGGAGGGACAAGAAAGATACCAAAATGGAAGGCACCACTGCTTGAAGAACTTTTCTCCCAAAAACAGCCTCAGAAGAAGCAAAAGTATCAAATTTGTTAAATTTGGAAAAAGTATGAAGGGAGGACCAAGTCGCAGCCTTACAAATCTGTTCAACAGAAGCCCATGTGGAAGCCACAGCTCTAGTAGAATGAGCCGTAATCCTTTCAGGAGGCTGCTGTCCAGCAGTCTCATATGCCAGGCGGATGATGCTTTTCAGGCAAAAAGAAAGAGGTAGCTGTAGCTTTTTTACCCCTACGCTTTCCAGAATAAACAACGAACAGAGAAGATGTTTGACGGAAATCCTTGGTCGCTTGTAAGTAAAACTTCCAGGCACGAACCACATCCAAGTTATGTAACAGACGCTCCTTCTTAGAAGAAGGATTAGGACACAAAGAAGGAACAACAATTTCCTGATTAATATTCTTATTTGAAACAACCTTAGGAAGGAATCCAGGTTTAGTACGTAAAACCACCTTATCAGAATGGAATATAAGATAAGGTGAATCACATTGTAACGCAGAAAGCTCAGAAACTCTTCGAGCAGAAGAGATAGCAACTAAAAACAAAACTTTCCAAGTTTTGCATGGGTTCAAACGGAACCCCTTGAAGAACATTAAGAACTAAATTCAAACTCCATGGCGGAGCAATAGGTTTAAATACAGGCTTGATTCTGATTAAAGCCTGACAAAAAGACTGAACGTCTGGGACATCCGCCCGACGCTTATGTAGTAGAATTGACAAAATTTGTCCCTTTAAGGAACTAGCTGATAACCCCTTCTCCAATCCTTCTTGGAGAAAGGACAAAATCCTAGGAATCCTAACCCTACTCCATGAGTAGCCCTTGGATTCGCACCAATAAAGATATTTACGCCATATCTTATGGTAAATCTTTCTAGTGACAGGCTTGCGAGCCTGAATCAAAGTATCAATGACCGACTCAGAGAATCCCTGCTTAGATAAGATCAAGCGTTCAATCTCCAGGCAGTCAGCTGCAGAGAATTTAGATTTGGATGTTGGAACGGACCTTGAATGAGAAGGTCCTGTCTCAACGGAAGTTTCCACGGTGGCAGAGAGGACATGTCCACTAGATCCGCATACAAAGTCCTGCGTGGCCATGCAGGCGCTATTAGGATTACTGAAGCTCTCTCCTGTTTGATTCTTGCAATCACACGAGGCAGGAGAGGAAATGGTGGAAACACATAAGCCAGGTTGAACGACCAAGGTACTGCTAGAGCATCTATCAGTACAGCTTGGGGATCCCTTGACCTGGACCCGTAACTAGGAAGTTTGGCATTCTGACGAGATGCCATCAGATCCTATTCCGGTGTGCGCCATTGACGAATCAATGATGCAAACACCTCTGGATGGAGTTCCCACTCCCCCGGATGAAAAGTCTGACGACTTAGAAAATCAGCTTCCCAGTTCTCTACTCCTGGGATATAGATTGCTCCCATCGGATTATCTTTGAAACCTCTATCATCGCTAGAGAACTCCTTGTTCCCCCTTGATGATTGATATATGCTACTGTCGTGATATTGTCCGTCTGGAATCTTATGAATTTGGCCAAAGCCAACTGAGGCCACGCCTGAAGCGCATTGAATATTGCTCTCAGTTCCAGAATATTGATTGGTAGGAGAGACTCCTCCTGAGTCCAAACACCCTGAGCCTTCAGGGAATTCCAGACTGCACCCCAGCCCAAGAGGCTGGCGTCCGTCGTCACTATTACCCATGCTGGCCTGCGGAAGCACATTCCCTGGGACAGATGATCCTGTGACAACCACCAAAGAAGAGAGTCTCTGGTCTCTTGATCCAGATCTATCTGAGGAGATAAATTCGCATAATCCCCATTCCACTGTCTGAGCATGCACAGCTGCAGTGGTCTGAGATGAAAGCATGCAATCGGAACGTCCATTGCCGCTACCATTAATCCAATGACTTCCATACACTGAGCCACTGATGGCCGAGGAATGGACTGAAGTGCTCGGCAAGTATTTAGAATCTTTGACTTTCTGACCTCCGTCAGAAATATTTTCATGTCTACCGAGTCTATCAGAGTTCCCAATAATGGAACTCTTGTTAGTGGAACTAGTGGACTCTTTTCTATATTCACTTTCCAACCGTGAGTCCTTAGAAATGCCAACACAATGTCCATGTGAGATTTGGTCAGATGATAAGTTGACGCCTGAATCAAAATATCGTCTAGATAGGGCGCCACTGCTATGCCCCGCAGCCGGAGAACCGCCAGAAGGGACCCTAGCACCTTTGTGAAGATTCTGGGAGCTGTGGCCAACCCGAAGGGAAGGGCCACAAACTGATAGTGTTCGTCCAGAAAGGCGAACCTTAGAAACTGATGATGATCCTTGTGGATAGGAATGTGAAGATACGCATCCTTCAGATCCACGGTGGTCATATATTGACCCTCCTGGATCATTGATAAAATTGTTCGTATAGTCTCCATCTTGAACGATGGGACTCTGAGAAATTTGTTTAGATCTAAAATCGGTCTGAAAGTTCCCTCTTTTTTGGGAACCACGAACAGATTTGAGTAAAACCCCTGTCCCTGTTATAGTTTTGGAACTGGACAAATTACCCCCATGGTATAGAGGTCTTTTACACAGCGTAAGAACGCATCTCTTTTTGTCTGGTCTACAGACAAACGTGAAAGATCAAATCTCCCTCTTGGGAGAAAATCCTTGAATTCCAGCTGATACCCCTGGGTCACAATTTCTAATGCCCAGGGATCCTGAACATCCCTTGCCCAAGCCTGAGTGAAGAGAGAAAGTCTGCCCCTACTAAATCCGGTCCCGGATCGGGGGCTGCCCCTTCATGCTGTCTTGGTAGCAGCAGCGGGCTTCTTGGCTTGTTTACCTTTATTCCAGGCCTGGTTAGGTCTCCAGACTGACTTGGATTGAGCAAAATTCCCCTCCTGCTTTGTGGTGGAAGAGGAAGTAGAGGGTCCTCCTTTAAAGTTTCGAAAGGAACGAAAATGATTTTGTTTAGCCCTCATCTTAACAGTCTTATCCTAAGGCAGGGCATGACCTTTACCTCCAGTAATGTCAGCAATGATTTCCTTCAATTCAGGCCCGAATAGGGTCTTACCTTTAAACGGAATAGCTAAAAGCTTAGATTTTGATGACACATCAGCAGACCAAGATTTAAGCCATAACGTTCTACACGCTAAAATGGCAAAACCTGCATTTTTCGCCGCTAATTTAGCCATTTGAAAAGCGGCATCGGTAATAAAAGAATTAGCCAGCTTGAGAGCCTTAATTCTTTCCAAAATATCATCTAATGGGGTCTCAACCTTAAGAGACTCCTCTAGAGCCTCGAACCAAAAAGCTGCTGCAGTAGTAACTGGAACAATGCACGCTATAGGTTGTAGAAGAAAACCCTGATGAATAAACAATTTCTTTAGAAGACCCTCTAATTTTTTATCCATAGGATCTTTGAAAGCACAACTGTCCTCAATAGGTATAGTTGTACGCTTAGCTAGGGTAGAAATAGCTCCCTCCACCTTAGGGACCGTTTGCCAAGAGTCCCGAATGGTGTCTGATATGGGAAACATTTTCTTAAAATTAGGAGGGGGAGAGAACGGAATGCCTGGTCTATCCCATTCCTTTTTAACAATGTCCGAAATTCTTTTAGGGACTGGAAAAACATCAGTGTAAGTAGGTACCTCTAGATATTTATCCATCTTACACAATTTCTCTGGTGGTATCACAATAGGGTCACAATCATCCAGAGTCGCTAAAACCTCCCGGAGTAACAGGCGGAGGTGTTCAAGCTTAAATTTAAAGTACATCATGTCCGAATCTGTCTGAGGTAACACATTTCCTGAATCTGAAAGCTCTCCCTCAGACAGCAATTCCCCGACCCCCAAATCAGAACACTGTGAGGGTACATCGGAAATGGCCAATAAAGCATCAGAGGGCTCAGCATTTACCTTAATACCGGACCTACTGCGCTTACCCTGTAAACCTGGCAGTTTAGATAATACCTCTGTAAGGGTAGTAGACATAACTGCAGCCATATCTTGCAGAGTAAAAGAATTAGACGCACTAGAAGTACTTGGCGTCGCTTGAGTGGGCGTTAAAGGTTGTGACACTTGGGGAGAATTGGATGGCATAACCTGATTTTCTTCAGACTGAGAATCAACCTTAGACATACTTTTACCAATTAAAATATGTTCTTTGCAATGTAAGGCTCTTTCAGTACAAGAGGGACACAATGTAAGTGGGGGTTCCACAATGGCTTCTAAACACATTGACATTGAAGAGTAATTTAAGCCTAACAGAGATAGATAGAAGAGTAAATGAGATTAAAGAGAGTCTAGAGAGTAGAAAAGACTCTGATACATTTAAAGAAAAACAGACAGAAATAATAAGGTCTCTTAAAAAGACTAATACTGAACTACAAATAATAAAAAAGAAAAAACTGAAAAGAGATAAAGATGATTACACAATGGGTAATATAGAAAATGAAATAGATAAAGACATACCACTACCCCAACAGAAAAATAGCAACCTGGCACAAAACAGAATGCAAAAACAAACGTATAATGAAATACACACTAATCATAACACACCAAATAACTATAGAAGACAGGAAAACTATAGAGATAGAAATAAACCAATACACAATACACCTAACATACAAAGGAGAGAGAATCACTACGAGGGAGAATACAGGTGGCAGGAGGCACCACGTAGGAGTTATAATTATACTACGCGCAATATACAAAAACAGTCCTACTACCCTGAAAGAGAATATTCAAATCAAACAATGAATAATCCTAGATTTGATTTAGAGTATCATAATCAATACCAAAGCTATTCACACCAAAATTGGAGAAATGAAAATAAAGATAGATCATACACTGATAGGCAACACAATTCAATTTATAAGAATGATAAGAATTGGAGAATACCTTTGAGAAATAGATTTCAACCACTATCACATAAACCTAACGAGAATCACCAAATAGAAAGAACTGATGGAGCACAAGGGGGTCATTTTTTAGGAGACAACCCAAGGGCAGAAAACGCCAGGGGTACAATTATAGAAAAAGTACAACTAGCTCCACTAATGGGTCAAAGAAAAAGAATGCTAGAGGAACAAGAGGAGGAAGGAGGAGAAACAATAAAGAGGCCCAGAGAGAGAAGGGAGCTGTGGTAGAACCAAAGAGACTTGGAATTTTTAATATTAGTAAAACTGAACTAAGTAATGAGGAAAATAAAGTACTTGGACGCGGTCTATCGTTTGCACCCACGTCTCAATTAAATAAATTCGAAACCCTCATAAACGTAACACAATTTGTAAGAAAATTGACACTGAAAAGACATTTTCTAAAACACCCATTAGAATTTACCCCCAAGTTACCAGCAATAACCAATGCAAAATATACGCACACCGAACTAAAACCAAAATCTAAATTCTACCCCACACAAGACAAGGGTAAGAACATTGAACTATTTGAGACACTTGTCCAGAAAGACCTTGATAAATATAAAAACAATAAAAAAATGCCACAAAATATGACGAAATCTGAAAATGCTACTCTACAAAAGTTAAAGAAGAACAAAGAGATTATCATTAAACCCGCAGACAAAGGGGGAGGAGTGGTGATAATGGATAGGAGCTACTATATAGAAGAGGCAGAAAGATTATTAAAATATGTATCAACTTACAAAGAACTAAAAAGAGATCCCACTAGGGTAGACCAAATTCTTTTAAAAATGCATTTAGACGCCGCGAAAGAGAAAGGCATCCTGAACACAAAAGAATATAACTATATTTACTCAGAATTCCCTAAAATACCTATTTTCTACCCAAAATACATAAAGATCTTAAACAACCCCCCGGTCGCCCAATAATCTCAGGCATTCAGTCACTAACTTCCAATTTATCACAATACATTGACAGATTCCTCCAAAAATACGTCCAAAAACTACCATCCTTTCTAAAAGACTCAACTCAAGTCTTACAATTACTAGATAACCTCAAAATAGAGGGAGATATATTATTGGCTACGTGCGATGTAATATCGCTGTTCACCAATATTGCACACGATCTAGGTATTAAAGCTGTTTCCAACTTTCTATCAAGAGATGACACTATTGATAGAGAACAGAGAGAGTTTATCTTAGAAAGTATCAGGTTTATCTTGGTGAATAATACATTCTCCTTTAATCAAAAAATGTATGTGCAAATAAAAGGCACTGCGATGGGCACCAGGTTTGCGCCAAGCTATGCGAACCTATTTATGGGAGACTGGGAATCCGACTTCCTGGGTTCGAATAGCTTGGCGAAAAACCTGGTGTCCTATAAGAGATACATAGATGATATTCTTATACTATGGAAAGGGAACGATACCACACTAACCGAATTCTTTTCAGCTATGAATACAAACAATAGAGGATTACATTTCACATACGAAATAAGCAAAGAAAGGATTTCATTTCTTGACCTTGATATAACACTAGAAACAGATAAATTTAGCACAAAAACATTTTTTTAAAAAGTGGATGCTAATAATTTTATACATGTGGAAAGCTGCCATTTGTCCAAATGGAAAACCAATATCCCTAGAGCTCAGTTCTTAAGAATACGAAAAAACTGTTCAAACCTATTAGATTATGAAGAACAAGCACAAATCCTGAGCAAAAAATTTGGAGAAAAGGGCTATGAGGATACGCTAATAGAGGCAAATTATGAAGAAGTTAAACATATAGATAGAGCAACACTACTTACTTATAAAGATAAAAACAATACCGAAATACAACCAATAGATGAAATATCAGTGCCTTTCATCACCAATTTTAATGGAGAACATAAAAAGATGGAAAAAATAATTAAGAAACATTGGCACCATATCAGAGAGGATCCAATTATAGGGGATAAAATCACCCTAAACCCAAAATTCATATACAGAAAATCCAGAAACCTAAAAACATTACTAGCGCCAAGTGAGTTTAAGACAAAACCCCCCCTTAAAGAACAGGATCTGTTAGGGAACACATTAAAAGGGTTCTACCCTTGCCACTGCTGCAGATCATGTAACTACAGCAATAAAATAAAAGAGTACTCCTCCACACAGACGGGTGAAGTATTTCCCATCATGGATACAATACGGTGCACAGATAAGGGGATCATCTATTTAATACAGTGTAGCTGTAAAAAACAGTACCTAGGTGAGACCTCAAGAACACTAAGGGAAAGAATAAGGGAACACCTATGCATAATAGAAAAGGGAAAGATGGACACACACCTTTATAGTCATTTTAGGAATGTCCATAATAATAGACTTAAAGATTTCTCTTTCTGGGGAATAATGAAAGTTAAACGTGACTGGAGAGGGGGAAATTATGAGACTAAATTACTCAAAAGAGAGGCTGAGCAAATATACAATATGAAAACTTTATACCCTCTAGGTTTTAACTCAGAACTGGATTTAAGCCCCTTCATGTATGATTAAAAATGCCAATATGCTCCACATTCAGTATATATATATATAATTTTTCTGAACTGAGTAATCCTCTAATAAAGACCTTTCTAATGTATATTTTTTATCTTATTATGTGTATTTTTTATTTTTTTACCTTATTATGTTTATCTCTTATATGGAGAATGCTGTTTAATATGTGTATACTTTTACTGCTAAACTGCTGAATTTTAAAGGATACCACCTTAAATATCCTAAAGACACTGAACTATATACTACAGCCAAAAATGACCACCTTAAAGGTCATTCAACAATTGAAACACACACCCACAGATTATCTGACCAATGAAACACCTATAAGGTGTTTATTAAGAAGCTTTAGAAGACAGGTTAACACTTCTTGAAAAAGCCCCAGGAAGGGGAGAAACGCGTTGAAGTTGTTAAACTACCATCCACCTTTGAGACACTTTAGATCTCACCCTCTATTTGCATAATATAAAGAGGATTGCTGCCATTTTTATTGCTGCCACTTCTCTTATGGAGAGAGTTTGCCTGCAGCCGTAAACCAGGAAGGAAGATTTCTGATACACAGATCCCAGAAAGACCGGCCCAGCTTTCACTGAAAGCAGAGAGTACGCGGACACCAGCAAAGTCAGCTGACACGACTACACGCTACCTGACGACCGACACGGAGTCACGTGATTTGCCGTGTGGAAACAGAGGACGCCAGCAAAAGCCCAAGCTGGTTACCAGTGACACCGCTCCTGTAACTCCCAAGAGGCGGGTAGAGGACACCGCCTGTGTACTGGACAAAATCAAAAGGACCAATATACTCCACTACAGACAGCCGCCTTCTATATTCCTACTAACGCAATACAAGGTACCACTCTCAAATGTGCAAAAGTTTGATCCAATACTCAATGAGCAAGATCAACTACATTTGAGAGCATAGTGTATTAGATACTATTGGTGGTATACAAAAACCTACGCTGCATAGAGAAAAGACTAAGTGCACTGATTCTATACAGGCTTTTCCATATATCCCTATACATCTTTTATATTTTTTATCTATTTATCTATTACTTGTTCTAGCTGTATAAACTGGACGTCCAGATTTTACTGTTTGAGTGTTATACTTATACACACCTTTGAGTGCTATTTTAGCTTATTTATCGTCGATTTTACATATGTATTTTTTGCTTATTAATTAGAACTAGGGAACTGCTCTGCTTGACATTGTACCTCTCTACTGTAATCTGCTTGTTTGAGCTAGTCCTTAGAGTTAGGTTCCACTGCCCAGCATATCCTTTCCCACTTATTTCTTATTGTGTATGTGCCTGACATTTTAGACATTGGATTTCTAATAAATTTTCTTGGAATTTTACAATAGTGCTTGTCATTATATACAGACATACTTAGATACTTAGAGACATATTATTTACTATTTTAATATATTTATATATTTACTTTTTATTCAAATTTATATATTTTAGATCTATCCTAGCTGTAAGCGCCAATACTTCCATCTCTCTGTAACCACAACCCAAGGGACTTTTAGAGAGGGTCCCTCCCTGTATTTGGCTTCAGGTTATAATTAGCGCTGATTCTTTCCTCCACTCCAAAATTGACTTTCCTCAATGTCAGACATGTTGAACAGGCTAGTAATAACCACAAAAAGTCTTGAAAACACTTTATTTATTGAAAAAACGCTATAACGCTCACAATTTTAGCATATATCCTTTTTATATTGTATCCTAATATTGCACCACAAGTAAGGAACAAATTAACCCTCTAAGAAAAAAACGTTATTCCCAAAACGTTATGAAAAACAACTTAACAACCCCCTGCACCTCTGTGGCGCCTACCTGCCCTCAGGGTTCTGACAAGTCTCACTATGACTCCGGTAGCCTATCTCTCTAGTTTGGGCCCAACCGAAGCTGAAGTTTGCTGCCTTCTTGTGAAGATCAACTGCGCATCTGAGGCGCAAAAATTAGGCCCCGCCCATCATATGCGATGTACTCTCAGCCTCAAAAAAAAGCAATGAAGCGGTAGAGTAACTAGCCATGTGGGTTTAAGTATCCTAAATGTACAATAAGCCAAGTGAAACCCCCAGCACAATGCCCAGCACCAGTGATTATAAAACCGTTTGTGCCAATAAAAACGTTATGCTGCCCCAGTGTCTAACCATGCAGCTATCATTATCTTACTGCATTTAGCCCATAATCGATTCACACACAGGTCTCCAGTAATACCCCTTCTATCTATACGTTTACTGCTTACCCCTTCCTCATGGGAACTATGTCAGCCTGTTCTGAACTATCACAGTCTCTTCAGAAATATATGACTGAACATACCTCAATGCTTGTAGCATGAAAACGTTCCCCACACTGTAGCTTCTCTAGTACTCCTCAGCCATTCTGTGGGAACTCATCTGGATCATAGTGACAACTGCTAAGATCATCATCCTCCAGGCATAAATCTTCTTCCATATGCTGCCTGAGGAAAAATAGTACTCACCGGTACCCTTTAAAACAAAAAAATCTTGATTGAAGAAAATAAAAACTATCATTTTAACACCTCTTTCACTTTACCTCTTCCTATTACTAGTATAGGCAAAGAGAATGACTGGGGGTGGAGAGAAGGGAGGAGCTATATATACAGCTCTGCTGTGGTGCTCTTTGCCACTTCCTGTTAGCAGGAGGATAATATCCCACAAGTAAAGATGAATCCGTGGATTCGTCGTATCTAGTAGAAGAAAAATGCTTTTACTTTTCTATATTATAACCCCCAAAAGCCTGTATGGGCCCCTATTTCACATGTTGCTACTCATTATGACAATTCAGAAAGGTGATAATAGTAACAGCAGTTGTCTCTTTGCAATTTTCAGTATTATTTACTAAAATCTAAGAAAAAAATATACATTCCATGCCATGAATTATAAATGTAATAATGGTAAATTGTGAATCTGCTGTAAAAAAAAAATATATATAATTTGTGTGGGTCATTCACTGAAAAAGTTCAAAATTGGCTCAGCACTGGGGTTAAAAATAGATTTAGCAGTGAAATGGTTAATGGTCCTTTGTTTTTGATCAGTGATAATCCTCACTCCTATATAGTATTTCCTTCCCATCTCACCTAGAACATTCAGGCCCCAAGGCATGGATTTTCTTTTAACAAATGTCTGTCTATCTATACAGGCCAACTTCCCAACAAATGTGGGCCAAAGATCAATATTTTAGAAGCCTTATAAATTTAGAAACGTATAAATAATTAGCTGTCAAACAAACAAATTATATATATTTCATAAAAATGTTTAGTGGCACAGGGCCAGGTTTAACTAAGGTTGCTCTGTACGGGGTTCTTACATTAAGAGGGCTTTTTTTGAGTTGTGGTCACCCAAAAGCATGTGTTTATAAGTTCCAATTTTTTCCTGGGGCCACAAAAACTATGGCACACATTGTTAGTTCTGCTTTTCCCTGGGGTCACAAAAACTAGTGAAGAGGGCCACATAAAGTCCTGAGGCCACCAGTTGGCCATCCCTGATATAAAACAATGTCAGGATTATGTATCAAGTATTATGCATTTTTTCCACCTAATATTCTTAAACATAACATATATGCAAACACAATATAAGAATAAGCTATATTATGTATATTAAAATTACTTAAACAATCACTTTGTACTAGATGTGGATGGTTGCCACACCCCCAACAGCCTGCTAATTTTTTTTTGCTGGAGGCTACAATATTCTCTTCTAATTTGCTGAGAACTCACAGAGGAATAAATGATTCACAGAAGTGTATGGAGCTTGGTGGTGCTGAGCCACAGCATGTAGCGTTTGTCTTTGATGCAGACTGGTTGGACTTGTTCTTGGCTGACTGAGGAACCGGTTTGACTGGCCTGTAATGCCAACAAATTCTGGTATCATTCCATGTTACAGAGAATGTAAAAACCTGCCCAGCAAGTTGAATGAAAAGCATATTAGGATATCTATTGCACTTTGTATATATTGGAGGCATACTTTAGTTTACATGCACTCTAGAGGCAGCTGCACTAGGATGGTCCACTGTAGATTTGTCACAGTTACTCAGGGTTTATAGACAAGAGAACAGTAAATGCCCAGCATCATAAACTGGTAAGTCTCTTACTTGAAAAAGTTGCATTTGTTTCATCTTTTTATGAAAATGAATGTGTGCTAGTTGAATATATGAAGAAATGCACTTTGGAGTTTTACTGTATTATACCAAATGGATTGGTATTCAAGATGGAAGGAATTGTTAGATAATATTTTATTTTATTTGAATGTTAGATGTAAGTGAATGTTTAATGTTAGTACAGTTTCTGTCATTTTTTCCTATTACTCTACATTAAAATTGCACAAGATAAGCAGAATTAACACTTAGCATATTCAGATTTAGGTAAACATTTAAGACCATTTTGTATAAATAATTTTAGAATTTTTCTTTATTGGGCCATTAAACTAAAAAAATAATTCCTCATAAATAATGCATTATGGAAAAAGTTGTAATCTACTTCAAATATTTATTTTGTCTGATTTTCTAGTAATTTAAAGGAACATGAAACCCAAAATGTTTCATTCATGATTCAGATAGAGCAGGCAATTTTAAACGTCTTTCTAATTTACTTGTATTATCGATTTTTCCTCATTCTCTTAGACTTTTTTGCTGAAAGCAGGGACGTATGCATAGCAGCCAGACCATTTTTGGAGCACTATATGGCAGCAGTTTTTCTAGAATGTTATCAATTGGCAAAAGCACTAGATATTCACTGCTATGTAGTGCTCCAGATGCCTACCTAGATATCTCTTCAACAAAGAATATCATGGGAACAAAGCAAATGTGAAACTTTTTTATAACTGTATGCTCTATCTGAATCATATCACTTTAACCTTACCTCAAAGGGTTGGGGTGTACTCTGCGGAGATTCCTACATGCAGGAAATGGATTGCTTGGTATGTGCAGGAGTGCGTTTAAAACTGGCTAAATGGTTAGGGCAAAAGAGATAAGAAAGAGTGCTCAAGATCCTTTTCAATGACTATGTCCCTGATCTGCAAAACAATACAACTCTTGCTAACACAATAATAATTAAAGGGACATGAAACCCAAAAATGTTCTTTCATGATCCAGATAGAAAATACAATTGTAAACAACTTTCTTATTTACTTATATTATCTAATTTGTTTCATTCATTCTATTGGTATCATTTGTTGAAGGAGCAGGAATGCACTACTGGTTTCTAACTGAACACATTAGTGAGCCAATGACAATCGTTATAAATCTGCAGCCACCAATCAGCAGCTATAACCTAGGTTCTTTGCTGCTTCTGAGATTCCCTAGATAAACCTTTCAGCAAAGGATAACAAGAGAAGGAAGCAAATTAAATAATATAAGTAAACTGGAAAGTTGTTTAAAATTGTATTTTCTATCTGAATCATGAAAGTAATTTTTTGGCTTTCATGTCCCTTTAAATATTTTGAAGTAATTTATTAATTTTTATGCAGAACTTTTACAATACAGTGCTTAAAGGGACACTTAACCCAAATTTTTTATTTCGTGATTCAGATAGAGCATGCAATTTTAAGCAACTTTCTAATTTAGTCCTATTATCAATTTTTCTTCGTTCTCTTGCTATCTTTATTTGAAAAAGAAGGCATCAAAGCTTTTTTTTTATTCAGAACTCTGGACAGCACTTTTTTATTGGTGGATAAATTTATCCACCAATCAGCAAGGACAACCCAGGTTGTTCACCAAAAATGGGCTGGCATCTAAACTTACATTCTTGCATTTCAAATAAAGATACCAAGAGAATGAAGAAAATTTTATAATAGGAGTAAATTAGAAAGTTGCTTAAAATTGCCTGCTCTATCTGAATCATGAAAGAAAAAATTTGGGTTCAGTGTCCCTGCTGATGTCTCTCCCTCCCTATACATATATACAACAAATGAATGCCCCTTTAATATCTGTATTTGATTACTGCATAAGTATGAAGCGACAGATAAGTTATACAAGCATGCTATATATTCAGTCATAAACTGATGCTTCATTATCTTACTAAATTGACATTGATCTGTGTGTTGTGAATATTATCCTTATTATTATTATAATAAATATTATTATTTCAGTAGTGTACCCGCAAAGTGTTTTATGTGTTTAGATACAATACATATTATGGAACCTCTATATAAATCTGATAATGTAACTCACTCTCTCTCTCTCTATATATATATATTTATATACTGTATATATAATAGCGGTTACCAACTTTGCAGGGGCAATGTGTGCAATTTAATAACTCTATGAATTATATCATTTGCAAAGGATAATATATATAAAACCTGAATCCTTTTAGTTCTGATTTGTCTATTAATTAAACTGAGACCAGACCAATAAACAAACTTAGTTTATTAAAAGAATTATTGGAAATAATAAGCAATATTTGAATAAAGCAAATCAATAAGCATACATCATTACAATGATTTAATGATTATCAGGTTAAAACTAATGAAAACAATCACTAAATGATTTTATTTGCAGTATTTACTTGCATGTATAATAGAGAAACAGAAATGTTTGTTATTTAAATTCTCAGCATAGCTGGCGAGAATTAGGTAAACTAATAATGCTGGCAAACCATAAGAAATGATATTATTACCAGATTCCTGATTGACCCAGTGTTATTGTCGACAGATAAGACCAGGTCAACAGGAATTACCAAACAAAAATATTTGTGACTATAAAGGGCAACCAGAATTGATTAACTCGCCTGATTCACTATTAAAACTTTGAATATAAATGTAAAGAACATACACTATATTAATAAAACTGTTTCATGTGGGTTTGTTTCATACTTATCAACATGGTGTGATCCTTCACTGGGATTCAGTGTAAATAGACCCTCTTATGTTACCCCTGGACCCTCTCTTGCCATTATCCTGACTTGTCTACCTGGTCAGCTTAGCCTCCGATCTCCTCTGGATAGGGTGTGGTCATTATGCATGCACAGTGTGGCCCCTTGTGCTGTCTGCTTGTGTACCCTCCTCTCCCCCTTTTGTGGGTGTGTATTTAATGGAAAACTCTTAACTCCACCCTCACAGATAAGGTTGGGATTTAAATAAATGATTGGCTAACACTAATTACAGATTAATTAACATTTTTGTTAATGAACTAAGATTTAGCATTCAGAATAGTTTTCCCTCGGAAGATGGCACTCGTCACTAAGCTATAATAGACAAATATGTATTTTGTAAATATATTCTGAAAAACAAGCCAGTATCTCCATTTGACTGTTAACCAAGGTTGAACACCACCAATGTTTATAGAAAAAGAGACTTACTGTAACCATATATGAAAAACATGGGGATATTTGTGGATATTTATACCAATAATATAATGATAGGAATCATGCAGCTATGTTGGGGACCTTGCATATAATAATAACTAAACATGGATCATTTTGATAAAGTAAAAAAAAACTTTACAGTAAGCAATTATATACTGACAAGCAGCACTAGCTAATAGCTATATATTAATACTGATAAATAATATATATGTGTATGTGTACCTGAATCTATAAGTAAATACACATGTCAATTTTACCCCTATATTATATAGCATACGTATGTGATTAATATGCAATATCAAAATGGTGAATTTTCCCAGACAATTGTCCTGACATAATCCCCCTCTCGAGATGACCTGTCACGAGTGAGTGAGACAAGGTCATCTTGATAAATGTCCTATTATCAGGTACACAGTGATTTAGTACCTGAATGGGGTAAAATTCAACTTATAAAATATTTTAACATTTATTGGTATTGGTGTAGGAAAATATCAAAAGTCAGTCAAGCAATGCCCACTTGTGTATACAGTCTATGCCCCTTTAAGTGGTTGCAATGCTGCAACTCCAAGAAATAAAATAAAGTGAAACGTTTGCAGTTTATTTCTTCAAGCATCCACATAAACAAAGTTATTGTATAGTATGTGGTTACTGTAAGGATTAAACCACCAGATTGTTTCAGAACAACTTTATTTTTGTGTATGTATGTGGCCTAAGAGAATGTATGCAGCACCTGCATAATAAATTATTGTGCCTGTAAACATCATGGTTGTGTCTGTATCAGGCCTCCATCGCGTGGATAAGGTATTTGATAGACATCATGGATCCATGAGGAACACTTGGCACAGTATGAGGATAGCCCAGAACATGGTGGTCCCTTTAATGGTCATCTGTCAGTTTAAGCTTGACACCTATAACAAAAGAAATAGCACATTAAGTATATTTCTATAAAGTAATGTCACATCACATTTCTACTTTCTATGAGATGTGAGACCTGAAAAAAATATATATATTAAACATGCAACATTTTGTCATTACATCATATTAATGCTTCACTTGGATGCAGTTTTCACATATTAAGTATGATATTGTCATATCTGTCACTCTTTTTCCAGCAAGAATAAGTTGATACCTGGAATAAAAATAAAACAAATCATCCTTGATTAATAAGCAGATTTGTGTCATTCCATAGTCCTTTAGCATATATTTGTAAAATAGTAAAATAATCATTGATTAGGATATCATATCCATTTGCAGTTACATAGATACAGGAGTATATTAACTATACCACTTGATTATTGTCATATTAGTTTGTAATACAGTTCCAAACAGGTGATTAGTATCAATAATCACCCCTCTAGTTATTTCTGAGCAGTGTAACTATTAAAGTATAATACTCAGAATGTATGGTAAAAAAACATTTAAGCCATTGGTTTAATTGAGCAAGTAATTTAAGCAAGTTTTAGTTTCAGACTTACCAACAGCTTCACAGTTACCTTCAGTTTGATCACCTATTTACTTTGGCCTAGTAAACAAGACATCCTAGAGTCATGTTTGACTCTGGACTAATTTAAGTTCCTAAAGATCAGGAGGATTTATGTTATCGGCTATGCCTTAACTTTATTAGCTTCTTTTAACAGGTTTACCCTATTCTAGGGACCATTTTCAGTTTTGCACTTTTAAACCATATACACCCTATTAACCTTAGGCAGGGTATTCCTTCTAAAGGGGACTCTACAACCCTGAGGAAACTTTAGGTACGGCATTTCAAACCTACAATGTACCTTTCTTACCCTATTTATACCTAGGTGGGTTTTTACTGGTAAAGTACCTTTGTGCCTTTGGAGAAGCTTAGCTCCTTATATACTCTTCATGGAACACGTCTGACCAAAGCCTAGTTTAGCTGTTTTAGTCTTACATTCTTGCTCTGAGTATATTGCAGCTCTTACAAGGTTCCCTTCCCCTAAGTACTGCTGATCTCTCTCCCTCCCTATACATATATACAACAAATGAATGTCCCTTTAATATCTGTATTTGATTACTGCATAAGCATGAAGCGACAGATAAGTTATACAAGCATTTTCTATATATTCAATCATAAACTGATGCTTCATTATCTTACTAAATTGACATTGATCTGTGAAGAATGAACTTAGAATAGGAATAAGACTAAATAAGGTAAAATTAACAGCATGAAGTACACATGAAGTTCTGCTGTCAGGTAATTGATTAACCTTGGGACTTCGACATAATACTGCAAACACAAATGAACAGAAAGGAATGAAGACAGGTTTAATCATGCCTCTGTCCTGGAACATTCTTTCACTAATAACAATTGCAATCTGCATATCACTTTAAGTATAAATGAATGCATTCTTAATTTGGGCAGCTGTTTCATATAATCTGCGCTAACAGAAAGTTTATGTTTACACTTGTAAAATTATTCTACATAAAGAGATATGAGGCCAAGTCTAAACCCAAAACTCCACCTAATTTAGCAACTTTAAATGGACATAAAAACGTCCAAAATGAAAATGCTCTAATGAATTTGAGAATTGTTTTATTGAGCTATTGCTTGCATATAACTGAGCATTCCCTGCGAAGTCTGCTCCAAAGCACCAATGAACTACAGGGAGCTAGCGGAACACATCTGGTGAGCCAATGACAAGAAGCACATGGGTCTAAACAGGCAGCAACTAGCTCCCATAAGTGCATTGCTGCAGTTGATCATATCTAGATATGCTTTTCAACAAAGGATAATAAAAGAAAAAAGTAAATTTGATAATAGAAGTAAATTGCAAAAGCTCTTAAAATTGCATGTTCTAACCAAACTATGGAATTTTGATTTTGCCTTTAATTTCCCTTTAAGACATTTTTCTTAATATGTATTACTAATTGTGGATAGATAGCCCAAACTATAGAAGTGTTCAGGTTTAACGTTATTGGATTATTATATTACAATTAAAGAAAAGTGTGAACAGATCATCAATATGGAAAGAATTGTTGAATGGTTATTAATGAATATGAACATAAAAAAGGCAGCTTGTTAAAGACTGAGCAAAAATAATATGAATTTCTAAACAAGGTACTGAAAAAGCAGAATAATAACTAACGTCCGCTAACAATATATATATTTTTTTACATTTAGGTAATCAAACTGATTACTAAGTAATGTCAATTTATACTAAAAAGGCCTCAACATTCCAATAACAACCTTATTTAAATGTAAAGAAAAATAAATAACCAAAGCAAGTTTTCCCATGTTCCTGAATGGAAGACTCCAAGTGTAAATTCTTCCTATACCGCAGCTTTCCTGTGTAATCTTGGGATTATCAGTTTATCCGGGCGCTGGATGACAATAACTTTTGTTCTCTCTCTGTGATGGTGAAATTTGTAGCAAATACCCAGTGCCAGGATTCCTTGCATGCTCTCTAGAGGTGTGGTACCATTTAGAACGTCCAAAGCCTATTTTGTGTCAGTTAAGAATGTTGCTCTCTCCTCTCCTTCTTCAATACATTATGCCAAATTATGCAATATTAATAATTATTTATTAAGTGGTCACAAAAAAAGACAATAAATCTATGCAGGTATAATGCATTCCCAGCACAGAAAATTACACAGAAATGTGAAAGAAAAGCAGGATGTATTCATCATTAGGATGTGATTTAATTTAAAGGGACATGAAACCCAAATTTTTTCTTTCATGATTTAGAAAGAGCATGTGTTTTTAAACAACTTTCTAAAATGTACTTCTTTTATCTAATTAGCTTCATTCCCTTGATATACTTTGCTGAAAAGTATATCTAGATATGCTCAGTAGCTGCTGATTGCTAGATGCACATAGATGCCTCGTGTGATTGGCTCACACATGTGCATTGCTATTTCTTCAACAAAGGATATCTAAAGAATGAAGCAAATGCGATAATAGAAGTAAATTGGAATGTTATTTAAAATTGTATTCTCTACCTGAATCATGAAAGATAATGTTTTGGTTTAGTGTCCCTTTAACCCCTTAATGACCGGACCATTTTTCAATTTTCTTACCCTTAATGACAATGGCTATTTTTACATTTCTGCAGTGTTTGTGTTTAGCTGTAATTTTCCTCTTACTCATTTACTGTACCCACACATATTATATACCGTTTTTCTCGCCATTAAATGGACTTTCTAAAGATACCATTATTTTCATCATATCTTATAATTTACTAAAAAAAAAAAAAAAAATATGAGGAAAAAATGGAAAAAAACACACTTTTTCTAACTTTGACCCCCAAAATCTGTTACACATCTACAATCACCAAAAAACACCCATGCTAAATAGTTTCTAAATTTTGTCCTGAGTTTAGAAATACCCAATGTTTACATGTTCTTAGCTTTTTTTGCAAGTTATAGGGCCATAAATACAAGTAGCACTTCGCTATTTCCAAACCACTTTTTTTCAAAATTAGCGCTAGTTACATTGGAACCCTGATATCTGTCAGGAATACCTGAATATCCCTTGACATGTATATATTTTTTGTTAGAAGACAACCCAAAGTATTGATCTAGGCTCATTTTGGTATATTTTATTCCACCATTTCACCGCCAAATGCGAGCAAATAAAAAAAAAACTTTACATTTTTCACAATTTTAGGTTTCTCACTGAAATTATTTACAAACAGCTTGTGCTATTATGGCACAAATTGTTGTAAAAGCTTCTTTGGGATCCCCTTTGTTCAGAAATAGCAGACTTATATGGCTTTGGCATTGCTTTTTTGTAATTAGAAGGCCGCTAAATGCTGCTGCGCACCACACGTAAATTATGCCCAGCAGTGAAGGGGTTAATTAGGTAGGTTGTAGGGAGCTTGCAGGGTTAATTTTAGCTTTAGGGTAGAGATCAGCCTCCCACCTGACACATCCCACCCCCTGATCCCTCCCAAACAGCTCTCTTCCCTCCCCCACCCCACAAATGTCCCCGCCATCTTAAGTACTGGCAGAAAGTCTGCCAGTACTAAATAAAAGGAGTTTTTTTTTTTTTTAATAAAATAAATAAAATATTTTAGCTGTGATGGACTCCTGCCTTAGCCCCAACCTCCATGACCCCCCCCCTAGCTATCTAACCCTCTCCCCTATCTAATTGCGGCCATCTTGGGTACTGGCAGCTGTCTGCCAGTACCTAATTTGCACAAAAACATATAAGTATTTTCTGCTTTTTTTCTTTTTTGGGGGTTTTTCTGTAGTGTAGCAGCCCCCCACAATACCCCTACCCCCCTCCCAGATCCTTTTATATGATTTAAAAAAAATATATATTCCCCCCCCCCCCCTCTTCCCTCATTGGTGTCAGTGGCCAGCTAATGCGCGCGCACGCACGCGCGCCCCCGCGCGCTCCCGGCGTGCACATTGCACTTCTAGGAACCGGATGCCGGGTAGCGATGGGCCGCCCACCCACCTCCCTGTTGCGCTCCCACCCACCAACGAACTACCGGTGCAGAGAGGGCCACAGAGTGGCCCTCTCTGCATCGGAGTCTTCTAAAAAGGTATTGCAGGATGCCTCCATATGGAGGCATCACTGCAATACCCTGAGAGCTGCTGGAAGCGATTGCGATCGCTTCCAGCACTCTCCTAGACAACTGACGTACCAGGTACGTCCATTGTCATTAACTACTTGTTAATGCATGACGTACCTGGTACGTCAGTTGTCATTAAGGGGTTAATTACTACCATTCCATGAATTTTTATTTGCACACAACTGACCATATTACTATAAACATTATGGGCCAGATTACAAGCGGAGTGGTATTTAACGTTCCCGCTTGAGTGCTAACTCCGCTAGAAGTAAGTTTCTTGCGCGCATCAGGTAGAGTTGGTATTACAAGGTGAAAGTAAAACGTTTTTGTTTGTGCACTAACTTAATGTGCTTAAAAAGCAGAAAATCCAATATTAATTGTGCGATAACGTATTTCCCCATAGAGCAAAAAAAGTGGAAAAATTGTGCTAACCCGACATGAAAATATGAATATTTCAGATTCCAATGTTCTTAACATAGAAACATATGTTCTATATATTCATAAATATATATATATATATATATATGATAGTATTTTGGTACAATATATATATATATATATATATATATATATACACTGCTCCAAAAAATAAAGGGAACACTAAAATAACACATCCTAGATCTGAATGAATTAAATATTCTAATGAAATACTTTGTTCTTTACATAGTTGAATGTGCTGACAACAAAATCACACAAAAATTAAAATGGAAATCAAATGTTTCAATCCATGAAGTTCTGGATTTGGAGTCACACTCAAAATTAAAGTGGAAAAACACACTACAGGCTGATCCAACTTTGATGTACAGTCCTTAAAACAAGTCAAAATGAGGCTCAGTAGTGTGTGTGGCCTCAACGTGCCTGTATGACCTCCCTACAATGCCTGTGCATGCTCCTGATGAGGTGGCAGATGGTCTCCTCTCAGACCTGGACTAAAGCATCTGCCAACTCCTGGACAGTCTGTGGTGCAACGTGACGTTGGTGGATGGAGCGAGACATGATGTCCCAGATGTGCTCAATTGGATTCAGGTCTGGGGAACGGGAGGGCCAGTCCATAGCATCAATGCCTTCGTCTTGCAGGAACTGCTGACACTCTCCAGCCACATGAGGTCTAGCATCGTCTTGCATTAGGAGGAACCCAGGGCAAACCGCACCAGCATATGGTCTCACAGGGGGTCTGAGGATCTCATCTCATGGCAGTCAGGCTACCTCTGGCGAGCACATGGAGGGCTGTGCGGCCCCCCAAAGAAATGCCACCCCACACCATTACTGACTCATTGCCAAACCGGTCATGCTGGAGGATGTTGCAGGCACCAGAACGTTCTCCACGGCGTCTCCAGACTCTGTCACATGCTCAGTGTGAACCAGCTTTCATCTGTGAAGAGCACAGGGTGCCAGTGGCGAATTTGCCAATCTTGGTGTTCTCTGGCAAATGCCAAACGTCCTGCACGGTGTTGCGCTGTAAGCACAACCCCCACCTGTGGACGTCGGCCCCTCATACCACCCTCATGGAGTCTGTTTATGACCGTTTGAGCATACACATGCACATCTGTGGCCTGCTGGATGTCATTTTGCAGGGCTCTGGCAGTGCTCCTTCTATTCCTCCTTGCACAAAGGCGGAGGTAGCAGTCTTGCTGCTGGGTTGTTGCCCTCCTACGGCCTCCTCCACATCTCCTGATGTACTGGCCTGTCTCCTGGTAGCGCCTCCATGCTCTGGACACTACACTGACAGACACAGCAATCCTTCTTGCCACAGCTCTCATTGATGTGCCATCCTGGATGAGCGGCACTACCTGAGCTACTTGTGTGGGTTGTAGACACCGTCTCATGCTACCACTAGAGTGAAAGCACCGCCAGCATTCAAAAGTGACCAAAACATCAGCCAGAAAGCATAGGAACTGAGAAGTGGTCTGTGGTCACCACCTGCAGAACCACTCCTTTATTGGGAGTGTCTTGCTAATTGCCTATAATTTCCACCTGTTATCTATCCCATTTGCACAACAGCATGTGAAATTGATTGTCACTCAGTGTTGCTTCCTAAGTGGACAGCTTGATTTCACAGAAGTGTGATTGACTTGGAGTTACATGGTGTTGTTTAAGTGTTCCCTTTATTTTTTGAGCAGTGTGTATATATATATATATATATATATATATATACACACATGATTATATATAAGTACAGATATATATATATATATATATGAAAATCTTTTTAAAAATACATAGAACATATTCTACTATGTGACGAACATTGGAATGTGAAATATGTACAGTAAATACAGTTTAACACTTTATTAAATATGAATATTGCATAAATATGCTTTTTCATGTTTTCATCTACTTTACTGCAAAAGAGCTCCTATTTACTTATGTGTTTATGTGTGTATATATATGTCTGTAAATACATATAAATACATCTGTACACACATATAAACATATACATATATATACACATACATACACACACACATATACATATATAAACATATTTAGACATGTATATATATGTACCTCTTTGTTAAAGTGAATGTAACTTTTGATGATAAAGTGCCCGTTTTTTAAAAATTCGATTAAAAACAGGGGCACTTTAATTCATCAAAATTTACATTTTTACTTGTGTTGTGAAAATATGCCTCGTCCTGGGTCTAAAATGAGGAACCCGGCTTCCTCCAATCACAGCGTTGAATCAGTCACTGATTCCCCCGGGGGGGGGGGGATGAGCCATGATTGGAGGATGACCGATCTGTCATTTATGACGTAGGAAGAGGCTTCCGACGACCGGGGGAAGTTGGAGCGGCTGTCAGGATTATTATTATCGGTTATTTGTAGAGCGCCAACAGATTCCGCAGTGCTATTAAAAGATAAGTATTTTCACAACACGAGTGAAATGTAAATTTTGATGAATTAAAGTGCCCCTGTTTTTAATAGAATTTTTTAAAAACGGGCACTTTATCATCAGAATTTACATTCACTTTAAAGCGCTTTGCCTACCTGAGACCTCATGTCTTTGAGCCTGTATAAAACTTTTTCTTGCAATTTTTGTTTTTAACAATTTTTATTAGTGTTATTATTTTGCAAAACAGTTAACTATAGCTCTGAGGACGCGGTACACTTTCTAGCGTAAATGGCGATTGCGCTCACACGTTCTTTCGAGTTCACTTTCAACTTGCAATACAAGCAGTAAACCCGACGATTGTAGACGCAATAGACCCCATTTCGATCGCTTCGAACTGTAAATGTGCCACTCGTAATCTGGCCCTATATGTGTTCATAGTTTTGTTTTTTAATTCTTTTTTGTTTTAATTTATGAAAATCATTAAGTTTGAAAGCCTATTATTTATAAATTAAAAAAATTTTAAGGACAAATTTATAAATTCATCTCATGTATCAATTTTGATTGTGGCTGTACATATAGGACTTTCAAATCATCAAGAAACGTATGCTATGTGACAAAATAGTTAAAATGTCAACTCATTATCAAAAATTGCTTAAAGTGAAGGTAAACTTTGATGAATGAAAGCCCAGTTTTTAAAAATACTATTAAAAACAGGGGCACTTTAATTCATCAAAGTTTAGAAAGCAGCCGTTTTGTTTAAAAACTTACCTCTCTCCTCTTCACAGCCGGAGCAGCTTCCCCCACACAGAGATCCTCTCTTCACACATCAGCAATGTGCTATATATATATATATATATACACACACACAGTATATATAATAAGTGTAGGATCCCCCAACCTCCCTGATCCCCCCCCCCCCCAACAGCTCTCTTAGCCTCCCCCCTCTACCTAATGGCCGGCATCTTAGGTACTGGCAGTTGTCTGCCAGTACCCAGTTTACTAAAATATGTGCCTTTTTTTCAAAATAAACTAAACACCCCATTTTCTGTAGTGTAGCTGCCCCCCCAAAATACACTCCCCCTCCCTGATCCCTTTACAAGCATTGTATTTCCCTTTCCCTCTCCAACCCTGCACAGTTTACATCGTTAATGTCCGTTAATGTCTGTGCATGTGTGCGCACTCCCGAGCCCCACCCCCCAGCACAATCCCGGACACTCAGGAACCGGATCTAGCACCAGCGATGGGCTGCCCACCCGCCTCCCCTCTATGGCTCCCACCCACCAATGATTGGCACCATCGCTGGCCGATGCAGAGAGGGCCACAGAGTGGCACTCTCTGCATTGGATGCTTAAAACATGTTATTGCAGGATGCCTCAATAAGGAGGCATCACTGCAATAACATGAAAGCAGCTGGAAGTGATCACGATCGCTTCCAGTGCTTGAAAACCCTAACGTCGTACAGGGTACTTCCTTGGTCCTTAAGTGACATTTTTTGTAGGAGTACCCTGTACGCCCTTGGTCCTTAAGGGGTTAAAGGCTTAGAAATTAGCATATAAACCTACCTAGTTTTAGCTTTCAACTAAGAATACCAAGAGAAAAATCTAATTTCATGATAAAAGTGAATTGAAAAGTTGTATGCCCTATCTTAATCATGAAAGTTTTTATAACTATTTTAAAACTCATGAATGAAGGTCCCATTTATTTTTAGCGCTAGTAAATCCTAGCATTTTTGAAAACGCTAGGATTCATCATTACTTTGAGTAAAATATGTTTGTATTTAAGGTAAAAGAAGACATGCATGATTAAGTGCAACTTCGTTCTAGGATTCTACTGCTCACTGTCGGACAGGGACAACTCTCACAGAAAAAAAGATTTATACAGCATAAGAAGATCTGTTTCTCAAAAAAAAAAAAAAAAGCAAAGCTCAATAATACATTTTGAAACATTTTCTTATAGTTAAAAAGTGAGGGCTTTATCGAGTATCATGTCCATTTAACGGGACACTGAATCCAAATGTTTTCTTTCATGATTCAAAAAGAGCATGCAATTTTAAGCAACTTTCTAATTTACTCCTATTATCAATTTTTCTTCAGTCTCTTGCTTTTTTTTATCCACCAATCAGCAAGGACAACCCAGGTTGTTCACAAAAAATGGGCCAGCATCTAAACTTACATTCTTGCTTTTCAAATAAACATACCAAGAGAATGAAGAAAAATTTATAATCTATCTCACCTGCTTGCATGAACTGAATGATAGCAGATGGATAGATCAGTTTAAAAACAGAATTTATGCTTACCTGATAAATTACTTTCTCCAACGGTGTGTCTGGTCCACGGCGTCATCCATTACTTGTGGGATATTCTCCTCCCCTACAGGGAATGGCAAGGAGAGCACACAGCAAGAGCTGTCCATATAGTCCCCCCTCTGGCTCCGCCCCCCCAGTCATTCGACCGACGGTTAGGAGAAAAAGGAGAAACCATAGGGTGCCGTGGTGACTGTAGTGTATAGAGAAAGAAATTTTTCAAACCTGATTAAAAAACCAGGGCGGGCCGTGGACCGGACACACCGTTGGAGAAAGTCATTTATCAGGTAAGCATAAATTCTGTTTTCTCCAACATTGGTGTGTCTGGTCCATGGCGTCATCCATTACTTGTGAGAACCAATACCAAAGCTTTAGGACACGGATGAAGGGAGGGAGCAAATCAGGTTACCTAAACAGAAGGCACCACGGCTTGCAAAACCTTTCTCCCAAAAACAGCCTCAAATTTGTAGAATCTGGCAAAAGTGTGCAGAGAAGACCAAGTCTCTGCCTTACATATCTGATCAACAGAAGCCTCGTTCTTGAAGGCTCATGGGAAGCCACAGCCCTAGTAGAGTGAGCTGTGATTCGTTCAGGAGGCTGCCGTCCGGCAGTCTCATAAGACAATCGGATAATACTTTTCCGCCCGAAAGAAAGAGAGGTAGCAGTAGCTTTTTGCCCTCTCCTCTTACCAGAGTAAACGACAAACAAAGATGAGGTTTGTCTAAAATCCTTTGTTGCTTCTAAATAGGACTTTAAAGCACGAACTACATCTAAATTGTGTAACAAACGTTCCTTCTTTGAAACTGGATTCGGACACAGAGAAGGAACAACTATTTCCTGGTTAACATTCTTGTTGGAACAACTTTCGGAGGAAAACCAGGCTTAGTACGCAAAACAACCTTATCTGAATGGAACACCAGATAGGGTGGATCACACTGCAAAGCAGATAATTCAGAAACTCTTCTAGCAGAAGAAATAGCAACCAAAACAGAACTTTCCAAGATAGTAATTTGGTATCTATGGAATGTAAAGGTTCAAATGGAACCCCTTGAAGAACTGAAGGAACTAAATTTAGACTCCAAGGAGGAGTCATGGGTCTGTAAACAGGCTTGATTCTGACCAAAGCCTGTACAAAAGCTTGTACCTCTGGCACAGCTGCCAGTCGTTTGTGTAAAGCAGAAATCTGTCCTTTTAGAGAACTCACTGACAACCCTTTATCCAAACCTTCTTGGAGAAAGGAGAGAATCTTAGGAATTTTAATCTTACTCCAGGAGAATCCCTTGGATTCACACCAACAGATATATTTTTTCCATATTTTATGGTAAATCTTTCTAGTCACAGGTTTTCTGGCTTGAACCAGAGTATCTATCACTGAATTTGAAAACCCACACTTGGATAAAATCAAGCGTTCAACTTCCAAGCAGTCAGCTGCAGAGCGACTAGATTTGGATGATCGAATGGACCTTGTACTAGAAGATCCTGTCTCAAAGGTAGCTTCCATGGTGGAGTCAATGACATATTCACCAGGTATGCATACCAAGTCCTGCGCGGCCACGCAGGAGCTATCAGAATCACTGAGGCCTTCTCCTGTTTGATCCTGGCTACGAGCCTGGGAAGGAGAGGGAGCGGTGGAAACGCATAAGCTAGGTTGAACGACCAAGGCACCACTAATGCATCCACTAGAGTGGCCTTGGGATCCCTGGATCTGGACCCGTAGCAAGGAACCTTGAAGTTCTGACGAGACGCCATCAGATCCATGTCTGGAATGCCCCATAATTGAGTCAACTGGGCAAAAACCTCGGGGTGGAGTTCCCACTCCCCTGGATTGAAAGTCTGACGACTCAGATAATCCGCCTCCCAGTTGACTACTCCTGGGATGTGAATTGCAGATAGATGGCAGGAGTGATCCTCCGCCCATTTAATGATCTTGGATACCTCTCTCATCGCCAAGGAACTCTTTGTTCCTCCCTGATGGTTGATGTAAGCTACAGTCGTCATGTTGTCTGACTGGAATCTTATGAATCCGGCCTTCGCTAGTTGAGGCCAAGACCGGAGAGCATTGAATATCGCTCTCAGTTCCAGGATGTTTATCGGGAGAAGAGACTCTTCCCGAGACCATAGACCCTGAGCTTTCAGGGAATCCCAGACCGCGCCCCAGCCTAATAGACTGGCGTCGGTCGTGACAATGACCCACTCTGGTCTGCGGAAACTCATTCCCTGAGACAGGTGATCCTGTGTCAACCACCAACGGAGTGAGTCTCTGGTCATCTGGTCTACTTGAATCTGTGGAGACAAGTCTGCATAGTCCCCATTCCACTAATTGAGCATGCACAGTTGTAATGGTCTTAGATGAATTCGAGCAAAAGGAACTATGTCCATTGCTGCAACCATCAATCCTACTACTTCCATGCACTGAGCTATGGAAGGCTGCAGAATAGAGTGAAGAATTTGACAAGCGTTTAGAAGCTTTGACTTTCTGACATCTGTCAGGAAGATCTTCATTTCTAAAGAATCTATTATTGTTCCCAAAAGGGAACTCTTGTTGACGGAGACAGGGAACTCTTTTCTACGTTCACCTTCCACCCGTGAGATCTGAGAAAGGCTAGAACAATGTCTGTATGAGTCTTTGCCTTGGAAAGAGACAACGCTTGAATTAGAATGTCGTCTAGATAAGGTGCCACTGCAATGCCCCTCGGTCTTAGAACCATCAGAAGGGACCCTAGCACCTTTGTGAAAATTCTGGGAGCAGTGGCTAACCCGAATGAAGGAGCCACGAACTGATAATGTTTGTCCAGAAAGGCGAACCTTAGGAACTGATGATGATCTTAGAATCTTTAAATCCAGAATTGGACTGAAAATTCCCTCTTTTTTGGGAACTACAAACAGGTTTGAGTAAAACCCCTGACCTTGTTCCACAGTTGGAACTGAGTGTATCACTCCCACTTTACCATGGCTCCTACGCAGTGTAAGAATGCCTGTCTCTTCATCTGGTCTGAAGATAAGCGAGACATGTGGAACCTTCCCTTTGGAGGAAGTTCCTTTCTAGAAGATATCCCAAAGAGACTATTCTAGTGTCTAGGGATCCGGAACATCTCTTGCTCAAGCCTGAGCAAAAAGAGAGAGTCTGCCCCCTACTAGATCCGGTCCCGGATCAGGGCTACCCCTTCATGCTGTCTTGGTAGCAGCAGCAGGCTTTTTGGCCTGTTTACCCTAGTTCCAACCTTGCAATGTTTTCCATGCTGGTTTAGGTTGGGAAGTGTTGCCTTCTTGTCTGGAGGCCGCAGAGATAGGAATTGGTCGATTCCTGAAATTTGCGAAAGGAACGAAAATTAGATTTGTTCTTAGCCTTAAAAGGCCTATCTTGTGGAAGGGCATGTCCCTTTCCACCAGTAATGTCAGAAATAATCTCTTTCAATTCCGGCCCGAATAGGGTCTTATCCTTGAAAGGAATATTAAGCAATTTATTCTTGGACGACACATTCATCGACCAGGATTATAGCCAAAGCGCTCTGCGCGCCACTATAGCAAACCCTGCACTTTTCGCCGCTAACTTAGCAATAGAAAAGCGGCATCTAAAATAAATGAATTAGCCAACTTAAGTGTGTGAATTCTGTCCATGACTTCATCATATGGAGTCTCCCTTTGAAGCGAATTTTCCAGTTCCTCAAACCCAAATACGCTGCGGTAGTGACAGGAATAATGCACGAGATTGGTTGAATAAGGAAGACCTGCTGAATAAATTCTCTTTTAACAGTCCTTCTAATCTTTTATTCATAGGATCTTTGAAAGCGCAACTGTCCTCAATAGGAATAGTTGTGCGCTTAGCTAACATTGAAACCGCCCCCCTCAACCTTAGGAACCGTTTGCCATGTGTCCTATCTGGGGTCGACAATGGGGAACATTTTCTTGAATATAGGAGGTGGAACAAAAGGTATACCTGGCTTTTCCCACTCCTTAGTCACTATGTCCGCCACCCGCTTGGGTATCGGAAAGGCATCAGCGTGCACTGGAACCTCTAAGAATTTGTCCATCTTGCACAATTTCTCTGGCATTACCAGAGAATCACAATCATCTAACACCACAAACTCCTCACCATCCCCGTGGAGATGCTACTTGTTCAGAGCGGCAAGGAGAATGACTGGGGGGGCGGAGCCAGAGGGGGGACTATATGGACAGCTCTTGCTGTGTGCTCTCCTTGCCATTCCCTGTAGGGGAGGAGAATATCCCACAAGTAATGGATGACGCCGTGGACCGGACACACCAATGTTGGAGAAAATAAACTTCAAATAAGTACAGTGTCCCTTGACGAAAAAAAAATATAAAAGCAAATTAAAAAGTTTACTATTAATAGCCAGACTTTAAAGGAAAATAAAACAAACAGTGTGTTTCATTGATGAAGTAAAAAAGGGATAGTAAAGTCCAAACTAAAGTTTCATGATTCAGATAGGGCAGTGTTTCTCGCCCTTTTTGTAGAAAGTACCCCATCAGGCATAAGTATTTTTCCTAAGTACCCCCAAATGCACAGACATATTAATAGGTAACAAAAATAAGTGAAATGCACCAGCCACTGAGCACCCCTTACCAAAGCTCCAGATACCCCCAGGAGTATATGTACCACAGGTTCAGAAACTAGGAGATAGGGCATGTAATTTTAATCATCTTTCTAATTTACCTTTATCATCAAATTTGTTTTGTTCTCTAGGCATTCTTAGTTGAAATCTAAACCTAGGTAGGCTTATATGCTAATTCCTTAGCCCTTGAAGGCCACCTCTTATCTGAATGCATTTGACAGTTTTCACAGCTAGAGGGCGTTAGTTCATGTGTTTCATATAGATAACATTGTGCTCAAGCGCGTGGAGCAATTTAAGAGTCAGCACTAATTGCCTGAAATGTAAGTCTGTCAAAAGATCTGAGATAAGGAGGCAGTCTGCAGAGCCTTAGATAGAAGGTAATTACAGAGGTAAAAAGTCTATTAATATAACTGTGTTGGTTATGCAAAACTGGGGAATGGGTAATAAAGGGATTATCTATCTATTTAAATGATAACATTTTTGGTGTTTACTATCCCTTTAAAGGAAATCATTGCAATATGTATTATTCATTATTTAAAACGATTTTACCTTTACTTTTTTTTAACTTAATTTGTGAGGGGTCTATTACTTCCTATCTCAACCTCACAAATGGGGGTTGTGGTCTCCACATGAAGGCAAATGAGCAGCTTTTGTTTTAAAGTGTTGAAAGGAGTCATCTGCTCTAGCTGTTGTCAGTGTATTGGCTATGCCTAGTAAAGGACTTTAACTGCAAAAATCATGTGACAGTAGAACTTGACTTATGCAATGATAGCTCTTATCTAGCTGCAGGCAGTGGCTGCAGTTAGAATTTCTAAGTGCTCATTTAGCAAGAACACAAGTAAGTTGTTTACTGTTTTTTAACACAATCTGTTTCTTTTTGTTTGCTTTGATTTAAAAGATTTGTTTTTACTAAAGGAGTACTGTTTCATATCCCTTTAATGGTTCTTTATCTCTTGCCTGAGTAGTGTTGCAGCCCTCTCTTTCAGCCAAACGGATAGAAGTCTGATTTCAAGCAGCTCATTACTACCTAAAATTGAATGTGCTCAGTGACTAAACATAACTATTTAGATTTGCACCAGCTGTCATGTAGTGACAGCATCTTTAAAGGGACATAAAACCTACATTTTTTCTTTCATGATGCAGACAGAACATGTGATTTTAAACAACTTTCCAATTAGCTTCTATTATCTAAATTGCTTAATTCTCTTGGTATCCTTAGTTGAAAAGCTTATCTAGGTAGGCTCTGGAGCAGCAATGCATTACTAGGAGTTAGCTGCTGATTGGTGGCTGAACAAAACTGCGTCTTCAGATAGCTCCCAGTAGTGCATAGCTGCTCCTTCAAAAAAAGAATACCAAGAAAACAAAGCAAATTGGATTAAAGACGTAAATTGGAAAGTTGTTTGAAATCACATGCTGTATTTGAATCATGAAAAATAAGAGCAAAATGTTGGGTTTAATATCCTTTTAAATAGTTTGGAATATGTATTCTTTCAAAATGTTGCACCTGTGATTTTCATATTAATATTTGCTTAGATGATAAGAGTTTCTAAGCAACTCTTCCATATTAAGATCAGAGGGCACAAAATGTTTGCAAATTTGGTTAATTTGCATACGTACAGGAAGATGTAAAAGGATTTCAGTTGTACCTGTATGTAAATATGAGAACGATGATAGAAGACAAATCTACTAGTGCTGTTCCCAGATCCCAGTACCCACGGCTTCTACACATCTATTGCTGAATTCTCTCTGTTTAGATTACTTTGTATAAGTTTATAAGTACAACTCACTCTGGTTGTCTTATACACTTTCCATTTGAGCGCACTGAGGTAGATGGTAAATCCAAGCGTATAACTAACACTATGTTTAACATCACAAAAAATAAACATAAGCTTCAGTCATCATTTATTAAAAAAACGTGTTAATCTCAAACTATCTGTGCCAAAACTATATCGCTAACTCAGCGCCTCTGGCCGCCCACGGCACAGCACTCTTCTCAAATAAGGTGATGTTTTCAACCTCTAAACCAATAGCCGTGTGTGTCATCTGACAGAGTTCTGTATCCACACACAGCTATTGGTTTAGAGGTGGAAACGTCACCTCATTGAAGAAGAGTGCTGTGCCGTGGGCGGCTGGAGGCGCTGAGTTAGCGATATAGTTTTGGCACAGATAGGGTGAGATCAACACGTTTTTTTTATGTAAATGATGACTGAAGCTGTTTATTTTTTATTGATGGTAAAGCCTATCGTTTGTTATACGCTTGGATTTACCATTACTTTAACATAACATTTTTACAAACATTGTTGCAAACACTGTTGCCATATTGTGCCCCTGAGCTTACCTTTGCATCGTGGAAGTTTAATTTTGACTTCAATATTTCTTTATGCTACACGTGGATAGTTACTTAGTTTATATATTTTTATATAATTCAGGTATTTCTCTTCTTGAAAACATAGAAAGGCATCACTCTCCCACGATCACTTTCCACTATACCCCAAATTAGTGATCCTGTGCATTACTGTGTTCCAGATTGTTGCGACAGCATGCTATCCGCCAATAAGGAGCAAGCATTTGGAGGGCAGTGGAAAGCACCAAATGCAGCAGTACCTTCAACATTTTCAAGGAGAGGAACCTCTCAGGCATGTGCGTTATGTTCTTTAGTTTACATAAATAGCATCCTAATCCCATAGGAAGTTATGACTCATTAAAGGGACATAAAACCCCATGATTCAGATAGAACATACAATTTTAAACAACTTTCCAATTTACTTCTATTATCAATTTTTCTTTGTTTTTGTTGAAAAGCAGGAAAGTAAGATCAGAATGTGCACGTGTCTGCAGCACTATAAGGCAGCAGTTTTGTGAAAATGTTATACATTAGCAAGAGCACTAGATAGCAGGACTATTTCCTTTAATGCAGTGCGCCAGACATGTGCACACTACCTATCTAGATATCTCTTCAACAAAGAATATGAGAACAACGCAAATTTGATCATTTCTAAGCCCTTGAAGGCAGCTAGACAGCGCTAGTTTGTGTGTGTGCGCCATATAATTAACATTGTGCTCACTCCCGTGGAGTTATTTATGAGTCAGCACTGATTGGCCAAAATGCAAGTCTTTCAAAAGAACTGAAATAAGGGGGCAGTCTGCAGAGGCTTAGATACAAGGTAATCACAGAGGTAAAACTTATATTAATATAACTGTGCTGGTTATGTAAAACTGGGGAATGGGTAATAAAGGGATTATCTATCTTTTTAAACAATACAAATTCTGCCGTAGACTTTCCCTTTAAAGGGACACTGAACCCAAAAAAAATATTTCATGATTCAGATAGAGCATGCAATTTTAAGCAACTTTCTAATTTACTCCTATTATCAATTTTTCATCATTCTCTTGCTATCTTTATTTGAAAAAGAAGGCATCTAAGCTTTTTTTTGGTTCAGACACTGGACAGCACTTTTTTATTGGTGAATCAATTTATCCACCAATCAGCCAGAACAACCCAGGTTGTTCAGAAAAAATGGGCCGGTATCTAAACTTACATTCTTGCATTTCAAATAACGATACCAAAAGAATAAAGAAAATTTGATAATAGGAGTAAATTAGAAAGTTGCTTAAAATTGCATGCTCTATCTGAATCACGAAAGAATAAATTTGGGCTCAGTGTCCCTTTAAGGTTAACAAAACTATCCTTGCTCTTTTTTCACGATACATAATTGAAAAGTTTGCCTCTGAGTTAATGCTTACTTCTGCACAGTGAGGTAAAAATTCTGTTTAATTTATTACTCCAACAACACGTAATAATTAGACATTCATGATTTAGACAGAACATACAATTAAAAAAAAAAATCAAATTTACTTCTATTATTTAATTTGCTTCCTTCTCTTGTTATCTTCAGCTGAAAGGTTTATCTAGGTAAGCTCAGGAGCAGCAAATAACCTAAGTTGCTGCATAAATATACCGATTGTCATTGGCTCACTCATGTGTTCAGTTAGAAACCAGTAGTGCATTGCTGCTCCTTCAACAAATGATACCAAGAGAGTGAAACAAATTGGATAATAGAAGTAAATTGAAAAGTTCTTTAAAATTGTATGTTCTAAATAAATCAGAAAAGAAAAATTTGGGGTTTCATGTCCCTTTAAGTGTGTATACAAGAATGACCTTTAGTATGCATTGTTGCAAAGCTCAAGGACTTAAAATTGCATTTGTTGTTATCCAATACAATGCTTGGAACTGTAAAGACAAATGAAACAAGTATTACAATGGGCCTTTCTTTAACCATGTACAATTACTAACCTAAGTTATTAAGTAATGCAAATATAGTTAAGGAAGCGATTAAGGTTACTCATAATTATAGGTAGAAAAGCAGTTATATGACCAGTGTAAGACAGCTTTGCCTATTAATGAGTCAAGCCTTTTCTTAACTTTATCATGGGTGATTAAAGTTAAGAAAAAAAATATGTATTCTTAGTGATATCTTTATAATAATTAAAATTAGCACAAATATGAGAGAGCTGTCTTTCAATAGCTACCTTACCACAAAATGTCATGTTTCTCTTTATGGGCTGTTTGGGAGCACAGCCAGAACTCGAAGAAAACATACCTGCTTACATACAAGATTGCCAGTCTCCTTTTTCCCACACATTTACAGCCTAGGTGTGTACATCTACTCATATCCAAATCAACAAGCAGTTCCAGTTTGTCTAGAAATGTTGAGAAATTGTATGCAAAAGAATAGACAATATGGATGAATGCCTGGATTTTCTCATATTTTCCCACAACACTAATATGAACCATATTTTCATAATGTTTATTTACGTTTTTGTTTTTGAACAATTGCCTTGGGGATCAGAAATGAGAGAGGGGTGTATTCAATGCAGAGCACAATGGTATTATAAGTGAAGGAATTGGAAGAATGTTTTATATAGCAATCCTACTCTGACAGATTGTTTACACAATAAGAGGAGATGCACAAAAGATTGAGCAGCCGGTCCAATATCCATACATAAATATGTCTAAAAAACCCCCAAAAATCTAAAGGGGCTGCTCTCCCACCTACAATTAAATTAAAATCAATATATCACTGTCAATTAACAATGAATAATAGAGTCTGTAACCAATATACTGTATAACTATCAATCTAAAGTGAAATAAGTGATACAGTCTATACTTAAAAAAAAAAATATATATATAATAGTTATTGTAAAAATATATTGCGGTCTCTATTTGACACTAGATGAAAGCCTCTGTTATTCTAGTACAGAAGTGTTAATGCAGCTCCACATGACTACTTTCGGGAAAAGGCATCTGAAATAATCAAAATAGAAGGGACACTCAAGCAGCGCACGTGGATTATAAACGCACATGCTGTGATGGCACTAAAAAATCTGTGGAAATAAGACCAGCTGGTCTTCACAAAAACCAGCACACAGTACTCCTGACACTGCAACGTCTTACCTTCTCCAGTGAGCGCACACCAAAAGTCAGTAACACAAGTATGTGCAAATGTCTATTTATTGCTATGCAACACACTTCTCTGTATATTAAAGCGGTTTCATCAGGAATATAAATAAGTTTTAAATGCTACAAAGAAAGGACCTATACGTGTTGCCATGGAAACCAAAATAAACAAAATAATATCACAGGGTAAAAAGCAAATTGTCACTAAAAAATATTCCTAGTCTGTACATTTCCTGAATGGGCATCTTCAGGAATTTTTCCAGAGGGGACAAAAAAAATGTCCCAACAGCTACAGGCTGTTATAATAATTATAATAACCAACTTGATTTTATAGTCCTAAAAGATGTATCTAACAAGTTAAACAAATGTAATTTTGTCTGCCTCTGTTATCTCTCTTTTTAAAGAAAATTAAAAAAAAATATCGCATTTTCACAAGGATCACATGATTTCTAGAAGGTCTTGTAACCTCTAATTTAAAGGGATAGTAAACACAGAAAAATTTATTTTTTAACCTTTTCCCGCCGTTATATTCCGTCGCAACAGTGCTGGGCTTTAAAGCCGTTATGACAGAATACAAAGTCATAGCCAACGGCTGTCCTGAAGCCTACTGCGCTTGCAGGATTTGATCGCGGTCTGGAGGGCGTTCCTAGCGTCATAAGGACGCCCCCCCCAGACTCGATCCCATAATTGAAATCCGATGTAGACTTTATAACCCGGTCACAAAAGGGTTAAAAAGATAGATAATCCCTTTATTTACTATTCACCAGTTTTGCATAACCAACACTGTTAAAGAAATATATTTTGACTTTGCTATCCCTTTAAATGAGGGAATTCCCCTCCTTTAAAATTAGTGATTGGGTAAATAATTTATTAATAAAGCTTATCATATGGACTAGCGAGATTCTTCTCTTTCCTGTTAAAAGGACACAAATGTAAAAATTGAAATGTGCGTGTGTGCATTCATTTTTGCAGTGTACTTGCATTAACAAAAACGTTCCAAATCCTATTATGTATTGCTGTTGCAGGTGCATATGTACATATGCTGCACAAGCCCAGTGCACAGACATTTAAACACTGTGCCTGTTCAAAGAGACAGCAGTAAGATGTATCATGTCAGCGATGATTTAGTTTGGGTCATACAAGCCACCACTAGATCTCTGAACAGGTTCTGTATTTGAAAGTGGGTTCAACAGGTACATATGTACATGAAAAACAAAAGGAAAGAAAGAGGCGCCGTATGTGTGAATCAGTAACACAAGCTGGAAATAGACGAACTAGAGACACAGGGTACTCACATTGTGCAAAGGCACTCTCTTATGCCAATAGGAGCAGGCTGGTTTTTGGCAGCAGACCAGCTAGCTGATCACAGGCAGGTACCAGGAACCCCAGTTATAAAGCCAACGGATTGGTAACAGGGCTCAGGTAAACTCCAGCTCCAAAAGCAGAGGATCAGCAGCCAGGATGGTAGTGGGAGGGCGGGGACACACCTTCCCTTGGTAGCGTAGTAGATTATACACTCAGCAATGAGATTATACACTCAGCAAATTGGATTTTTTAAAAATTTGTATAAAACATAGTTAAAAACAACTCATGCTTATTTGTGCAATCTAAAGCATGGTACAACAATGCAACACGTTTCATGGACAAACCGTTTCATCAGGTATAAAGAAATAATATAAAAATGCCCCTTATATAGAGCTACGCTACCAATCAATGTAAAAAACACGCCCTCCCCTTCCAACAAGCTCACAGGCCAATCAGATGACCCTTCATCTTGTAAGAATCTAATTGTCACAACTGTATCAAATTAGCATCAAAACCTATACTGAAGCTAAATATTAAAAGTTATTAACTGCTAAGCAGGTATCATTTTAGGTTATGAATATACACCACTAACACTATTACACAAATAATTATTATCACCAGCATATCCACATTTCTTTAACACTTTATTATTGTCACTCCAATAGTCAATGACTATTAGTTTAGATTATTGATTCACATACTTTATTCATAGTCATATATACGGTGACATAGAATTAATATATTTATTGCATTGTACAATACGTACACATTTTACACATGTTTCACTTATAGCACCCATTATGGTTGCGCAATTGCGCAGTTTACACAAGTTTATTATATTATATGTATCTCTTGAGACGTTCGTTAGCAATCCCACATTCAGTGTCTGGAGACATTAATCCTTATACTTAAAGTGAAGGTAAACTTTGATGAATGAAAGCCCGTTTTTTTAAAAATACTATTAAAAACAGGGGCACTTTCATTCATCAAAGTTTACAAAGCAGCCATTTTGATTAAAACTTACCTCTAATCTTTGCACAAGAGCAGCTTCCACCACCCGGAGATCCTCTCTTCACACGTCATCAATGACTAATCCAGCTTCCTCCAATCACGGCTTTCCCCCCAGGGTAGTCATTGCCTGAGGCCATTGATGACGTGTGAAGAGAGGAGCTCCGTGTGGGGGAAGCTGCTCTGGCTGTAAAAAAAAAAGAAAAGAAAAAGTTTTTAATCAAAACGTCTGCCTTCTAAACTTTGATGAATGAAAATGCCCCTGTTATTAATAGTATTTTAAAAAAAAAACGGGCTTTCATTCATCAAAGTTTACCTTCAATTTAATCACAGTGGCATAGACTTTGATATCAGCACGTTTTGTTGGGCCACCACACTGGGTGTGTTCTCCAGCAACCTATTGGATCTTAGTTCGTTTATTGGGCCCGTCCACATAGGTCTCCACTGTAGACGTTGTTCGGAAAAATAGGTGATTTTTTGGATAGAAAATAATGTATATGTGCGCTAGAAGAAAGCTATAGGGTTTATTGTTCTTTCAAATATTTGATATATATTAAATGATCATAAGTGAAATGAAAATATTTGCAAAATGTGTGCAAAGTGTGTTTGCAAATTTTTTTGCCGATATAAAATAGAAAATAATAAAATAGAAAATAATTAAAAAATGTTTTATTTGTGCTTGCATGAAACAAAATCTTCAACAAAGAATAACTATGTTATCAAAAAAATTGTTGAATTTTCAACAAAGGGTAACTATGATATAAAAAAATAGTTGAAAAAAATGTGTTATTTGTGGTTTCATAAAACAAAATCTTCAACAAAGGATAACTATAATATGTTATTTTGTGCTTGCATGAAACAATCTTTAACAAAGGATAACTATAAAAAATAATAAGAGAAAAGAGAACAGCGGAGTCTCTATAGAAGTGCGCAAATGATCACAGCATGTAGAAGATGGCGGATTCAGCAACCAGCAATCCAGGCAGCTCTCTTAGAAGTGTAAGATGAACTTCGGGAACCTGTGGATGACAAATAAAAGAGGCGCCTCATGGGACAAGTATCGTCTTGAGCAACAGAGGAGAACAAAAACAGCGGACCCCCCACAGAGTATTACTCACAAGAGAGGCGGTACAAACGTGTACCCAGACAAGCAGGACGGAACCAGAAGTCGCCCGTCAGACAAGCGTAAGCTCAGTACGCTCAGCCTGATGAAACGACTATATGTTGAAAAACGCGTTGCTGGACGCATGTTTTTATCTGTTTATACTCAATAAATATATCCTTGGGTATATCACACCTGCCTGATATCTATTATTGTTGCCGCTGGTGCAATTAAGTTCTGTTCCTGATCTCTCCCTGGAGGTCCGCTGTGCCGAGTTTCCACCAACTCCATTGGCTCCTCTGCTGGGTCGACTCTGACGCTGTCTGCCGAGTGATGTTTGCCTTAGCGTACTGAGCTTACGCTTGTCTGACGGGCGACTTCTGGTTCCGTCCTGCTTGTCTGGGTACACGTTTGTACCGCCTCTCTTGTGAGTAATACTCTGTGGGGGGTCCGCTGTTTTTGTTCTCCTCTGTTGCTCAAGACGATAAAAAATAATAGAATTTTCAACAAAGCCTGACTATAATATAAAAAAATAGTTGAATTCAAATGTGTTGTATGTGCTTACATCAAACAAAATCTTCAACAAAGGATATTGAAATACCAAAAAACTGTTTAATAAATATTTATAACAATCTTATGATTGTATTGCTCATAAAAAATTCTCTTTAAAATTTACATAATATGACCGGTCCTTTCTTTAGTTTGATTGTACTATATTCAATAAAAAAAAAAATATATATAAAATTACAAAATATTGCAAATACAATCAGTCTCAAAGCTCTTGAAAAGTCTCTTTGTGAGAATTCTCCTTTTGCAAAATAGAACCACCTGTATCAGTTAAATCGTTGGAATAATAACTGAATAACAATGGTTTTAATAAAAAAGTCCAGCACTTAGGATTTTATCCTTTTTCATAGAAAGTTTAAAAGTGTCCCTTTAGTATTGTGGTACTTTTAACTCTGTAAGCTTAATTCAAGTAGTAGGTGAGATGTTCTAAAATGCCTTTATGTACTTGGAATTCAAGTTAAAAGTTCATATAAGACTTTGTATACAGCTGATAGCGGTATGCTAGCACACTACGTCTAGACTCTTACACCCCTTGTTAAAGTGCCTACCTTTTGCTTGCTGTTGCTCTTTAGTTATTTACTCCTTCCTGATAATATGAACAGAGCTTCAGCATGGGTGTCTGTGGAGTCTCGTATTGTCTGCTTAGCCCACTCACTGCTTCTCCAATGTGGTCTGTTTGGTCCAAGTCACCTGATCCTAACACCAAGTCAGGAGGAATTTCAGGCGCATTGATCAGTAATCTGTGAAGAAAATCCTTAAAGTGAAGGTAAACTTAAACGTTTTGTAATAAATAAATCAATATATCAATCCAAATTATTAGGAGTTTCATTCATCAATACTTGTATATTTCAATGTTACCTTAGATAGATTATGTTTTTAGCCTCGAATAGCCTATCCGAAAATCAACCCGTAATTATTATTTTTTTTCTAAACAACGATCACGTTGTTTAAACAGCCAATTGATTCTTTGGCCGTTAGGCGGCCGTCAATTGACGTAAGCATGGGTCGTTCAATATGCGCATGCGTAGCATTTTGTAGTTTTTGCGGCCAAGCGAGCGCGTCCACGTTTCGCGCATGCGCATTAACAAATTTCTTTGTCAGGCACAGTTGAAAGCAAAGACCGCAATTAACGCATGCGCAATGGTGATAGTGATTTAAGGATGCGCATGCGCGGTGAGTAGATCCTCGATGTGCACGAGCTTACTTTACACGTATAGAGCGGGTGGGACCGCTCTATACGTCACTGCATCTGAAAGCCGGAACTTCTGAATGGGAGGAGAATCGGAAGGCAACGGTAAATAAAATGTGGTTTTAAAAGTATATAAATAACAAAATTTTTATTAAAAAAAAATAGCGACTGGATTTGAAAGTATAAAAGGATTAGAAATCAGAATTATGAATGACCAAAATTTACCTTCACTTTAATCCTTACTTGTTTGGTAAAATACTCACACATTTGCTATACAGCACTACACTCCCGACCAATCAGGACATCGCTATAGCAACCTTTTGTGTTAGAGATCTATCGATCAGGCCCGCTTACGGAGATGCAATCGTTGGCATCTATCAAACTCCACATTATATTTATAAAACTCACATGGATACACGAAATATAAACGTAAGTATGTTCAAACACTTGTTTCCATCGACTAATATGCATGTATTATCGGTGCACAGTTTGTGCGGGGTTGGATGTGTTCATACGATTGTTGCAATTGTAATTTTGGGTTTGAATGTTATTTAATCATAAATGTATTATATACACTTAAATATCAATACTTTTAATACGTAGCTTCAGTGTAGGTTTTGATACTAATTTGATACAGGTGTGACAATTAGATGCTTGCGAGATGAAGGGTCATCTAATTGGCTGGTGAGCTTGTTGGAAGGGGAGGGCGTGTTTTTTACATTGATTGGTAGCGTAGCCCTATATAAGGGGCATTTTTATATTATTTCTTTATAACTGATGAAACGGTTTGTCAGTGAAACGCGTTGCATTGTTGTACCATGCTTTAGATTGCACAAAAAAGCATGAGTTGTTTTTAACTACGTTTTATACATCTTTTTAATAAATAAAATTTTGGAAGTTTTTAACTCTCATTGCTGAGTGTATAATCTACTACGCTACCAAGGGAAGGTGTGTCCCCGCACCCCCACTACCATCCTGGCTGCTGATCCTCTGCTTTTGGAGCTGGAGTTTACCTGAGCCCTGTTACCAATCTGTTGGCTTCACACCTGGGGTTCCTGGTACCTGCCTGTGATCAGCTAGCTGGTCTGCTGCCAAAAACCAGCCTGCTCCTATTGGCATAAGAGTGCCTTTGTGCAATGTGAGTACCCTGTGTCTCCAGTTCGTCTATTTCCAGCTTGTGTTACTGATTCACACATACGGCGCCTCTTTCCTTCCTTTTGTTTTTCCACAGTCGTCTCATCACCTATGGTGAAGTCAGAGTGCTGCCTTTTTCAAGTTGATTTTCCTTTAGTTCCTGCATCAAGGACTGTTCTACTCTGTTCAAACTTTTTGGGAACTTTAAGTATAGATTCCTTTGTCAAATATATGTTTTGTAATTATCCCAAATCTACATAATCATTTTGTGTACTAGCCATCCATACAATATTTGTAGCCGTTAATACTGCTTGCCTCAGTGTGGGGTTGCTGGTCTGAACTAAGATCATATAGTTTTCTGCATTGCCACCCATGCTATATATGAGGAAAGATATTTTGGTATATATCTATATAGACACGTTTTTTACATGTTTAACTGACTCGTTAGTTTGTCTATATTATCTATATAGACATATCTGGTCTTTTTGCTTGTAGCGCTTCCTATAGGAGCAAGAGAGATATATATTGTTACATGTTACATATATATTTATTGACTCCTGTTTTTTTACATACATACATGAAACAATGTTAACTTTTACTTAAAGCATTTTTTGCTAATACGAGTATAATGCAAAAAGTTTTCTATTCAAAATTGAAATGCCCTTTTACACATTTCAATTTTGACTATTATGTCCCTTTAAGATCTCATGCAACTCTTTAACAAAAATAATAAACAAGATGCAACAAAGAAAAAATGACTATGCATCCCTTCAATTCAAACATCTGAAGAAAAAAAAAGAGGTAAAACAGTTTTTGCAAACAGAAAGTTGTCAAAGGACATAAAGTAAACTATTTAAGATGTTCTGGTCTGTACCTCTTCATTGCAACTTTTTATGTTTTAGTGTGAGAAGCACGTGTTCTGTTACACTTACAGGAGATACAGCCTCTGGTTAGAAGCTATTATCTCACTGCTTATTTTTAAGAGGAGACTTCATGACCTTTATATGTATAGCTTAGAGGGTGATAATATCATAGAAACCTACAAATATTAAGAAATGTAATACATGTTCGGTAAAAACAATATATATATATATATATAACAAATGTGGACATTATGTAAACACCAGGTGTGATACCATTTTTTGATGGCCACAGAAATATTTATTTATGCTATTTAGCAGACACATGTATTGCATTGTTTTCTATAATGCCGGTGTGCTTAAAGGAACAGTAAACACTTTGAGATGTTAATATAAAATGATAAATCGTATATGTCTGCAATATACATTATTTATTTTGTCACCTTGTCCTGTAATTCAAATCTGAAATTGTGAGCTTTTCAGTTCCTGTTAGAAATGGAAGTGCGAAACACTGTCATATTATTATTATTATTATCGGTTATTTGTAGAGCGCCAACAGATTCCGCAGCGCTATTAACAAAGGCGGAGTACAAAAAAAACAAAAAACAGTTATAGGGATCAAATCGGTAGAGGGCCCTGCCAAGAGTTGCACTGTTGTAGTCAGCTCTTGAGAAGGTGATCAACAAACAGCTGGACTCTTAAGCTTACATGCTAGGGGGGTTCAGGGGATAGCAATGGAGGAGAGGAACTGGTATAAAGTAAGGTTAGCGTAGGTTGTATGCATCCCTAAACAGTAGAGTCTTTAGGGAGCACTTGAAGCTTTTAAAACTAGGGGAGAGTCTTGTGGAGCGAGGCAGAGTTCCACAAGATGGGAGCCAATCTGGAGAAGTCCTGTAAACGGGAGTGCGATGAGGTAACCAGAGAGGAGGAGAGTAGGAGGTCTTGAGCAGAGCGAAGGGGACGAGAAGGAGAGTATCTGGAGACAAGATCTGAGATATAGGGGGGAGCAGTGCAGTTGAGGGCTTTGTATGTCAGAGTGAGAATTTTGTGTTTGATCCTAGAGGCAAGAGGAAGCCAGTGAAGAGATTGGCAGAGAGGCGCAGCAGATGAAGAGCGACTTGTAAGGAAGATGAGCCTGGCAGAGGCTTTCATTATGGATTGTAAAGGAGCTAGGCGGTAGGTGGGGAGACCAGAGAGGACAGAGTTGCAGTAATCGAGGCGGGAGAGGATGAGAGAGTGGATTAAAATCTTAGTTGTGTCTTGTGTAAGGAAGTGTCTAAATTTAGAGATGTTTTTAAGGTGGAAGCGGCAGGCTTTAGCCAAAGACTGAATGTGAGGAGTGAAAGAAAGATCTGAGTCAAATGTGACACCGAGATATTCCACACAGCCATTGGCTGCACACTCTAGTGACACCTATTTATAACTGCCCCTAATTGGCCACAGCAACAGAGAAGGTAACCTAAGATACAACAGACTCCCATTGTTTTAGTCACTAAAACTTTACACTTATTTTGTCAATATTTAAACAGCTAATGAAACTTTAACATATACATAAACATGTTATTCTCAGACTAATATTTTCTTTGAATGCATCATTCTATCTAGCATTTATTTAGTGTTTAATGACCCTTTAAAAACTACTAAATTGGTGTAGGTTGTTGTTTTTGAAGGGGCTGGCATGAGATGATTGCTGCTTCATAACAAAAAAACTAAAGATTAGCTGCAATGCTTTTTACGGCACTAATTCTATTTACATGCTATACCCTAAATCGAAAAGTACCAAAAATACATAATCATATACCACTACTACAATGTTAAACACAGTGTAATTTGAATAATTAAGATCCTTAATGGTTGGTTAATTTTAGCAAGCAGCAACAGGAAGAACTCACCGTAACAGTTTTATATTTCCATTAGAACACCCCTTACATTTTCCCCGTTTATATGTTGCATTTTTACGAGACCAATGTATATCGCCCTTTTTACTACTATTTACTTTACATGTGTATGAGAAAAACGAGCATATGCAAATCCTACGTAGCCCTCTTTAGCCATTTACTATTCGGCTGACCTGCATATGGCCAGGCCTAGTGTTAGGCTTCCACTAAATCACCACAGCAAGCAACAGACCAGTTCTTAGGGAAGTGAAGTAAAAGCTCGCAAACTTCCTGAATGTTTGTATTTCCCGCCCAGTCTGTAGCTGACAGCCTGCTGCACACACATTGTGTGTGTTGTTGTGGTACAGCAGAGAGCGTGTTCCGGATCCGCTCCCAGTACTTTGTACTGGTTTGTGACATGCTGGAGCTGTATGGCGATATTTATGTGCCCGTCATGACCCGTAGTAGGTTCGTATGCCTTTAAACAAGCGGAGATGGTTCTGCCTAACCCCAATAATTTCAGCGGGATCTGATGCGTAATGTGTGTGTACTGCACAGGGCTCTTTATTCTTGACATAGCGAGAACTCTGAATCCAGACAGTGCAGAGAATAAGCTGTAAACAAATATGTTGGCTAGCGTGGCATTATTAACATTTAATCCACTGGCTATCAGATGCTACTGAAACGTATTGCTGCGCATTGCTCTCCAGCCTATAATGGCAGTTGAGGGGTTAGGAAAACTTCCATTCTATAAATTGCCTATCAGTATTTGCGAGTGCCTGCTTGCATATATACATATGTATGCATGCCTGCTTTTGTATGTGTGTGCATATATATATATATATATATATATATATATATATATATATATATATATTATGCATGCCTGCTTTTGTATGTGTATATATATGTGTGTATATATATATATATACTGTATATATAATGCATGCATGCCTGCTTGTATATATAATGCATGCATGCCTGCTTGTATATATAATGCATGCATGCCTGCTTGTATGTATATATGCATGCATGCCTGCTGTGTGACGTGTGTATGCTGTTCATGTGTGCTTATAATGTATGCAATAGCTTTACTGTTTGTATAATCTGTAAATGTATCTACTGTTTGTGTATTGCATGCAGGTGTGCAAACAAATGACTATAATGTACATTATGCTTCTTAATTATTTGTGTTGTTACCATACTGTATACCTATATATATATATATATATATATATATATATATATATATATTATGCATGCCTGCTTTTGTATGTGTATATATATATATATACTGTATATATAATGCATGCCTGCTTGTATGTATATATGCATGCATGCCTGCTGTGTGACGTGTGTATGCTGTTCATGTGTGCTTATAATGTATGCAATAGCTTTACTGTTTGTATAATCTGTAAATGTATCTACTGTTTGTGTATTGCATGCAGGTGTGCAAACAAATGACTATAATGTACATTATGCTTCTTAATTATTTGTGTTGTTACCATACTGTATACAGTATGTGTAACCAAAATGTGTCTTTATTCAAAGCTATTTAGTTTGCACATGTATACTGTGTCACTCATTAGAATGTCTTTACTTAAAGGGACATTAAAGGCATTGGATTTAAGAGAAGTACTGAGATGAAAAACATTAAAGTATGACTGCACTCTGGCTTATATACACAAACATGTATTTATTCCTGGGTGTAGGATGTTAATATGTCTGCTTATATTAGTTCACCTGTCAGTGGTGTATGGAAACTAATCTCTTGTAGAAAGGTAGGGACATCTTATAATTTTACTTGGCAGGAAGGTATACAGGGAGTGCAGAATTATTAGGCAAGTTGTATTTTTGAGGATTCATTTTATTATTGAACAACAACCATGTTCTCAATGAACCCAAAAAACTCATTAATATCAAAGCTGAATATTTTTGGAAGTAGTTTTTAGTTTGTTTTTAGTTTTAGCTATTTTAGGGGGATATCTGTGTGTGCAGGTTACTATTACTGTGCATAATTATTAGGCAACTTAACAAATATATACCCATTTCAATTATTTATTTTTACCAGTGAAACCAATATAACATCTCAACATTCACAAATATACATTTCTGACATTCAAAAACAAAACAAAAACAAATCAGTGACCAATATAGCCACCTTTCTTTGCAAGGACACTCAAAAGCCTGCCATCCATGGATTCTGTCAGTGTTTTGATCTGTTCACCATCAACATTGCGTGCAGCAGCAACCACAGCCTCCCAGACACTGTTCAGAGAGGTGTACTGTTTTCCCTCCTTGTAAATCTCACATTTGATGATGGACCACAGGTTCTCCTCAATGGGGTTCAGATCAGGTGAACAAGGAGGCCATGTCATTAGATTTTCTTCTTTTATACCCTTTCTTGCCAGCCACGCTGTGGAGTATTGTCCTGCATGAAAATCATGTTTTTCTTGAAGGATGCAGACTTCTTCCTGTACCACTGCTTGAAGAAGGTGTCTTCCAGAAACTGGCAGTAGGACTGGGAGTTGAGCTTGACTCCATCCTCAACCCGAAAAGGCCCCACAAGCTCATCTTTGATGATACCATCCCAAACCAGTACTCCACCTCCACCTTGCTGGCGTCTGAGTCGGACTGGAGCTCTCTGCCCTTTACCAAACCAGCCACGGGCCCATCCATCTGGCCCATCAAGACTCACTCTCATTTCATCAGTCCATAAAACCTTAGAAAAATCAGTCTTGAGATATTTCTTGGCCCAGTCTTGACTTTTCAGCTTGTGTGTCTTGTTCAGTGGTGGTCGTCTTTCAGCCTTTCTTACCTTGGCCATGTCTCTGAGTATTGCACACCTTGTGCTTTTGGGCACTCCAGTGATGTTGCAGCTCTGAAATATGGCCAAACTGGTGGCAAGTGGCATCTTGGCAGCTGCACGCTTGACTTTTCTCAGTTCATGGGCAGTTATTTTGCGCCTTGGTTTTTCCACACGCTTCTTGCGACCCTGTTGACTATTTTGAATGAAACGCTTGATTGTTCGATGATCACGCTTCAGAAGCTTTGCTATTTTAAGAGTGCTGCATCCCTCTGCAAGATATCTCACTATTTTTGACTTTTCTGAGCCTGTCAAGTCCTTCTTTTGACCCATTTTGCCAAAGGAAAGGAAGTTGCCTAATAATTATGCACACCTGATATAGGGTGATGATGTCATTAGACCACACCCCTTCTCATTACAGAGATGCACATCACCTAATATGCTTAATTGGTAGTAGGCTTTCGAGCCTATACAGCTTGGAGTAAGACAACATGCATAAAGAGGATGATGTGGTCAAAATACTAATTTGCCTAATAATTCTGCACTCCCTGTACTGTAATGTCAGGTGAAACCACACATTTGAAACTTTGACAAACATATCCGCAACATGTCAGTGTTGCTGTTTACAACAGTATTTTTTTTGTGTGTGGTTCTGCAATTTTCAAATGATGCCTAAACATTTATTGGATATTATATTTACTTAAAGGGCCATAATACCCAAATGTTTAAACACTTTAAAGTGATTCAGCATTGCTGTAAAAACCTGACTAGAAAATATCACCTGAACATCTCTATGTAAAAAAGAAAGATATTTTACCTCATAAGTTCCTCATTAGCCACATCCCATTGTAAAGGACTTCTAAGCAGCAAATCAGTATGTCTGTCCCGGGACAGCGGAAGGAGCAAGCTTTCGTGCACACTCATCTTATTTCTCTATTCAGTGTAAGGAAGTTTACAATGAAATCTCATTAGATCACAGTAAAAGAATCCATGACCGTAGCACTGTTGATGCTGATTGGCTGCTGTTCATTTCTTCATTTATTTTTATTTTTTTACCTGCAGCTGAGCAACTTTTTACACAGAACTTACTCTGCTGAGCTGAGGAAGTTGTGAGGTAAAATATCTTCCTTTTTTACATAGAGATGCTCAGGTGATATTTTCCTGTCAGCTTTTTACAGTTATACTGCATCAGTTTCAAGTGATTTAGCATATGAGTATTATGTCCCTTTAAAGTGATTGTAAATCCTAGAATTTGTAAAACACTAGGATTTACAATTGGAAAAAATAAAAGGGACTTTCATTCATGAAGTATAAAATACTTCATGCTGAAAACTTCTTTATTTGTTGGAAGTGTTCCCCACCCCCACTGAGCTTCTCAGGCAGCCCACGGCAGAACGCTATTTTGCTGAGAGGTGACGTTTCCGCCTCTTAGCCAATAGCTGTGCGGTCTATCCGGCCAGGCGCCAGTTGGAACGCATGGCTATTTGGTAAGAGGTGGAAACGCCACCTCACAGTAAATAGCGTTCTGCCATAGGCTGCCTGAGCAGCTCAGTGTGGCGAACGGTTCCAACAAATAAAGGAGCTTTCAGCATGAAGTATTGTATACTTCATGAATGAAAGTACCCTTTATTTGTTCCAATTGTAAATCCTAGCGTTTCACAAACGCTAGAATTTACAATCACTTTAAGGGAATACTAAACCCACATTTTTCTATCTCATGATTCAGATAGAGCATGCAATTTTAAGCAACTTTCTAATTTACTCCTATTATCAATTGTTCTTCGTTCTCTTGCTATCTTTATTTAAAAATCAGGACTGTAAAGCTTAGGAACTGGCCCATTTTAGGTTCAGAACCCTGGATAGCGCTTGCTTATTGTTGGCTACATTTAGCCACCAATAAGAAAGCATAACCCAGGTTCTGAACCAACAATGGGCCGGCTCCTAAGCTTTATATTCCTACTTTTAAAATAAAGATAGCAGAGAGCAAAGAAAAATTGATAATAGGAGTAAATGAGAAAGTTGCTTAAAATTGCATGCTCTATCTGAATCATTAAATAAAAAATGTGGGTTTAGTATCCGTTTAAAGTAAAAAAAAAAACTGAGGTGATGTTTCCACCTCTTACGCAATAGATGTCCTAGCCCAGGGGTCAGCAACCTTGACTCTCCAGTTGTTTTAGAACTACATTTCCCATGATGCTTAAGTGTTTTTAAGCTGCCTAAGCATCATGGGAAATGTAGTTCCAAAGCATCTGGAGAGCCAAGGTTTCTGACCCCTGTCCTAGCCCATTGGCATCATTGAGAAAATAGCACTTTGTCGTGGGCGGCCGGAGATGCTCAGCTCTGCATAAACTGCAGGAAAATAAAGGAACTTTCAGCATGAAGCTTTTTATACTTCATGACTGAAAGTCCCCTTTATTTTTAGTACTGGTAAATGCTAGCATTTCACAAATGCTAGGATTTACCATCACTTTAACCTTTCATGATTTTAGAGTGTGTAATTTGAAGACCCTCAAATTCACTTTTTTTTTTCTTTGGCATCCATCATACATATACATATCTTCAGCAGCAATGCACTTCTGGGACCTACACGTAGCTGTTGATAGGTGACAATACACATTTGTCTCTTGTCATTGGCTAACCAGCTAGCTCCAAGTAGTGCGTCGCTGCTCTGGAGCAGAGTTTAGCTATATGTTTAATACCTTTTGCATAGGTTAAATACATAGTTAGATACATTTTTATAGAACTGTTGCTTGCATATAAAATATTCAAGATTTTCTTTTTGCACTTTTATGTCACTATCTGGTGTCTAAATTGGTCTCTGTGTATATTTTCTTCATCCTTTGACACTGTGAACCAAGTGACTTATACTATATACATTGTCAGGCATGTTCACCTGTCATGTTTCTATCACAACTTTCTAGCCTCTGTTGTACCTGCCATTTCTGTTTGCATACTTAACATGCTTTTGTATCACTTCAGGCCTTATCCATCTCCAGTAAAGGGTAAATGACTATGTCAATTGAGCAACAAAAAGAAAAGCTAATACATTACTGAAGGTTACTAAATCTCAAGATGAATATGTCTGGAGCAAGCTGCGGTAGCCCAACTTCTACAGAGAGCCTTGCTGCTGGAGACTTGTTCAAGGAGCTGTGGTGTAAACTAAAAGAATGCCATGATAAGGAGTTACAAGGTACAAAATAAAGTAGTATGTTGTTAACTGATACCTATCACCCATTGGCTGTACTTGCTGCCCCATAGAAGCCAACAAAACCCTTCAAAGAGCCATAATAGTAAAAAATGAAAAAGTGACATGCTCTAATCCGTTAAAGCATGAGCATGTAATTTTACTACTATTGACCCTGCTCTACTGTGTGTTTAACCCAAGCAAAGTTGTGTGACTGCCGGTGCCTTTGCAGGGTTTAAACACACAGAAGAGCATTGTCAATAGTCATAAAATGAGATACTCTAATTGTTTAGAGCATGTAATTTTTAAACTATTATGGCCCTTCATACCTGATGCATGAGTTGTGTGTGTGTGTGGGGGGGGGGGTAGTATTTTATTGTTCCTTATAGCACATGTTGGCAAATTAACAAAAAGTTATTTATGAATGTGGGACTAAGCATTTGTAACATCACATGTTATGCATTTAAATGATCGACTATCACAGACTTGCACAATAATGGAACATAACAATTGTATATGCTACAATATTTTAAGTCTTGGTAATATAAAAATGTGATGCAAACTATATACTAGTCCACTGTTCAGGACTGCGTAATCTGCTAAAATGTTGTGGTGTAAATAATAATGGCAAAAACAGATCAAAGGGACAGTAAACACTTTGAGATGGTACTATAAAATGATAAATCATATAAATAAATAAAAACCCTGCAATATACTTTTATTATTTATTTTGTCCCCTTTTCCTATAATTCCATTCTAAAAATGTGAACATTTCAGTTCCTGTTAGAAATGTAGTGTAGAACACTGTTATATACCACACAGCCATTGGCTGCATACTCTAGTGACCTATTTATAACTGTCTCTAATTGGTCACAGCAGAGAAAGTAACCTAAGTTACAACATGGCAGCTCCCATTGTTTTATAGACACTAAAACTTTACACTTATTTTGCCAGTATTTAAACAACTAATGAAACTTTAAAAAATACTTCTACATGTTATTGACAGGCTAATCTTCACTTTGAATGCATCATTATATCTAGCATTATTTAGTGTTTAATGTCCCTTTAATAATTTCACCTCTGTATTGTTGGTTAACTGTTAGGTTTGTAATTCTCAAAGCTGCAGTGTTGTAATTTTATTAAGAAGTCTGGTTAAATCTTTTTAATATGGTCTATAAAGTCCCCCAATATTTCTGTAAAGGTGCACTAAAGTCAAAATTACATTTTCATTGTTCAGAGCGTACAATTTTAAAAAACTTTCAAATTTACTTCCATTATCAAAATGTGCACAATATTTTTATATGCACACTTTCTGAAGCACCAGATCCTACTGATACATGAAACCCATACTTTAGTTCATGAGTAAAATAGACCATACATTTTGAAACACATTTTTAATGTACTTCTTTAACCAATTTTGCTTTATTTGCTTGGTATCCTTCATTGAAGGAGCAACAATGCACTACTGGGTGATAGCTGAACACATTGATGAGGCATATATGTGCAGCCACCAATCAGCAGCTAGCTCCTGAGCCTACCTAGATATGCTTTTCAACAAAAGATACAAAGAAAACTGAGCAAATTTAGCTAATAGAAGTAAATTAGAGCACATGATTATAACCCTCTTTCCATCTGAATCATGAAAGAAAAAATGTGGGTTTGGTGTCCCTTTAATGGTCCTTTATCAGCCACTACAAGAGGCGTGTGTTCTCAGTCTTTTTGGAGTCTTCACCCTGACTTTACCGTCACATATTTTATTTGTTTGTAAATGGATGTGGTGTCCCAAATTCACTTGTCATGAAAATTGCTCTCTTAATCAGTCTATCTGCTTAATAATAAGGGGAGCTAGAACAAGTACACAGATATGATAGCAGTATTACATTTGTATCATCTCTTGTTTTACAATGTGGTAATAGTACAGCCTAAAAGTATGACCTTGTTTACTTGCTGCATGTCAAGAGTGAAATTGAAAATGTCCTCACTTATAATGGTGACTGGGGTATTGGGTAAGTGACTGTCTAAAATGTGATGTGTTTTTTATTCTGTTTAATTCCTTAGGCCTAGATTTGGAGTTTGGCGGTAAAAGGGCTGTTAACGCTCCGCGGGCTTTTTTCTGGCCGCACCATAAATTTAACTCTGGTATCGAGAGTTCAAACAAATGCTGCGTTAGGCTCCAAAAAAGGAGCGTAGAGCATTTTTACCGCAAATGCAACTCTCGATACCAGAGTTGCTTACGGACGCGGCCAGCCTCAAAAACGTGCTCGTGCACGATTCTCCCATAGGAAACAATGGGACTGTTTGAGCTGAAAAAATACCTAACACCTGCAAAAAAGCAGCGTTCAGCTCCTAACGCAGCCCCATTGTTTCCTATGGGGAAACACTTCCTACGTCTGCACCTAACACTCTAACATGTACCCCGAGTCTAAACACCCCTAACCTTACACTTATTAACCCCTATTCTGCCGCCCCCGCTGACCCCTGCATATTTTTTTTAACCCCTAATCTGCCGCTCCGTAAACCGCCGCAACCTACGTTATCCCTATGTACCCCTAATCTGCTGCCCTAACATCGCCGACCCCTATATTATATTTATTAACCCCTAATCTGCCCCCCTCAACGTCGCTGACACCTGCCTACACTTATTAACCCCTAATCTGCCGAGCGGACCTGAGCGCTACTATAATAAAGTTATTAACCCCTAATCCGCCTCACTAACCCTATCATAAATAGTATTAACCCCTAATCTGCCCTCCCTAACATCGCCGACACCTACCTTCAATTATTAACCCCTAATCTGCCGAGCGGACCTCACCGCTATTCTAATAAATGTATTAACCCCTAAAGCTAAGTCTAACCCTAACACTAACACCCCCCTAACTTAAATATAATTTACATCTAACGAAATAAATTAACTCTTATTAAATAACTTATTCCTATTTAAAGATAAATACTTACCTGTAAAATAAATCCTAATATAGCTACAATATAAATTATAATTATATTATAGCTATTTTAGGATTAATATTTATTTTACAGGCAACTTTGTAATTATTTTAACCAGGTACAATAGCTATTAAATAGTTAAGAACTATTTAATAGTTACCTAGTTAAAATAATAACAAATTTACCTGTAAAATAAATCCTAACCTAAGATATAATTAAACCTAACACTACCCTATCAATAAATTAATTAAATAAACTACCTACAATTACCTACAATTAACCTAACACTACACTATCAATAAATTAATTAAACACAATTCCTACAAATAAATACAATTAAAATTAAATATTTTTTTATTTTTTGTAACTTAGTTCTTTTTTATTTTTTGTACTTTAGCTAGTTTATTTAATTGTATTTATTTGTAGGAATTGTGTTTAATTAATTTATTGATAGTGTAGTGTTAGGTTAATTGTAGGTAATTGTAGGTAGTTTATTTAATTTATTGATAGGGTAGTGTTAGGTTTAATTATATCTTAGGTTAGGATTTATTTTACAGGTAAATTTGTTATTATTTTAACTAGGTAACTATTAAATAGTTCTTAACTATTTAATAGCTATTGTACCTGGTTAAAATAATTACAAAGTTGCCTGTAAAATAAATATTAATCCTAAAATAGCTATAATATATTATAATTTATATTATAGCTATATTAGGATTTATTTTACAGGTAAGTATTTATCTTTAAATAGGAATAAGTTATTTAATAAGAGTTAATTTATTTAGTTAGATGTAAATTATATTTAAGTTAGGGGGGTGTTAGTGTTAGGGTTAGACTTAGCTTTAGGGGTTAATCCATTTATTATAGTAGCGATGAGCTCCGGTCGTCAGATTAGGGGTTAATAATTGAAGGTAGGTGTCGGCGATGTTAGGGAGGGCAGATTAGGGGTTAATACTATTTATGATAGGGTTAGTGAGGCGGGTTAGGGGTTAATAACTTTATTATAGTAGCGGTGCGGTCCGCTCGGCAGATTAGGGGTTAATAAGTGTAGGCAGGTGTCGGCGACGTTGAGGGGGGCAGATTAGGGGTTAATAAATATAATATAGGGGTCGGCGGGGTTAGGGGCAGCAGATTAGGGGTACATAGGGATAACGTAGGTGGCGGCGCTTTGCGGTCGGAAGATTAGGGGTTAATTATTTTAAGTAGCTGGCGGCGACGTTGTGGGGGGCAGGTTAGGGGTTAATAAATATAATATAGGGGTCGGCGGCGTTAGGGGCAGCAGATTAGGGGTACATAAGTATAACGTAGGTGGTGGTCGGCAGATTAGGGGTTAAAAAAATTTAATCGAGTTGCGGCGATGTGGGGGGAGCTCGGTTTAGGGGTACATAGGTAGTTTATGGGTGTTAGTGTACTTTAGGGTACAGTAGTTAAGAGCTTTATGAACCGGCGTTAGCCCAGAAAGCTCTTAACTCCTGCTATTTTCAGGCGGCTGGAGTTTTGTCGTTAGAGCTCTAACGCTCACTTCAGTAACGACTCTAAATACCGGCGTTAGAAAGATCCCATTGAAAAGATAGGATACGCAAATGGCGTAGGGGGATCTGCGGTATGGAAAAGTCGCGGCTGAAAAGTGAGCGTTAGACCCTTTAATCACTGACTCCAAATACCAGCGGGCGGCCAAAACCAGCGTTAGGAGCCTCTAACGCTGGTTTTGACGGCTACCGCCGAACTCCAAATCTAGGCCTTAGATTCCAGATGGGGCTGCAACATATTGCTGGCCTCATTGGTATCAAAAGGTTAACTCTAACCTGACTTTTTGCAGTGTAGTCTATCCCGCATTTAACTCCTTTCTTCAAGAAATGACTGCAACCCATTTATAGTAACCCTGTTTTAACCATCCCTAAGAGGCCAAATACTAATTATTTCCCTTCTTGGGTTTGTCCAGTAACTTGATCCTTGGTTACATAGGGAAATCCTTTTTATTTGGCTTGTTAGTGGTGCAGTTGTGTAGTACATCCTTCATGAACCCACTTGCCTCTCGGGCAGGCAATAGTTTAACCCAGGCCTTAAAGGGATATGAAACCCATTTGTTTTCTTTCATGATTCAGATAGTACGTACAATTAAAAAAACTCTCCAATTTACCAATATTATTAAATTGGCTTTATTCTTTTGGTATCCTTTGTCTAGCTAACTCCAGTAGTGCACTGCTGCTAATTAAACACATCAGCTAGCTGCAAATTGTCATTGGTTTAGCTGATAAGAGGCCACCAATTTGCAGCTAGCTCCCAGTAGTCCGTTGCTGCCCCTGAGCCTACCTGGGTATGCTTTTTAACAGAGGATACCAAGAGAACAAAGCAAATTAGATAATAGAAGTGACTTGGAAAGTTGTTTTTAAAATTGCATACATTTCCTGAATCATGAAATAAAATGTTTGGGTTTCATATTCTTTTACACAACTTTATCTGCACCTTTTTAAATTGGCCACTTTTTTAAAAAATAATCTTTTTTTTGATAAAGCAGCTGACATTATAGTGCACTCTGCCAGCTAAGGAGTTAAAGGAACAGTCGACTCAACACCAGAATTTTTGTTGTTTAAAAAGATAGATAATCCCTTTATTACACATTCCCCAGTTTTGCATAACCAGCACTGTTATATTAATACACTTTTTACTTCTGTGACTAACTTGTATCTAAGCATCTTCTGACCGCCCCTAATCACATGACTCTTAGTTATTATCTATTGACTTGCATTTTACCCAATTAGTGCAGTGTCTGCCACTAGCCACGAGCGTGATCACAATGTTATCTATATGGCCTACATGAGCTTGCTCTCCCCTGCTGTGAAAAGCTAATAAAAAAGCAGAGGACTTCAAGGGCTTAGAAATTATCATATGAGCCTTCCTAGCTTTGCTTTCAACTAAGAATATCAAGAGAACAAAGCAAAATTGTTGATTAAAGTAAATTGTTAAGTTGTTTAAAATTACATGCCCTATTTGAAAAATGAAAGTTTTTTTTTTTTTTTTTTTTTTTTTTTTTTTTTGGACTTCACTGTCCCTTTAACCTTAATGCTTTACTTAGTGTTAGGCTAGTACATATGACCTCTGATATTAATGCAATTTAAAATGACTTTGTGGTATAGTCCCATCTGAACAGTCTCCTTTATGATCAGTGGCATTTCAAATGTGTAACATCTAGGTGTTTTACTGGACACTTATGAGTTACAGGGTGCGCAGAGGGGAACTTGAATTGCATCCCTGGATAGCACATGAATAGTGAACCTGGACAGCACTATTCATGTTCCTCTCTGCAGCATGTGTAACTTATATGTCCAGGAAAACATGGCTGAGGTGGCAACCCTGGTAACATCCTGGTGACATGGGATTAGTGATTGGCAGTGCTGCTGCTTTTTTTTTTTTTTTTTTTTTTTTAAATCTTTTTATTAGGGAAAGGACGAATCATACATGGTGTCATGCTGTCTTGAGCCAAAAAAGTTACATTGTAACATAAAAACTTCCATATATATGTATTCCAACATCATACAAAAAACAAGGAATAACCAAAAATAAATTCAAAACATATACATACACAAGACAGCAATTAACATCATCTCTACTGTAGTATTACCATAACGCAGCTTTTATAACATTTCCTGATCAAAATGTTGCTATACTATATATTATAGATTCCCTACTTATTACAAGGATAGACCAAGGGTGTATTGGAACACCGTAGAAAAAAGACCCAGAAGAAAAGAAAGAAAAAGAGAGAGAGGAGAAGAAAAAAAAAAGGGAAAAGGGACCCCAACACCCCCCGCTCTCGATAATCCTCACCCGGCCCCGTCGTTGGAGGGTCCACTAGGCTTTTTAACCACCTCTATAATTCCTTATCCACGAATTAGGGAATATTCCAAGTATTACCAGTTCAGAAAAACTGATCGAAGAAAGGAAGGGGGACAAAATTTGCTTCTGGACCGGAGTTGGAAATGTTGCAATCACGGAGGCCCAACCAATCAAAAAATTTTTTTATTCTGGACTCCTTTACCTGTTGTAAATGAAATGATTCATAAATAATCTGTTCTCTAATACCTTTCAGTATAGAAGCCAAACTAGGAGCTTTAACAGACTTCCAGTTCTTAAAAATAATATGTCTAGTAGTAAGTATGATAATATTAACTATGCGTCTATCTATATTCAATCTGACATCAGTGACCAAAAAAAGAATGTCTTCTAGAGAAAGGGAGTGCTATATCTTAAAAACCCTGTTTACCCAAAATTGTATTTTATACTACAACTGTCGAATCTTTGGACAAAACCATAACATATGAGCCAGATCCGCACATGGGCATGAACATCTATAACAGGCTGCACCTTGTTCTGGATAGAATCTGGATAATTTAACTGGCGTTAGATAAAGATTGTTGATTAATTTTAGATGAGATTCTTTCCAGCCCACTGATATAGGATAACTAGAAGCCTGAGAGAGGCTGAGTACAATCTTCTCTGTATCAATTGTTTCAATAGTCGACCTCCAAGAAGCACATAGTTTATCCATAGCCAGAGTACCTTGTTTGGACAGCATTACATCATAAATTAGAGATATAGATGCCTCTCCCCCTCTAAATTTCTGGATACACATCTTCACGTCTGACCAATCAGATGTGAAAGAAGCGTACCATTTCTGAGATGAGACATAATGTCGGATCTGGAAATACGCATATTGATTCCTACATGGAAGAGCAAACTTTTGACACAGGGTGGTCCAAGGATGAATTCGAAAATCAGGAGTCAACAGTTGAGATATATCTTTAAGCCCCTTCTCTCGCCAATTTTTAAACACCATCTGCTCTATACCCGGAAGAAAGAGTGGGTTACCCATAATCGGCAGGAATTCAGAAAATGCAGGATCAATTTGAAGAGCATGACCAGCTTTATACCAAGCAGATATTATATTCTTAAATGAGCACAGTTTCTTAACATGTATCAGTAAATTTGGAGATGCGCAGTGCAAGAGAGCACACAATGACTAAGGAGAAACCAAGTGTTCTTCAAGAGCATGTGACGAGACTATATTAGATTGGGCAATCCAATCAAATGCAAATTTCAATAAAGTTGCCAAATTATAAAATTTGATATTTGGAAGAGCCAACCCAGCTGCAGGAAATTTATTGGTCAATCTCTTAATTGATAAGCGCGGCTTTTTACCTTTCCAAATAAATTGAGAAAACCAAGACTCCATTTTCTTTAAATCTTTATTTAATATATATAATGGCAGGTTTTGCAACAAATATAAAATACGCGGAAAAATTAATGTCTTGATAACACTTATGGAAGCTGAAATAGAAAGCGGAAAGATCCTCCACAACTGTAAATCATCTTGAATCTTCTGGAAAAGGGGTAGAAAGTTTTCCGGATACCAGAATTTAGGATTTTTATTTATATCCAGACCCAAATATTTGATGCTTCTTACTCTTCTGAACTTACTTACGGTTACCTTCCCCTCTTCCGGACCCAGCCACATTATTTCACTCTTATCAATATTAATCTTATATCCTGAAAAGGAGCTAAATTCCTCCAATACCTGAACTATATCTGGAATAGCAATCGCAGTATTCTGGATAAATATTAACATATCGTCTGCGTATAATAAAAGTTTTAAACTTTGCGTTCCAAGTGGAATCCCCTTTAATACATCTCTTAACCGAACTGCAAGAGGTTCTAGCGCAATATTAAAAAGGAGGGGGGACAACAGGCATCCCTGCCTCATTCCCCTTTGTAAAACAATTGGCGCCGAGATAGTTTGATTGATCAACAGGAACGATCTGGGATTCTGATAAATTTTCCTAATAATTTTGACAAAGTTATCTGAAAAGCCGAATTTAGCGAGTGTACGGAAAAGATGCGACCACGATATACTATCAAATGCTTTGACAGCATCTAAAGTTAACACAGCCCGGTCTTCCACGCCGCTATCAATTCTAAGTGGCTCATTATTCCACATATAATCCACAAGCGTAATTCATTTCCGAATATTTTTCGTCGGATTACGAGCGGTCATAAATCCTGTATGGTCAGGATGAATAAGATTATCCAGACAATATGAGAGTCTGGCGGATAAGACTGACGCTAAAATTTTATAATCAGCGTTAAGCACTGAGATTGGCCTATAAGAAGCAGGGTCCATAGGATCTTTGCCTTTTTTTAAAATTAAAGAAATATTAGCAGCTGTAAAGAGGTTAGAGATAGGATTATCGGAAGAAAAGTAAAAATGTAAAAGTTTAACTAATATGGGGGTAATTTCCTCAGCTAATATTTTATAATACTCTGCGGGTAGCCCATCTGGGCCTGTTGCTTTACTCATCTTTGCAGCTTTTATTGCAGTAATGATCTCTTCCTTATTAAAAGGTGCATTCAACCTTCCCAGATTTTCTGGTTGTATTCTAGGCACCTTGGTCTTAGACCAAAAATTTTCTTGTTTCTTTAAATCAGCAGGGACCTCCGTATAAAGCTGTTGATAGTATAAAGAAAAAGCGTTAGATATATCCTTAGTCTCATTGTAATAGGTTCCCTCTACCTGAATAATGGGAATAAAATTTCTCCTATTCCTAGTTTTAACCAATCTGGCAAGATTTTTTGCCGAACAGCCGTGAAAACTTCTAAAGCGTAGATTAATTTTGTGTTCTTCTTCATGATGTTTTTGTAATAGAAATGCCTCTCTCTCTTTTTTCATTTCAAGATATTTAGACCAATTATGCATCGAACGACTCAAATAATAATTTCTAAAAGCATTCCTGACTTGATTCGTTAATTGGACTTCCTGGGCCCTTTTTTTCCTGTTAAAAGTAACCATGTAGCCTTTAATGGCGCCTCGTATGACCGCCTTAGATGCCTCCCAGAAAGTTTCAATTTTCTGTAAATGGGCAATATTAAATAGACAAAAATCCTTGAAGCTCTGTTTTAACCAGAGTGTGAATCTAGGATTATTCACAAGATAACGGGGAAAGAAAAATGCAGAACCTTTCATATTAGACATAATCTGTCTATCCAAAACTAGAGAAATAATAGCATGATCTGTAACTACAATTTCTCCAATTGCGGCCTCTATTCGCCCAATAGATAAACCCTCTGCTATAAGAAACATATCTATTCGCGAGAAAGTTTTATGAACTTTAGATTCACAAGAGAACTGTCGATCGTCAGGGTTAAGATTCCGCCAGATATCTACCAGTTGTAGTTTTCGATAGAATTTACTAAAATGTTTAGAGCATCTCCTATTCTCTGAGACATTCCTTTGTGAGAATCGGTCCAGCTCCGTACACATGGTCACGTTAAAATCGCCCCCTATAATAAGATTCTGCTTAATGAAAGGAAATAATTTAATTTTAATTTTGTTCCAAAATTCAATTTTAAATTTATTAGGAGCATATATATTACAGAGAATAAACTCATTATTAATGACAATACGTAAGACAATATATCAGGCGTCCACATCTATTTCTCTATCAGAGATTTTATAATCTAAGGATTTATTAATTAATATGACAACACCACATTTCTGTCTTATGGCATTCGTGGCAACAACCTCCCCAACCCATTTAAACTTCAATTTATCAGCTTCCTGTTTACTTAAATGAGTCTCCTGTAAAAATGCGATATCAGGCTTCTGTTTTGCTAAAGTTTTAATAATTAATTTACGTTTGAGTGGGGAAGAAATTCCTCCCACATTCCATGACACTATTTTAAGCTGCATCGCAATTTAAAACTCCATCCTACACAACCTTCTTTGACGGGGGGGGGGGGGGGGGGTGGAGGTAGCGGAGGGAGCTTGGGGGGGAAAAGAGGAAGGAAGAAGAAGAAGAAAAAAAAAAAGGGGGAAGTCTCTAAATTGTTACTAGAGAAAGCAACAACTTTAATTCCATTTCTATCTTCCTTAGAAGTCTGCATTAATTCCGCACTAACTATAAGAAAAGCTATAGTACTCGGCCCTAACTGTCAGTTGATAACTTTTTCACCTCCACAACCTCACGATAAGTTCTTCTAGCCCCACTTTGATCAACAACAATTATATTAGCAGGGTAACCCATCCATGCATTAAATCCTTTATTAATTAGTTGCGACAATACGGTGCCATTAGTTTCCTTCTCGTGGAGGTTTCTACCGAGTAATCCTGGAATAACAGGATTCTGTTATTCCCAAACAGTAAAGGATCAGTTCTTTTTTTAAATAACCTTAACATCTCAATCTTATCCTGAAAATTTAGAACCCTAAAAATACACATTCTGTTTTGGGGCATACCTTCAGGCTGAGATTTTTTAGAGCCGGTTCTATGCGCTCTTTCTATAGCAATTGGAAGCTAATGTTGGGGGAAACCTAATGCTTGAGGAAGTACAAATGATGTAAATTGGAGAAGATCTCCAAATTCTGCAATTTCAGGGAGACCGATTATTCGGATATTATTGCGCCTGGAACGATCTTCCAGATCGTCCAGACGCAATTGCAATTTAGTAATTTTAGCCTCCTGTTTATTTATGACTGAATCTTGTACATTAACTTGATCTTCCACTTCAGACACTCTGTTCTCGACCTCTTGCATTCTTTTTGAAAATTGTTTGACTTCTGTGGAAAGATTAGCTATTACTGCTGAGATTGAACTTAATTCGGTCTTAATAATCTCAGACTGTGGGTTAAATAGATCTGTTAAATGGGTGATTAACAACTGAGTGTCACAATTAGTAGACAATATCTCATTAGAGCTATTTAGGCTTGGGTCAGCCTGCTTCATTTTTTTTATCTTTACCTCTAACAGGCATTTTGGGTGAAGAAGCCTTAGCTTGTGTGATAAATCTTTCCATAAAGGAAAAATGGGTATGGTGCAATCAATATATATATAGAAAAAAAAAAAAAAAGTTAACTACCGTGCAAGGTGACTAAGGAAAAAAATAAAAAATAAATCAACCTACTTAGTTGTGTTTTGAAGGTATACATACATAAACCATGTATCCAGATCTCCTAAATCTCCTATCCTAGGAGAAATACAAAACTGAAATGGAATGTGAAAACCAAACAAAGTGAAATATAAATTAGTCTAAAAGTGTATTAGGACAAAAAACCCCTTTGATAACTCTCCTTCTTGGGGAGAGAACGTGCCGTGATTATTACAAACAAAAATACCTATTGGGTAAAGTAATTTATGTTCTATTACCTCCTCACAATGATGAGCCCAATATGAGGGCAGGGCAACTCCCTGTTACCCTGCTGGAATCAGACCCCACAGTTAGCTAGGACTCATACAAAAAGAAATGCAACATTATTAACATGTCATTTAAACAATAGTTCCTTCTTAAATTCTATTACTTTAAGGCAAATGCAATCAAAATAAAACAATACCTTTAGCCAACCTAAATCAGTAGCTTCAAAAGAGGAGGCCAGGTAAAGGAGCCCCCTGTATTTATGTTGGGTTATATACAACTAGCATCATTTTAAACTGAACAGCCCAAAAAAAACTGATTACTTAAAAAAAAGGGGAAAAAAAAGAGGAAAAAAAAATACAAGGTTCTAAACAGCTGCTCTTAGGTGGACATTAAATAATAGCTGAAAACAGTATCCAATAAGGAACAATAAGTCAGTTTATCTTGACGTCTCTTAGTCCCAAGTGGAAAAGTCAGGTAGATTTAGACAAAGTTTCTATTGATCAAAACAAAGTTAATAAGCAAATGAATATTCACAGCGTCCCTTATCGGATCAGACCATAGTGCCGCACTGTAATCCCTCCAAATGCACCAAGAGCCTTGAGCAATAGTAAGAACACAGTACCTGGGAGCTGATCTCTTAGACCGATAGCCGCTGCTACCTTTGGACGTACCACTCTCACTGGACCCGCCCAGGACTCAGGATACACTGCAATGACCGGACAAGCGTTTTGGTTCCGGTATGTTTTACTCTAGCTGCCGCCCTCCTCTCAGCGGGGTCACCTTCCGCCTCTTCGCCGACTCCTCAGCAGGAACCGCAACACCGATAGCTGCTACCTTCTCTGGGCGCACTACTCTCACTGGTCCCGCCCAGCACTCAGGAAACCGCAACAGCCACCGGTCAAGACTTTCAATTTCGGTCTGTATGCTTTAGGTGCCGCCCTCTTCTCGGCGGACTCCCTTTCAATATACCCTCCGACTCCATGGCAGATACAACCATACACCTGGCCAACCAGGCGGCCAGGTGGGATACCAGGTAGGATACCAGTCTTCCCGGTAAGTCTCCGACAGCTTATTTCTTCAATGTAAGAGCCAGGTATACCGAATGTTCTTAATAAGTTCCCAGAGCGGCAGATAAGCAGTTGATACAGGGCTCCAATCTAGCCAATACATCAACGTCTGGACTCCAGCCCACAAAGCCGCCAAAGTTCAGCTGTCACATAGGCTCTTTGTATGACAATTGATTTGCCACCTTCAAGCTGCCATAGCTACCTGCAGCTCATACATCTTCCTCCAACTCTAACGGATATAGATCAGAAGACATTCCTTGTGGGAGCTTGCGGGGTAAGACCCCAGAGAATGTTTAAAAAACTTGGCAAAAGATTTGCCAGCCACCTCGGCTACGGTGAACTTCAATACTCCAGCGGGCAGTGGCAAGCTCTCCAGGGCAAGTAGCTGGAAGTGGGGAGACAGCGTTCTCTCACCACGCAGGTGTACTAGTGTACAGGTGAACTACACAGCACCTCCCCCAACGGAAGTTCCAGCTTCAGTTGAACAGATTTGCAAGGCTGCTACTTGGTCCTCGTGCTGCTGCTAAGCAGTCAATAATTTTTATCCAGTCACAAACCTTTTCAGAGCTCTACGATGCTTTGTCTATGACGGTTTGAGTACCAAAATAAATGAGTTCCATGCTACAGCCAAGTGTTTTGTTTAAAACCAAAAAGGTACACAATAAATCGTAGAGCTAATTAAAGAGTGTGTGTGTATGTGTGTATATATATGTGTGTGTGTGTGTGTATATATATATATATATATATATATATATATATATATATATATATATATATATATATATATATATATATAGTGTATATGTGTATATATATATATATGTGTGTGTAGAAGAGGGGAAGGGTGCACAGAAAAGCCAGATCTGGGTGCAGTATGTGTTAGCATCAGAAACAAACGAACATTCATGTACAAATGGCCACGCACTTGGTAGAACCTCAATCGATATGAGGTAAGGTTCTAGCGTGGAGGCTCTAATTAGCCTATTCCAGCATCCAGCGTTGCTTCTCACTGCTCCAGAATATTCAGCGTTAGGATGTGCTTCCCCCACAGGCAAACTTTTTCATTTAGAAGCTCTCAGTTTAGCTCTGTTGAAAAGGTAGCTGGAAAGCCCACTGCAAGTGGGAAATAAGACACTCCCCCCCCCCCTTCTTTTGCATATGAAAAGACCCTTTACACAAACAGCAGCAAGCTGGAGAAGGTAGCTGACGGTATTCTCATAAAACTTTCTCTGGTACAGCTGTTTTACCATGCACTTGCAATATCAACAATACAAATTGATATTGCAAGTGCATGGTAAAACAGCTGTACCAGAGAAGGTTCAGCACGTCCAATATTGATCTAGTGTACCCATTACTTTCAGTGGATATTGCAACCGCACTAAATCTCACTGAATCTGCAAACAAGAAATCCAAGACTCCTAACCAAGCCCCAAAGTTTTATGAGAATACCGTCAGCTACCTTCAGTTTGCTGCTGTTTGTGTAAAGGGTCTTTTCATATGCAAAAGAAGGGGGAGTGTCTTATTTCCCACTTGCAGTGGGCTTTCTAGCTACCTTTTCAACAGAGCTAAACTGAGAGCTTCTAAATGAAAAAGTTTGCCTTTGGGGGAAGCACATCCTAACGCTGAATATTCTGGAGCAGTAAGAAGCAACGCTGGATTAGGCTAATTTAGAGCCTCCACGCTAGAACCTTACCTCATATCGATTGAGGTTCTACCAAGTGAGTGGCCATTTGTACATGAATGTTTGTTTGTTTGTTTCTGATGCTATAACATACTGCACCCAGGTCTGGCTTTTCTGTGCGCCCTTCCCCTCTTCTACCCACTTGAGATTTCAGAGATCTCCTTGGGGACACTCGGTCACATTTTGGATTAAGGCTGCAAGAGAAGTGGATCTAATCCTCACCTATATAAAGATTGATTTTCTTTTTTGGTTTTATTTAACCTTATTACAATATAGAGGAGGACAGTGTTAACCCATTTATTACATGTAAAGTATCTGGTTATGAGATACATTTAACTACTGTCTACAAACGTATTGGGATACAATATAACTGTGGGTATTGTTCCATGTAATTGGTTACACTGAATTTACAGTGTGGAAACTGTTTGCCCTACCTGTTGAGAGCTGATACTGTTTGTGTGTTTATTTTTATATATATATATATATATATATATATATATATATATATATATATATATATATATATATAATCTATATCATTGCTGTGATTGATGGCATTCTATATCTGTGTATATACTTAGCTGGAGCATGTATTTATATACTATATGTTGCCTTGTGCATATCTTTCCCAGCTCCAGTGCAACTTCACCCATACTCCTTCTTTCTCCTCAAATAGTGTATTGGCTATTAAACCCTAGGTTACCTGAAATAAGCAGCAATTCAACAGTGATTTAACTTCTTAGTTGCAGATAACACCACAGTAATTAAACCTATTTGTCACAGCAGTGATTTTTAATCCTTTAAAGGGAGAGCATACACCTTGATATTTGTATATAAAATGTTTAGTTATGCGTAATGAAACGTCTTTGCAATATATTTTCATTATTTTGTCCTCTTCATGTAATTAAGTTCTGAAAATAAATTGAGCAATTTCTAATACTGAGAACTTAAAATTCACCCTGCTGACTTCTCAAGGCTAAAGAGACAGTCTAGTTAGAATTAAACTTTCATTATTCAGATAGGACTTGTAATTTTAATCAACTTTCCAATTTACTTTTATTATCAAATTTGCTTTGTTTTCTTGTTATTCTTAATTGAAACTAAACCTAGGTAGGCTCTCATGCTAATTTCTAAGCCCTTGAGGGCTGCCTCTTATCACATGTTTTTTAAATTGCTTTTAACAACAAGAGAATGTGGGCCATATAGATAACACTTTTTGTTCAGGCACAGGGAGTTATTTAAGAGTTAGCACAACACAATGCTAAATGCAACTCAATAGATTTTATATAGTCACAGTCATGTGATCAGGGGGCTGTCAGAAGGTTCTTAGATACAAGGTAATCACAGAGGTAAAAAGAGTATTAATATAACTGTGTTGGTTATGCAAAACTGAGGGATGGGTAATAAAGGGATTATCTGTCTTTTAAAACAATAATAATTCTATTGTAGACTGTCCCTTAACTCCTGCTAGTAATCTGTGCCTAATTGGCTTTAACTGATAACTGCAAATAAATGCTGTGATGAGAGTGGGAGGTGATGTCACCGGATGGGGTAGTGGCTTATAGCCGTTTTTGTCTATGTTGCAGTTACTAAGTTAGATGTGTTGTACAAGCTGTTTACTTCTATGCTCCGCAATAAAATAGCGTTGTACCTCCTATGCTGTGTCCTGCATCTCATGACATGGTGTCAGAAGTACTTGCCTGCGCTTCTGTTTCCTGAGTAATAAGGATGTCTAAGTTTACCCCACCTGAACCTTTTGATTTCTCTCAGCTTGGCCCACATGGCGTCAGCGGTTTCAACGCTTCAGGATTGCCTCCAAGCTGGACAAGGAGAGTGGTGAAGTACAAGATAATTCTCTTTTATACTCTATGGGGAAAGATGTGGAGCCAGTGTTCAATGCCTTTACATTCCAAGAAGGGGAAGAATTTGACTTTAAATAGTTATGAACAAACTCAGTGCTCACTTTGTGCCCAAAAGAAATGTGATTCGTGAGAGGGCTTGTTTTCACAACCGTGCTCAGCGTGTGGGAGAATCTGTGGAGTCATTTGTGCGCAGCCTGTATGAACTAGCTGAATTTTGTGAGTTTGGTGTTGCTAAAGAAGAGCAAATCAGAGACAGAATAGTCATAGGAATTGCAGATGCTGAAGTCTCACTGAAGCTACAGTTGAAGGCTGAATTAACGTTAGATGGGGCTATTAGGATAGCCCGCTAGAGTGAACTGGTGAAAAAGCAAATTGCTGATCTGAGGTCTGAGAGTATTGTGGATGAAGTGCAGCAGTTCAGGAGAGCTGCAGGTGAAAGGCACAGTGTGAGCGGTAGACCAAGGGCAACAGACCCAGAAGCGGATGGGCGCAGCAGGCTCGCTGCACGCGATGTAACGTACCCATGATTAGAATGTCATATGCCCCGCTAAAGATAAAAGATGTAGAAAGTGTAACCGAATGTAGTGTGTAAAACTAAATACATTAAGGAGATGCAGGTGGATAATGACCAGGAGGGTCAAGAAGTTTCCATTGTAGGGTCTGTTGTTGAATGGTCTGGTTCAGACGAAGATTGGCGTGTTTCCCTTCAAGATTGACACGGGAGCAGACATCACTGTAATGTCCCTTGCAGCATTCATAAAACTGCCTCGACAGCCTCAGTTACTGAAAGTTACAACGAAAGTTCATAGTCCTGGTGACCGCATTGATTGTGCGGGGAAATTTCTTGCTAGCTGCGAGTACAAGCAGAGGAAATTCATCATGTGGGTACATGTAATTAGAGGTCAGTGTGTTAACAACCTATTGAGCAGGAAAGCAGCCTGTGGTTTGGGCCTTGTCGCCAGAGTGAATGAGATTTTGGAAGACATGTTTGGTGAATTGGGCCTACTGAATTGTAACCCAGTCCGAATATCACTTAAAAGTGATGCAGTCCCATACAGCATTACCACTCTTCATAGAAAAATGGGAAGGTAGGCATCTGCGTAGATTTGAAAAGGCTGAATGAGGCGGTGAAGAGAGAGATGTGCTGCCGACACTTGAAGACATAGCTCTGAAACTGGCTGGGGCAAAGTTCTTCTCTACACTGGGTGCTTCCAGCGGCTTCTGGCAGATACCTCTAGATCCATGGTGCCGCAAACTGACTATCTTCATTACACCGGTAGGTCGGTTTTGCTCCTGCAGACTCCCCTTTGGGATATCCTCCGCTCCTGAAATCTTCCAAAGAGAGATGAGTTCCCTCAAGAGACCACAAGGGCATGGCAGTCATCATGGATGACATTTTAGTGTATGGGTCTACATTGGAAGAACATGGTCAGCAATTGAGCTGTGTGCTGCTGCCAATTAGAGAGTCCGGGCTGAAATTAAATAAAGAGAAGTGCCATTTTAGAAAATCTGAGTTATGTTGCTTTAGCCATATCATTAATGAAGATGGCATCAAGCCTGATAAAATCCTAGCTATTGAACAGATGAAAAGTGAATTATTGTGAATTATGTGGGCAGGTTCCTTCATATTTATCCACAGTACTACACCCTATCACAGAGTTGTTGAAGAAAGATGTTGCCTGGGTCTGGGGTCCTCCACAGGAAGAAGCTATTGTACAGGTCAAGTACTTGCTGGGGTCTGCAAAAAGACCGTGGTTAGTGCAGATGCGAGCAGTTATGAGCTAGGGGGCGCCCTCCTGCAGCTGAATGAGAACTACAGCCCATTGCCTTCTGTTCCCGTACACTGACGGTTGCTGAGTCGAAATACGCCCAAATTGAAAGAGTGCTTGGCTGCAGTTTGGTCCTGTGAGCGCTTCCATCGTGGGTTTAGTCTGGAGACTGACCATAAACCGCTAGTCCCTCTAATCAACTCCTATGATATTGACAAAACACCCCTAAGATTCCAGAGACTTCTGATGAGGCTGCTCAGGTTTAACGTCCAGGCAGTGCATATGCCGGGGAAACAACTGGTAGTGGCAGATACACTTTCCAGGCTCCCGCTGGCTGCTGCTGAAGAATCTTCAACGGAATCAGATGTGAAAGTGTATGTGGATTCAGTTCTGGCATCCAAATTCATTTAGTCAGGAAAGCTAGAGCAAATAAGAAAGGAGACACGTTTAGATACAGACGCCTGTCGCAGTTACTAAGTTAGATGTGTTGTACAAGCTGTTTACTTCTATGCTCTGCAATAAAATAGTGTGGTACCTCCTATGCTGTGTCCTGCATCTCATGATAAATGCATTTTGTACAAACTTTACAGCAGTGGCTAGCTTGGTTGTCTGCAGACTATAGCCCAGATTGACTTCCCCAAATAAGGCAAATAGGGATGGAGTTTGGCTATTGATAAATAATTGCAGTAAAAGGATGTTAATTGGTTTTAAAAACGTTAAGACTTGGCTGATATGTTATTCATTAGCAGCACAAAATGAATGTATTGTAATTACAAGGTGTTTTACCTTTTCTTTTAATAATCAGTAACATATATGCAACAGTTATTTACCTCCTCGATTGCCTGTTACATACAGCAGTATTTTATAGTTTGATTGCTTTGAACACACAGCTGTTTAACTCCATATGCACACCCTTACTTGGTCTAGTCTCCTGCTGCTTGTGTATGGTATGGTATGGTGTCAGCAATGTGCATTGAGTATTTCAAAGAGTTGAGTGTTGAGCATGGCTGCTGTTTGTCCAAAGCAGCCAAGAGGAAGTGACAAGTTACTGTGTTAGTGCACTTAGAGAAGTGAAAGGAAGAGGCTGTGACCAGAGCATTTACTATGTCATACTGCTTTTTTTTCTCTCTCTCAATACCAGGAGTACCAGCCCACGGCAGCTAGGAGTTCTTCCTCTGGCCCATGTGAACAGTAACTGCCACCAGGACTTGTTGCTATAGTCAGTTGACATTGCTTGGGTAGAGGAAGAGCAGTTTGTTGTTCACCCTTAGTGCCAGGCTCACTGCTCACAGCAGCTGACAAAGGTGCAGTGCTATAAATGTCCATCAGTACTGAGCATATCTAATTTATAGAAATAGTATTTTTTTTTCTGTTATTCTTACCCAGATTACTTGTCCAACTGTTTAGTGCTGGAGAGTAAGGCAGGCAGGAATGGAAGCCACACAGATACTAAGATAGACAGGGATTTTGAGTAGTACTATATCAGGCAATCTACAGTTGTGAGTACAGTTTTCCTGTTCTCCTCCTATTTTGCACTAGTCCTGCTCTATTCTATACAAATACATGCTCCAGCTCCATCTTAGTAGATTGCTGTGCACATGCATGGTATTACATCCATATTAGGGGACTATGAGAGGTTGGAATTGAAACCAAGCTGCCAACTATTTAAATTGATTAAAACATATTTGTTTGCAAACTCCCTTGAAAGGCTCCTAAAATGCATGATGTCGTCCTATACTTAAAGGGACAGTCAAGTCCAAAAAAAACTTTCATTATTCAAAAAGGGCATGTAATTTTAATTTCCAATTTACTTTTATCTTGGTATTCTTAGTTGAAAGCTAAACCTTTGAGATTTATATGCTAATTTCCTAGGCCTAGATTTAGAGTTTGGCGGTAGCCGTCAAAACCAGCGTTAGAGGCTCCTAACGCTGGTTTTAGGCTACCGCCGGTATTTGGAGTCAGTCAGGAAAGGGTCTAACGCTCACTTTTCAGCCGCGACTTTTCCATACCGCAGATCCCCTTACGTCAATTGCGTATCCTATCTTTTCAATGGGATCTTTCTAACTCCGGTATTTAGAGTCATGGCTGAAGTGAGCGTTAGAAATCTAACGACAAAACTCCAGCTGTAGAAAAAAGACAGAAGTTAAGAGCTTTCTGGGCTAACGCCGGTTTATAAAGCTCCTAACTACTGTACTCTAAAGTACACTAACACCCATAAACTACCTATGTACCCCTAAACCGAGGTCCCCCCACATCGCTGCCACTCGATTCATTTTTTTTAACCCCTAATCTGCCGACCGCCACCTACGTTATATACTTATGTACCCCTAATCTGCTGCCCCTAACACCGCCGACCCCTATATTATATTTATTAACCCCTAACCTGCCCCCCACAACGTCGCCGCCAGCTACCTAAATAATTAACCCCTAATCTGCCGACCGCAAAGCGCCGCTACTTACGTTATCCTTATGTACCCCTAATCTGCTGCCCCTAACATCGCCGACCCCTATATTATATTTATTAACCCCTAACCTGCCCCCCTCAACGTCGCATCCACCTGCCTACACTTATTAACCCCTAATCTGCCGAGCGGATCTCACCGCTACTATAATAAAGTTATTAACCCCTAATCCGCCTCACTCCTGCCTCAATAAACCTATAATAAATAGTATTAACCCCTAATCTGCCGATCGGAGCTCACCGCTACTCTAATAAATTTTTTAACCCCTAAAGCTAATTTAAACCCTAACCCTAACACCCCCCTAAGTTAAATATAATTTTATTCTAACGAAATAAATTAACTCTTATTAAATAAATTATTCCTATTTAAAGCTAAATACTTACCTGTAAAATAAACCCTAATATAGCTACAACATAAATTATAATTATATTATAGCTATTTTAGGATTAATATTTATTTTACAGGCAACTTTGTATTTATTTTAACCAGGTACAATAGCTATTAAATAGTTAAGAACTATTTAATAGCTAAAATAGTTAAAATAATTACAAAATTACCTGTAAAATAAATCCTAACCTAAGTTACAATTAAACCTAACCCTACACTATCAATAAATTAATTAAATAAAATACCTACAATTATCTACAATTAAACCTAACACTACACTATCAATAAATTAATTAAATAAAATACCTACAAATAAATACAATGAAATAAACTAGCTAAAGTACAAAAAATAAAAAAGAACTAAGTTACAAAAAATAAAAAAATATTTACAAACATCAGAAAAATATTACAACAATTTTAAACTAATTACACCTACTCTAAGCCCCCTAATAAAATAACAAAGCCCACCAAAATAAAAAAATGCCCTACCCTATTCTAAATTACAAAAGTTCAAAGCTCTTACCAGCCCTGAACAGGGCCCTTTGCGGGGCATGCCCCAAAGAATTCAGCTCTTTTGCCTGTAAAAAAACCACATACAATACCCCCCCAACATTACAACCCACCACCCACATACCCCTAATCTAACCCAAACCCCCCTTAAATAAACCTAACACTAAGCCCCTGAAGATCTTCCTACCTTATCTTCACCATACCAGGTTCACCGATCAGTCCTCGGAAGTGTTGATCCAAGCCCAAGCGGGGGGCTGAAGAGTGACGTCCATCCTCGGGCTGAAGTCTGGATCTAAGCGGCGGCTGAAGAAATCCATCATCGGGCTGAAGTCGGAAGTCCATCATCGGGATGAAGTCTTCTATCAAGCCGCATCTTCAATCTTCTTTCTTCTGGAGCGGAGCGGAGCCACCTTCTTTCCAACCGACGCGGAACATCCTCTTCAACCGACGCCTACTCGCCGAATGACGGTTCCTTTAAATGACGTCATCCAAGATGGCGTCCCTCGAATTCCGATTGGCTGATGGGATTCTATCAGCCAATCAGAATTCGACGGACGCCATCTTGGATGACGTCATTTAAAGGAACCGTCATTCGGCGAGTAGGCGTCGGTTGAAGAGGATGTTCCGCGTCGGTTGGAAAGAAGATGGCTCCGCTCCAGAAGAAAGAAGATTGAAGATGCGGCTTGATAGAAGACTTCATCCCGATGATGGATTTCTTCAGCCGCCGCTTGGATCCAGACTTCAGCCCGAGGATGGACGTCACTCTTCAGCCCCCCGCTTGGGCTTGGATCAACACTTCCGAGGACTGATCGGTGAACCTGTTATGGTGAAGATAAGGTAGGAAGATCTTCAGGGGCTTAGTGTTAGGTTTATTTAAGGGGGGTTTGGGTTAGATTAGGGGTATGTGGGTGGTGGGTTGTAATGTTGGGGGGGTATTGTATGTGTTTTTTTACAGGCAAAAGAGCTGAATTTCTTGGGGCATGCCCCGCAAAGGGCCCTGTTCAGGGCTGGTAAGGTAAAAGAGCTTTGAACTTTTGTAATTTAGAATAGGGTAGGGCATTTTTTTATTTTGGGGGGCTTTGTTATTTTATTAGGGGGCTTAGAGTAGGTGTAATTAGTTTAAAATTGTTGTAATATTTTTCTGATGTTTGTAAATATTTTTTTATTTTTTGTAACTTAGTTCTTTTTTATTTTTTGTACTTTAGTTAGTTTATTTCATTGTATTTATTTGTAGATATTGTATTTAATTAATGTATTGATAGTGTAGTGTTAGGTTTAATTGTAGGTAATTGTAGGTATTTTATTTAATAAATTTATTGATAGGGTAGTGTTAGTTTTAATTGTAACTTAGGTTAGAATTTATTTTACAGGTAATTTTGTAATTATTTTAACTATTTTAGCTATTAAATAGTTCTTAACTATTTAATAGCTATTGTACCTGGTTAAAATAAATACAAAGTTGCCTGTAAAATAAATATAAATCCTAAAATAGCTATAATATAATTATAATTTATATTGTAGCTATATTAGGGTTTATTTTACAGGTAAGTATTTAGCTTTAAATAGGAATAATTTATTTAATAAGAGTTAATTAATTTCGTTAGATTTAAATTATATTTAACTTAGGGGGGGGTGTTAGTGTTAGGGTTAGACTTAGCTTTAGGGGTTAATACATTTATTAGAATAGCGGTGAGCTCCAGTCGGCAGATTAGGGGTTAATGTTTGAAGTTAGGTGTCGGCGATGTTAGGGAGGGCAGATTAGGGGTTAATACTATTTATTATAGGGTTAGTGAGGCGGATTAGGGGTTAATAACTTTATTATAATAGCGGTGCAGTCCGCTCGGCAGATTAGAGGTTAATAAGTGTAGGCAGGTGGAGGCGACGTTGTGGGGGGCAGATTAGGGGTTAATAAATACAATATAGGGGTCGCGGTGTTAGGGGCAGCAGATTAGGGGTACATAGGGATAATGTAAGTAGCGGCGGTTTACGGAGCGGCAGATTAGGGGTTAAAAAAAATATGCAGGTGTCAGCGATAACGGGGGCGGCAGAATAGGGGTTAATAAGTGTAAGGTTAGGGGTGTTTAGACTCGGGGTACATATTAGAGTGTTAGGTGCAGACGTAGGAAGTGTTTCCCCATAGCAAACAAAGGGGCTGCGTTAGGAGCTGAACGCAGCTTTTTTGCAGGTGTTAGGTTTTTTTTCAGCTCAAACAGCCCCATTGTTTTCTATGGGGGAATCGTGCACGAGCACGTTTTTGAAGCTGGCCGCGTCCGTAAGCACCGCTGGTATCGAGAGTTGAAGTTGCGTTAAATATGCTCTACGCTCCTTTTTTGGAGCCTATCGCAGCCATTCTGTGAACTCTCAATACCAGCGGTATTTAAAAGGTGCGGCCAGAAAAAAGCCAGCGTTAGCTATGCACCCCTTTGGCCGCAGAACTCTAAATCTAGGCGATAGACCTTGAAGGCTGCCTATAATCTAAATGCATTTTGACAGTTTTTCACCACTAGAGGGCATTAATTCATGTGTTTCATATAGATAACATTGAGCTCATGCACATGAATTTACCGTGGAGTGAGCACTGATTGGCTAAAATGCAACTTGTCTGTCAAAAGAACTGAAATAAGGGGACAGTCTGCAGAGGCTTAGATACAAGGTAATTACAGAGGTAAAAAGTGTATTAATATAAATGTGTTGGTTATGCAGAACTAGGGAGTGGGTAATTAAGGGATTATCTATCTATTAAAATAACACAAATTCTAGTGTTGACTGTCCCTTTAATATCAATTCAAGGATACTTTTTCTTCTTACAAATAATAGTTTGGGTGTGGTAGTTGGGAAACATTGCTTGAAGGCACACTTTCTTTATGTTTGCATTAAAGGGATATGAAACCCAAAAAATGATTTTGTGATTCATCAGAGTATGCAGTTTTTAGAAAAGTTTCCAGTTTACTTCTGTTATCAAATTTGCTTTGTTTCCTTGATATTCTTTATCGAAGAGATACCTAGGTAGGTGTTTGGAGCACTACATGGCAGGAAATAGTGCTGCCATTTAGTGCTCTTGCAAAACTGCTGCCATATTGTGCTTCAGATACCGGCTCGCTCCTGAGCTTAGTTTCTTGCTTTTCAACAAAAGAGACCAAGAAAATGAAGACAATTTGATAATGGAAGTACATTAGAAAGTTGTTTAAAATCGCATGCTGTATCTGAATCATGAAAGAAAAGCTGTGGGTTTCATGTCACTTTTAGTCAGAATTAAATACAGGTATACCTCCCTTTACAGCGCTTCACTTTATATTTTTCCTTAAGCTTATAGCTGGTTATTTAAAGACAGAATAGGGCTATAGCCTAAAACATGTTAGAGCTGCTGTACCCAGAAGAACACTATACTCCCCAAATTATAGTGTGAGAAAAGTTAAATAAGAATAACAGGGGGTGGCGCTATAGGACTAAAAGCAAATAGACATATGTGTGTTGAAGTGAATTATACACATTTATTAATACACTATATATATATATATATATATATATATATATATATATATATATATATATATATATATATATATATATATATATATATATATATATATATATATATATATATATATATATATATATATATTTCTCTATCTGGACACCGGTATCTCAAGTATCTAGAGAACGTTGAAAATGTGGGCAACATATATTGTGATCACAAACAAATATATGACAATATTAAAATGTTAAAATCTATACAAAATAGAGATATGCTGGATTGATATAAAGTTATCAAACTCTCTGATAATTGAATTGCTCCTAAAAGACAGTCCGAAGGAGTTTCTTTGTTACTCAATGGCTTCTGTGTTGCAATTAGTGATATCCTGTGTTGTTTCCACTATAATTATATGCTTTTGAGTTATTTTAGTATGTTGATGTTTCAATTAATTGTATTCAACACTCCGGGTATGGCGTTAATTGCCGTTACTGGTGTAGATTATACTTTTACCAGATTGCGAGTGTTAATGTGAATTTTAATGTAAAATCTTTTGTTGTGAACAAATGTTCTATTTAGTGTTGCTTACCTTAAAGTTTTGGTCATATCTTTCTTTGGTTATATGCCAATAGTTCTTTATCTCCTACCTTGAGCAGGTCGTGCTGTGGGTTTGTTGAAATCCTGTGTGATTAGCTCCACAATGGCTAACTATTCTGGCGTGTTTTTACTCCTGGGGTTCCGTTCTGTTTTTCACATAAGTGCTGGCTTTTTGTTGGTGTCTCTCCACGGTACTACTTACAGGGGACGCTCCTAACAGTCGGTCAAAACTTGTGGATTTCAGTTTGAGGCGTTATCGCTCTTTCAACTGATCAGTTCCTTTACAGATGACTGATAGTGTGTGCACGCATTCAATCCAGTTATGGTTCAGTCAGGTGATCTACGCGTTTCGGCGGAATCTGGAGAACGGCATCCCACCTTTCATTGAACCATTAAATGAACAGGTGTTAGACAAAACTGAAAATTGGCTCATCAAAGAAGATGATCTGGAATTGGGCAGATTTATCTTTGTGAAGGATGCATGAATCAAGCCACGTAAAAAGGTTTCCTTGGAAAAAAACATGCTTCCTTCTGCTCTAACAATGTGTCCCAACTTTGAGGGTTGTTTTTTTTTTTTTTAGCAGGACAATGTTCATTTTACTTAAACACATACCTATAGTAGTAAAACCAGAGAAACTGATAATTTTGAAGTAGTCTCCTAATTTTTTTCCAGAGCGAGATAAAGATATATAAAAAAAATCTGGGGGCGCACCTAAGATTTAGACAATAATAATAGACAATGGTGAATGAAAAATTGAAAGATGCCAATGCAAAACTAAAATAAAAATACTTAATTTGATGATAGTGTAAAGTTTAAAAAAAGTCTGAAGACAGAATATCCAATGTTCAATTTAACAGCTGCTGTTCGCAGTATGACTGTGGTAAGTAATTCCTCAGTGGAAATGACCAGAGGCTGCTCTGCTAACGATTCCGGTGTGTGGAATTAGCTAGAAAAATGGAGAAAAAGGAAGAGGGCGCCTCATAGTGTATTACGTTCAGTGGAACTGCTTAGAGTTAACAGGTAATTTGCTCACCAGAACAAATTGCACCGTGCTGTGACCGATGCTTGAATGCAGGCTAGCACTTAATACAGTGGTTAGTACACTTGTTCTGGCAGCCTTCAATTAGTTTATTATATTTTAATAATACGACCATTAGGTTATTATCTGCTTAAACTTTGGATAATAGATCCACAGCATGTTTTTCTTTCCATTTTCTTCTTATATCCCTCATCCCACTCATTAGGATATTCTGACATTGTCTATACACCGAGCATTAGATCAATACACACTGAGATTATTTTAGAGCAGGTCACACGATGGATACACAAGGGTGCACAAACTACATCTCTCACAAATATCTTACGAAACCACATGAATACATTGCAGGGTTCTGTGGGGTTGATACACCACTTGCGTCCATCTTTTATGAATTCAAACGTTGCACTACTACATAGAGTATATATTATCATCAGGTTCCAAGACCAATTGCCTTTCCAGTTACAACTTGCGTCTATGTTCCATCATAAGAATGACGACTAGATCAGGTATAGAAGATCCTCAAGCAGTTTTTATTTTTGTTCATGTACAGCGAGATTTCTAACAAATATCCAACTGTACACTCTTAGTTCACAGTTATCATTTTTCTTTTATACACAGGTGAACAATATCCTGTAAATACACAGCGAATCATATAATACAGCACTTACATAATCTTCCATACAGTGTGTTTACAATACGAGTAAAAAAACGTTTATCCTTTAAAGTGAATGTCAATTTTTCCGGTTTGGATGATATAGTTATGTAGACAATCATCCTATTAAGCATACCGCCACAATAATTTTTAAATAAAAGTAATCATTTCTTTCTAATTTTATATATTAAATCTCGTTCGTTTACCTGCTCCTCCCACTCACTGTTTCCTTATTCTCCTCCATATTACGTAAACCGGTCCCACCCGCTGTTTACGTATCGGCAATGCGCGCTCCCGTTTACAATATGACCATTATGACGATTCACAATATGACCATTATTGGTTAGATCGATAATACAAAGTACTTATATACGGAGCCCTTTCATATCAACTTACCGAGCGGTACAATAGTTAGGAAATGACAGGACTCTGTATACTGTTCTATTGCGCATGCGCAAAATGTGCACAAGCTTATGATAGATGAGCTTTAAACCACAATCGAACACATGCACAAGAAGGACTTATTACGTCATCCTAAGTGGGTGGGTCCCCCTGTGATTAGAGCCGTTATTGGCTAGGAAGACACCCATTATAAACAAAAGGAACGGAGCGCGAATGCCGGGTGGAGGGTGATAATAACGAGAATCAAGATAAACTATAGAAAATAAAGGTAACGATTTAAAAACTTAGCAATTGATGAATGAAAGTCCACTTTTTTATACACAACTGTTACACAGATGTTTAGACAGGAGGCTGACTTTACATTCACTTTAAGGCTCATATATGGCATTTTTAACAGATCTTAATATTTTACATAGAAAATGTTTAACTATTATTAAATGTATTTTATTGGGGCCAAATGTCCCTTTGTGGTTTTATACATCCGTTGTTGATTTTACAATGTGTGTTTATTGTATACAAAAATTCTTTTATCAGTGTTTTAATATGTATTGTTACATTTAGAATTTGTATACATTCCCATTGGTCTTTGTTTCAACTTGACAACTTCCTGTTATACCACTACATGTGTATTTAATGATGCTAATGAAGCAAGCTTGTATCCGTTTTTTGCGTTTGCCTGAGGAAATGACCACTGAGTTGTCGAGAAACGCGTTGTAGCAAAAAGAAAATAAAGTGTTTGTTTTAACTAACGCTTTGGTAGTTGTCCTTTGTATGCTTACTCAGCTTTAGCTGAATTTCTCCACAATCGGTAGCACCTCTGTTTGGAACGACCATCGGACTCCAGTTACCACAGTGAGCTTCAGCTAAGGAACAGCTGACAGTGTACTAGTCACTGTATTAAGTGCTAGCCTGCATTCAAGCATCGGTCACAACACGGTGCAATTTGTTCTGGTGAGCATATTACCTGTTAACTCTAAGCAGTCCCACTAAACCTAATACACTATGAGGCACCCTCTTCCCTTTTCTCCATATAAAAAAATCTGGCTCCTAAATTTTCAACATGTTTGTCGAGCCCTGATCTATCTTTAACAATTTTCAAGTTGTTGCTTGTAGTCCATTATGCTAGACAAACATGTTAGGAAGTGCAGTGTGCTAGATCATTTAAAACCTTGGCACTCTGTCAGCATCTAGATCGGCAGAGATTGATCAGCAGAAATTGATAAATGATTAAGATGTAGTTATGACCAAATGTACTAGACCTGCTGTGAGAAATTTTAATGGGACATGGATGCAGGTAAATGAAACTGACATAAAAATTAAACTTAAATGTGTTGGAAAGAGCATGTAATTTCAAGAGACTCAATTTATTTCTAATTTCTCTTGGTATCATTTGTTGAAAAGCATACCTAGGTAGGCTCAGGAGCACTACTGAGAGCTAGTTGGTGTTTGGTGGCAATGCACGTGTATGTCTCTTATCATTGGCGAACCAGGTGTATTCAGCTAGCTCCCAGTAGTGCGTTGCTGCTCTGCTTGACTTGTAAAGCACAAGGGTTATAGGCGTAGATACTAAAATCACATTACCTTCCATTTAATTACTCTGACTAGTTGAAATGTCCTAGTCTTGTTTCAGCGGAAATTTTTGGGTAATGTTAATTATTTTAGGCTTACAGGAGCAGGTTCATGCAGGTTGGTTAAGGAGAATGTTTAAAAACGCATGAGGCCATTTCATATAAAAAATGTGTGCATATTGCAATGTTTTTACACTTCATTTATGATTAAAAAAAGTTAACTAAATGGTTATTGTACTCAATGTTTTAGTTTAAGCTAAAAAATAATTTTCAATCATTATTACAGTATTTTGATTTTAACCCCCCCCCCTCCCAAAAAAAATATGTTACTCTTCTGGCTTAAAGGGTCATTGTACACTAGATTTTTCTTAGCATAAATGTTTTGTAGATGGTCCATTTATATAGCCCATCTGGTACTGATTTTGTAACAATGTATAGTTTTGCTTATTTTTTTAAGAACATTTTGCTGATTTTCAGACTCCTAACCAAGCCCCACAGTGTCAGATGTATACACACGTTTACAGACTCCTTCAGGCTCCTGTTTGTTATCTGTCTTTTCATATGCAGTAAAGGGGGGAGGTGGGGGAGTTTTTTCTATTTTTGTTTACCCAACCCCTTTCAGTCAGTGTCCCAGCACAATTCCATCATCAGTGCTAAACTGGGAGCTTCTAAGTCAGTTTTTAAAGGTTTTATACTAGATTTTTAGATCTGTAACTGTGCATATTCTGCTTCATTGTGATTGTCTATTACATGCCGTTATATGAAAAGTGGTGTATACTGTCCCTTTAACCTGCTTGTTCTATTAGCGTTGTCTATATTAGACGGTGAGCAACAGACAACTAGGTCCAGAGCCAAATGGTCACTAAGCCAATCAGTGACTGCAATTGTGCATAACTTAATCATCGGATATATATATATATATATATATATATATATATATATATATATATATATATACACACAATGCACTGTAATTTCCCCACCTCAAGTTTACCTTGAACCCCTCAGGCAGAGTAAAAAAAGATGGTGAATTACAGTGCATTGTATATATGTTGCAGTGATGTGCGATGATTGAAATGCGGTGATGCAGGGGAGCGCATGTGCAGTGTTGAGTTTTTGGTCAAACAGCTGATTCCACGTCACCGGAAGTGATGACATTGGCTGATCTGCCAGAAAACGGGCACTTCCAGGGCCAGTTACAGAGTTAGACATTGTTCAAGTATTAGCACAATGATAACATGCTAACATAATAGACCATTTTAATATTTCTCCTTTATAACCATTTAAATGTAAACAGCCTTTACTTAAACCATTTTCATGCAAAAATAAATATTCCAGCATGTTTAAAATAAAATAAAAAATAGTACTATATCCCTTTTAAACTGATTTATATCCTTTTTTAAAAAAAAACAAACATTTTTTCCTTCTCTTAAAATGAAGAATCTGTCACTGCTGATCTTCAGGAGAACATGCTCGATAAAGTGAATAGATTGTAATTACCCCATCACAGACCTGATATTAAAGCATCATTAAGTGCACTTATGCCTTAAACAGAATGCAAAAAAAATTAGAGAAGCCAAAAGTAGATGCCTACACAGGTCTGGGCACAAGTCATTGTTAAATATGCTGCTAGTCTGCACAATGCACGCAGAATGATTCACTGTCTGGCCATCTTACAATGCTTTTAAAGTTATAGTAATTTGATTGCAACGCTGAGTCTGTATTGTATGTATGCCCTAGAGCAGGGGTCTCAGACCTTTTAATGAACGGCCACACTTATGTGTGTTGCCCCCCCCCCCCTATGATTTTGCTAAATCTATCCGATTTGATCTGCATTATAATATTATGCCACTGGCTGATAAATTTATTTATAATGTCGGAGCCAGCAAGAAAAATAAAGAGCCATTTACACACTTATTAGAAGCTGAATGAAAACGGAAAAAAATAAAACATAATTGGATCCTATATCTGTCTTAGGACAGGGCTTGATAAGTTTATATAATTATTTTTAACTTTGGTGCCAGCCAGAAGGTTAAGAAGCCAGCAGCTTATTTTTTTTTAGGTGTATAGCAAGGCTTACATATAATAATTAAGAAATAAAATACTAACAAAGGGTAATGTTCGAGAAGCTGTGGCTCCCTGGCTCGTCATAGAACTTTAAAAATGTGTACTACTACTGCGATAAATGCTGAATGGCAATTGCAGTTCAGAGCAAATGTGGATTTTAGGTGTCCGTAATGTGGCTGAAGAGAAGATTTTTGACAAAACTGAAGAAGGAATATTCTCTTTCAGTTGAGAAAGAAAATTATTTCTTTTCAAGCATGTCTTCCTTTTAAAGCAAATTATATTTATCAAGTACTAGCGTCTTAAAATATGTTTTCATGCATAAATCCAAATGCAAGTGTTCTTTGCTGTGGCTATATTTTTATGGTTTCTTTAAAATATGTTTTCTGCTGGTAACTGTGGGTATACTGAACATGTGTGGTAGCTGTGTGTATTTTGCTTTGAATACATCATTCTATCTGGCATTATGTGCGGTAACTGTGAATACTGTTTATACGTGTGTGGTAGCTGTGTTTATACGTGTGTGGTAGCTGTGTGTATACGTGTGTGGTAGCTGTGTGTATACGTGTGTGGTAGCTGTGTGTATACGTGTGTGGTAGCTGTGTGTATACGTGTGTGGTAGCTGTGTGTATACGTGTGTGGTAGCTGTGTGTGGTAGCTGTGTGTATACATGTGTGGTAGCTGTGTGTATACATGTGTGTGGTAGCTGTGTGTATACATGTGTGGTAGCTGTGTGTATACATGTGTGGTAGCTGTGTGTATACATGTGTGTGGTAGCTGTGTGTATACATGTGTGTGGTAGCTGTGTGTATATATGTGTGTGGTAGCTGTGTGTATACATGTGTGTGGTAGCTGTGTGTATACATGTGTGTGGTAGCTGTGTGTATACATGTGTGTGGTAGCTGTGTGTATACATGTGTGTGGTAGCTGTGTGTATACGTGTGTGTGGTAGCTGTGTGTATACGTGTGTGGTAGCTGTGTGTGGTAGCTGTGTGTATACATGTGTGTGGTAGCTGTTTGTATACATGTGTGTGGTAGCTGTGTGTATACATGTGTGTGTGGTAGCTGTGTGTATACATGTGTGTGGTAGCTGTGTGTATTCAATACATGCACACTATTCTTTCCCATAGTATAATTTGTTTGTACAAGTGCCTACCTGCTATAAACTGGCAAAAATGTAAGCTTCATAATTCCTTTTATTGTACCAACAAAGAGATTTGAAAGAGACATTTCTCTTAAGTGTGTTCAGTCCACGGGTCATCCATTACTTATGGGATATATTCTCCTTCCCAACAGGAAGTTGCAAGAGGATCACCCAAGCAGAGCTGATATATAGCTCCTCCCCTCACATGTCATATCCAGTCATTCTCTTGCAACCCTCAACAAAGAAGGAGGTCGCGAGAGGAGCTGGAGTTTTTTACTTAATTATTCTTCAATCAAAAGTTTGTTATTTTAAATGGCACCGGAGTGTGCTGTTTCTCTATCTCAGGCAGTATTTGGAAGAAGAAACTGCCTGCGTTTTCTATGATCTTAGCAGGCGTAACTAAGATCCACTGGCTGTTCTCGACATTCTGAGGAGTGGGGTAACTTCAGACAATGGGAATAGCATGCGGGGTCTCCCGCAAATGAGGTATGTGCAGTACAATATTTTCTGGGAATGGAATTGACTAAGAAAACACTGCTGTTACCCGTATGATGTAAGTACAGCCTTAAATGCAGTAGTAGTGACTGGTATAAGGCTGATAAATGTATGCACAATAGAGTTATTTTCTAGGGACTAGAATTTGACTGAAAAAATACTGTTAATACTGATATAATGTGTGAGCCTTAACTGCAGTAGAAGCGACTGGTAGCAGGCTTAGTAATAACTTTACACAGCATCTGAAATGTTGTTTTTTAAAACGTTTACTGGCATGTTAATCGTTTTGTGAGGTACTTTGGTGATAAATCTTTTTGGGCATGATTTTTTTCCACACGGCTAACGTATATTTCTGCATAGAAACCGTTATATCAGGTCTCCCACTGTTGTAATAGGAGTGGGAGAGACCTTTTTTTTAGCGCCTTGTTGCGCAGTTAAAATTCTAGCACAGTCTTCCTGCTTCTTCCTCTTTGATCCAGAACGTCTCCAGAGGGCTCAGGGATCTTCAAAATTCGTTTTTGAGGGAGGTAATCAGTCACAGCAGACCTGTGACAGTGTGTTTGACTGTGATAAAAGCGTTAAATCATAAATTGATTATCCGTTTTTTTGGGTATTGAGGGGTTAATCATCCATTTGCTTGTGGGTGCAATCCTCTGCTAATTAATACATTTAAAGAATTGTTGACTATATCTGAACTAGTTCTTTGTTCTTCAATTGTGTTTTTTAAAATACGCGCTGCAGCGTTTTTTATATTGCTTGTAAACTTATTGAAGTAATTTCCAAGCTGGCTAGCTTCATTGCTAGTCTGTTTAAACATGTCTGATACAGAGGAATCTGCTTGTTCATTATGTTTAAAAGCCGATGTGGAGCCCAATAGAAATATGTGTACCAATTGTATTGATATTACTTTGAATAAAAGTCAATCTGTACCGATAAAGAAATTATCACCAGAAAAAGAGGGGGAAGTTATGCCGTCTAACTCTCCCCACGTGTCAGTACCTTCGTCTCCCGCTCGGGAGGTGCGTAAGATTGAGGCGCCAAGTACATGTAGGCCCTTACAAATCACTTTACATGATATGGCTAATGTTATGAAAGAAGTATTATACAATATGCCCGAGTTAAGAGGCAAGCGCAACAGCTCTGGGTTAAGGACAGAGCGCGCCGATGACACGAGAGCCATGTCTGATACTGCGTCACAATTTGCAGAACATGAGGACGGTGAGCTTCATTCTGTGGGTGACGGTTCTGATTCGGGGAGACCGGATTCAGAAATTTCAAATTTTAAATTTAAGCTTGAGAACCTCCGCGTGTTACTAGGGGAGGTGTTAGCGGCTCTGAATGATTGTGACACAGTGGCAATCCCAGAGAAATTATGTAGGCTGGATAAATACTATGCAGTACCGGTGTGTACTGACGTTTTTCCTATACCAAAGAGGCTTACAGAGATTATTAGCAAGGAGTGGGATAGACCCGGTGTGCCCTTTTCCCCTCCTCCGATATTTAGAAAAATGTTCCCTATAGACGCCACCACACGAGACTTATGGCAGACGGTCCCTAAGGTGGAGGGAGCAGTTTCTACTTTAGCCAAGCGTACCACTATCCCGGTGGAGGATAGCTGTGCTTTCTCAGATCCAATGGATAAAAAAATTAGAGGGTTACCTTAAGAGAATGTTTGTTCAACAAGGTTTTATATTACAGCCTCTTGCATGCATTGCGCCTGTCACTGCTGCAGCGGCATTCTGGTTTGAGTCTCTGGAAGAGGCGATTCGCACAGCACCATTGGATGAATCTTTGAGCAAGATTAGAACCCTTAAGCTGGCTAATGCGTTTGTTTCGCATGCCGTAGTGCATTTAACCAAACTTACGGCTAAGAATTCCGGATTCGCCATACAGGCGCGCAGAGCGCTATGGCTTAAATCCTGGTCAGCAGATGTAACTTCTAAGTCTAAACTACTAAACATTCCTTTCAAAGGGCAGACCTTATTCGGGCCCGGCTTGAAGGAAATTATTGCTGACATTACTGAAGGTAAGGGCCACACCCTTCCTCAGGACAGGGCCAAATCAAAGGCCAAACAGTCTAATTTTCGTGCCTTTCGTAATTTCAAGGCAGGAGCAGCATCAACTTCCTCCGCTCCAAAACAGGAAGGAGCTACTGCTCGTTACAGACAGGGTTGGAAAGGCAACCAGTCATGGAACAAGGGCAAGCAGGCCAGAAAGCCTACTTCCGCCCCTAAGACAGCATGAAGACAGGGCCCCCTTTCCGGAGACGGATCTAGTGGGGGGCAGACTTTCTCTCTTCGCCCAGGCTTGGGCAAGAGATGTACAGGATCCCTGGACGTTGGAGATTATATCTCAGGGATACCTTCTGGATTTCAAAACTTCTCCTCCACAAGGGAGGTTTCATCTGTCAAGGTTATCAACAAACCTAGTAAAGAAAGAGGCATTTCTACAATGTGTACAAGACCTCTTAGTGATGGGAGTGATCCACCCAGTTCCGCGAACGGAACAGGGGCAAGGGTTTTATTCAAATCTGTTTGTGGTTCCCAAGAAAGAGGGAACCTTCACACCAATCTTAGACTTAAAAATCTTAAACAAATTCCTAAGGGTTCCATCGTTCAAGATGGAAACCATTCGGACCATCCTACCCATGATCCAAGAGGGTCAATATATGACCACAGTGGACTTAAAGGATGCCTACCTTCACATACCGATTCACAAAGATCATTATCGGTACCTAAGGTTTGCCTTTCTAGACAGGCATTACCAGTTTGTAGCTCTTCCCTTCGGGTTAGCTACGGCCCCGAGAATTTTTACAAAGGTTCTGGGCTCACTTCTGGCGGTACTAAGACCGCGAGGCATAGCGGTGGCTCCGTACCTAGACGACATTCTGATACAAGCGTCAAGTTTTCAAAATGCAAAGTCTCATACAGAGATAGTTCTAGCATTTCTGAGGTCGCATGGGTGGAAAGTGAACGTGGAAAAGAGTTCTCTGTTACCACTCACAAGGGTCCCTTTTCTAGGGACTCTTATAGATTCTGTAGAGATGAAGATTTACCTGACGGAGTCCAGGTTATCAAAGATTCTCAATGCTTGCCGTGTACTTCACTCCATTCCAAGCCCATCAGTAGCTCAGTGCATGGAAGTAATCGGCTTAATGGTCGCGGAAATGGACATAGTGCCATTTGTGCGCCTACATCTCAGACCGCTGCAACTATGCATGCTAAGTCAATGGAACGGGGATTACTCAGATCTGTCCCCTTTGCTAAACCTGGACCAGGAGACCAGAGATTCTCTTCTCTGGTGGTTGTCACGGGTTCATCTGTCCAAAGGAATGACTTTTCGCAGACCAGATTGGACGATTGTAACAACAGATGCCAGCCTACTAGGCTGGGGAGCAGTCTGGAACTCCCTGAAGGCTCAGGGATTGTGGACTCAGGAGGAGAGACTCCTCCCGATAAACATTCTAGAATTAAGAGCAATATTCAATGCTCTTCTAGCTTGGCCTCAGTTAGCGACACTGAGGTTCATCAGATTTCAGTCGGACAACATCACGACTGTGGCTTACATCAATCATCAAGGGGGAACCAGGAGTTCCCTAGCGATGTTGGAAGTCTCGAAGATAATTCACTGGGCAGAGTCTCACTCTTGCCACCTGTCAGCGATCTACATCACAGGCGTGGAGAACTGGGAGGCGGATTTTCTAAGTCGCCAGACCTTTCATCCGGGGGAGTGGGAACTCCACCCGGAGGTATTTGCTCAACTGATTCGTCGTTGGGGCAAACCGGATCTGGATCTCATGGCATCTCGCCAGAACGCCAAGCTTCCTTGTTACGGATCCAGGTCCAGGGACCCGGGTGCGGTGCTGGTAGATGCACTAGCAGCCCCTTGGGTTTTCAACATAGCTTATGTGTTTCCACCTTTTCCGTTGCTACCTCGACTGATTGCCAGGATCAAACAGGAGAGAGCATCAGTGATTCTGATAGCGCCTGCGTGGCCACGCAGGACCTGGTATGCAGACCTAGTGGACATGTCGTCCTGTCCACCATGGTCTCTACCCCTGAGGCAGGACCTTCTAATTCAGGGTCCTTTCAACCATCCAAACCTAATTTCTCTGAGGCTGACTGCTTGGAAATTGAACGCTTGATTCTATCAAAGCGTGGGTTTTCGGATTCGGTTATTGATACATTAATACAGGCTCGGAAACCTGTTACCAGAAAAATTTACCACAAGATATGGCGTAAATATTTATATTGGTGTGAATCCAAGAGTTACTCATGGAGTAAGGTTAGGATTCCTAGGATATTGTCTTTTCTACAAGAGGGTTTAGATAAGGGCTTATCCGCTAGTTCACTAAAGGGACAGATTTCTGCTCTGTCTATTCTTTTACACAAACGTCTGGCAGAGAATCCAGACGTCCAGGCTTTTTGTCAGGCTTTGGCTAGGATTAAGCCTGTGTTTAAAACTGTTGCTCCTCCGTGGAGCTTAAACTTGGTTCTTAAAGTTCTTCAGGGTGTTCCGTTTGAACCCCTTCATTCCATTGATATTAAGCTTTTATCTTGGAAAGTTCTGTTTTTGATGGCTATTTCCTCGGCTCGAAGAGTCTCTGAGTTATCTGCCTTACATTGTGATTCTCCTAATCTGATCTTTCATTCAGACAAGGTAGTCCTGCGTACTAAACCTGGGTTTTTACCTAAGGTTGTTTCTAACAGGAATATCAATCAAGAGATTGTTGTTCCATCGTTATGCCCTAATCCTTCTTCAAAGAAGGAACGTCTTTTGCATAATCTAGACGTGGTCCGTGCCCTGAAGTTCTACTTACAGGCAACTAAAGATTTTCGACAAACTTCTTCTCTGCTTGTCGTTTACTCTGGACAGAGGAGAGGTCAAAAGGCTTCGGCTACCTCTCTCTCTTTTTGGCTTCGTAGCATAATACGCTTAGCCTACGAGACTGCTGGACAGCAGCCTCCTGAAAAAATTACAGCTCATTCCACTAGAGCTGTGGCTTCCACCTGGGCCTTTAAGAATGAGGCCTCTGTTGAACAGATTTGCAAGGCTGCAACTTGGTCTTCACTTCATACTTTTTCCAAATTTTACAAATTTGACACTTTTGCTTCTTCGGAGGCTGTTTTTGGGAGAAAGGTTCTACAGGCAGTGGTTCCTTCTGTTTAATGTTCCTGCCTTGTCCCTCCCATCATCCGTGTACTTTAGCTTTGGTATTGGTATCTCATAAGTAATGGATGACCCGTGGACTCAACACACTTAACAAGAGAAAACATAATTTATGCTTACCTGATAAATTTATTTCTCTTGTAGTGTGTTCAGTCCACTGCCCGCCCTGTCTTTTTGAGGCAGGTTCTAAATTTTAAAATTATAACTCCAGTCACCACTGCACCCTATAGTTTCTCCTTTCTCGTCTTGTTTCGGTCGAATGACTGGATATGACATGTGAGGGGAGGAGCTATATAGCAGCTCTGCTTGGGTGATCCTCTTGCAACTTCCTGTTGGGAAGGAGAATATATCCCATAAGTAATGGATGACCCGTGGACTGAACACACTACAAGAGAAATAAATTTATCAGGTAAGCATAAATTATGTTTTTTAGTTACTAAAAAACAAATATATGCTGTTTTGCAAAACATAAACAAAATAACTTAATTTTTTTCTGTTTCAGAGCTACAATTAAAAATCACGAAACTGAAGAAGCAGAGGTGCTTGTGAGTATTCCTCTCTCTGTCTCTGCTATGTCTCGCTTGCATTATGAATTGACGTTCACTTTCAAATGACTAAAAGTAAAATTGCACTGTAAAAGTAATTAACTGCTTATGTTCACTTACCCCACAGCAGAACATAATATAGCCTTGCCTTCTGACATTGGTAGACTTATGAGTCCTGTGTTGCTATCATTTCTTAATCATTTTAGTAATAAAAATTCCTTCCTTCCTTCCCATATGAAAGAATAGCAAATAAATACACTCAAAATACTATTTAAAAATGTTAAACTAACATTAAACAGATAGAAGGATGTATTCAAAGCAAAGATATGTGATGTGAATGCATTTTTACAGTTTTGTTAATTTAAATATTGAAGAAATAAGCATAGAATTGTAGTCTTTATAAAACAATAGCTATGTTGAGGTTTTGAAGCTGGCTATCTCCACAGCTAAAGTCATTTAGGGGTAGAAAAAGTTGCTAGATTTCTCAAACAGTGGCTCTGTAAAATATAGCAGTGCTAGGCTTGTAAAGTATAGAGTTTGTACCTCCAAGTCTTTTTACATTATATTCTCAAATGCAAATATATCATTACCATAATGATCATGTTCATTCAAATAAAGGTATTTTGTTAGATGTATGAATATTGTCAGAGCACTTTGGTTGTGACTTATTGCATACCACACCAAATGCCTTAATTATTGTTTGCTGGGGCCTCTTGACAAGCACCCCATTGTAGATACAATAGCTTTATATAGGAGTTCTTGTTCTCCCTGACCTCTGTTGAATACCTGAGGTTTAATATTTCAGAGCTGATAACTAGTGTGACAATGGCTCCTTATGTTTTTCCAAAGTTTCCCATTGAAGCTAATGATCTTGGAGCGGCTGGGTCACAGACCATGATTGCCAAAGTAATGGGGAGCCAAACTGTCAGTCATATTACATGAAGCAGCAAATGTAATCTTCACGTGCTTTTATGCATATTTCAAATTGTTCATCTCCTAATGTTATCTCATTTACAGTTCAGCGAGATAATAATGTAAATGGTTTTATAGCTCTCCTAAGTACATGGGATAGGATATAGCAAGGTTTCAAATTGGTTTAAAAAAATAATAAAAAGTGAAGATTGTGATATATGACAACAGAAAGCAGTCATATATATTGCAAAATAACATTGAGAAAAAAACAATTCTGAATATGTACAAGTAGTATTAATCATAACAATTGTATGGAACCAAACGGATAATAATCTCCAGGTACCTTTAGCAAAACAACAAAAATCTAATTGTACTATATAAGTCCTGGAAGAAGGCAATATTATGACATAATAGCACAGTACAGACAATGCTAAGAGTCAAAGGCATACACTCTCTCTTGCAAAATATAGGTATAGAAACAAAAACTTTACAAGCATAAATTACAGTCATGCTAGGCAGATTAGCAGTATTTAAATTCTAAACACCACTACATTTATTGGTTGTATGAGATATATCTAAACATCAGTCAAACGATAAGCATAAGACAATTCATTTGTTTCTACATTTGTCACACTAAACACGAAAAAAAATGATACTCAATTAAGGAGACCAGTATGGGGAAGTAGTATTAAGGGAAACATAAGAATGTGAAGCATCTATAAAAAAACAAAACAAACCTAAAGGTGATGCTCTACCTTCAATACCTTCACTGCAGTCTGTTGTGAACTACACCTGTATCAGGTCTGGGGTATCTGCAAGCATATACTTTTGTAAACATAATACCCTCTGAAAGATTAGTACAGTACTGCAATTAGAAACGTAATATTTGCTATTTTAAATAAATACAGACTATCATTTGCATTTTAGAACATAAAACAACAAACCAAAGACACAGGCAGAGAAGACTGTGACTTACAGGCAGGACAAAATAGTAATTTTTGGTCATTTTATTTAAAAAAATCGTAATTAAAAAGTTTGGATTTGTACTACTTTTTTTTATTATTATTTATGACAGTTTTATTCAGTCCTGTGATCCCCTTCTACCAAATCCTCACCATTGAAAGGTGTCCTTACACTCATATGCATAATATAACTAGCACTGACTGCACATGCGCAGGGGAAAGCTTGTGCATGTTTCTTTTACCCTTGTGCTACATTAATTGACTGGATTAATGGGCAACCAATAGGAGGGGATGTACAAAGGGTGATGGTTGCAGATACAATATTTTTTTATTTTTTTTAAAACATATACAGTATTTTTGAAGATTTTTGCATCATATAAATGGTCTATATTTAGGGAAATGATCAAAAAAGTCCTGTAGAAATGGAGCCTGGTGCACCATCCAGCAAGATACTATTTTTCCTAATTTTTATTTTTTCATTACCCCATGCAAAGGTTTCAAAAACTGTGCAGTCTCCTTTATTTTTGTCTTTGTCTGCAAATATACTCCAACCTGCCCACTTCAAGTGAATGTCAATTTTGATGCTAAAGTGCCCGGTTTTTAAAAATTTGATTAAAAACAGGGGCACTTTAATTCATCAAAATTTACATTTCACTCATGTTGTGAAAAAATACTTACCTTTTAAACTTGACAGCAGCTCTAGCTTCCTCCGGTCATCGAAATCTATTTCTGACATCAGATATGATGGATAGGTCATCCTCCAATCACGGCTTCCCCCCCGGGGAATCAGTGTCTGATTCAACGCCGTGCTTGGAGGAAGCCAGATTCCTCATTTTAGACCCAGGAAGAGGCTTTGCAACGGGTGGAGGAAGCTGTATCGGCTGTCAAGATTAAAAGGTAAGTATTTTTTCACAACAGGAGTGAAATGTAAATTTTGAGTATTTAAAGTGCCCCTGTTTTTAATCGAATTTTTAAAAACAGGGCACTTTAGCATCAAATTTGACATTCACTTTCACCCTGTTGAAGACCAACTTTACTTCCTTGCATTCCCATCTACAGGACTTTTCTAGAACTGCACCTGTGCTGTGGAGCTATCTGCAAGGTTTGCCTCAAGCAAGCAGGGTTTCAAATGTTTTGAGATCCATATCTGATTAGGGACACATACAGGTAGCCCTCAGTTTACGCCGGGGTTAGGTTCCAGAAGGAATGGTTGTAAATCGAAACCCAGTTTATAATGTAAGTCAATGGGAAGTGAAGGAGATAGGTTCCAGGCCCCTCTCAAAATTGTCATAAGTAACACCTAATACATTATTTTTAAAGCTTTGAAATGAAGACTTTAAATGCTAAACAGCATTATAAACCTAATAAAATAATCACACAACACAGACTATATAATTAAACTAAGTTAAATGAACAAAAACATTTGCTAAACAGCATTATAAACATAATAAAATAATCACACAACACTGACTTCACTTGCATTTTTCTGCAAACAGTTCTTTCTATGCATTCCAATCTGAACTGATTTATAGCCAGGAAGATCTTGTTTCTTTGAGATCTGCTCGATAGCTCAGGTCTGGTTAAACTGATTAATTTCAGCTTTCTTGGCTTTGCTGCAACACAAGCGGATAGCTCCACCTACTGGCTATTTTAATAAATGCACTGCTTCTCAATGCTTTTCAATAGGAGTCACATGACTGGAAAAAAAGGTTGTAATTCTGAAACGGTGTAAATTGAACCGTTGTAAAACGAGGGCCACCTGTACTTAACTAAATGAACTGATTTCTTGCTTCAGGTTCCTCACCTTATTTTCGACTCTTGGCTTTGTACTTCCTTTAGAGAGTAAGCTTACAAGCTCCCCTGTCCTGTAGATCATCTACTGTATATAGGATGGTATTTTACAAGCACGACCCACTACCCCTCTGATTTGTGTGCAATTTTCTTTTTCTAAATTAATACTCTGTAATAGTTCTGCGGAATATCTTAGCACTGATAAATAATTGATGATAATAATATTATCTCAGGCAAATTATTTTCACAAATTAATTAATTTCAAAGACTTGAAAAAATAGAACATTTTGATATTGATGAAATACTGCATTTTGTGTTTAATGTGTTCATTTACAGCTAGCCATTTTTATAACAATATTATTTCATAAAAACCAGCATGATGTACAATAGATAGTAAAGATGAAATGCAGGTAATTAGTTGGTTCCCATTGTAGGGCTAGATTACAAGTGGTGCGCGCTAACCGTTGTATGCAAGCGATATTTGGTTTATAGTGTATTTTTATGTGTTGGAAGTAGCGCACGTATTACAAGTTGAAAGTAAATGCATTCACTCGAGCGTTTAACGTGTGTCGTGTTAGCGTGACTTCAGAGCTGTGGTTAACAATTACGCTGAAATAAAAAGTTGCACAAAAAAAATACATTTAAAGTACAGTAACACTAATAACTATACTATCTAATAAAAATTGTATACAAAAGTTATAAGGGCTCAAGGATATGTCTCAGGTGTTATAATAAAAGAAAAGACTGCAAAGGGCTTTAACATAGAGATACATACACGTCTAAATATGTTTTTGTGTGTGTGTATATATGTATTTACAGACATATACTATTTAGATATATATATATATATATATATATATATATATATCTGTGTGTGTATACATTTGTATTTACAGACATATACACATATAAACACACAAATGCATGTGTATACATATATACTATTGCTTTCTTCTCTTCCATGTTTATCCATCTTAGTATTCAAAGGTTCAATAAAATATGTTTCATGTGTAGCCTGAGAAACAAGTGTGTGTGTATGTGTGTGTGTGTGTGTGTGTGTGTGTGTGTATATATATATATACACGCGCACACACACTGTAGGTGATACTTAAGCATCACTATATACTGTAACAAACAACCATATTCCTTATAGTACATGAATAAGATATAAAATAAGAAACCAAAATTTATTAATAGCGTTACCATTTTTTGAAACTGCTCTTTGATAAACATGGAAGCTTTTGTATCTCTTTAGAATTGATTTTTGCTACTTTGTTCTTTAAAAATTTGTTTACATTTGTAATATTAAAAGGTAGACTGCGTGACGTAGTGCAATGTGAGTGGAGGAGAAGTTACAACATCCGATTGGATAGCATAGCCAGAAGGGTATGAATTCAGAGTGTAAATAGAAGTCCCCCTATTATTATTATTGCACTATCTTTGAGAAAGCACCAGAACGGCGTGAAACATGTAAGATGACGTAGGACCTGTTCCGTTTGAACCTACACTCCTCACACTATGTCCTGTGATTTGTAAGTTTCAATCGCTTCAATAAATATGAACTTTTAACATATATATTTTAACTTCATATTTTCATCAATATTCATTTTATCTTTTTCATTTCAATATATCAAAATGACCGACTTTTCTGCCCTAACCTGGGCCTTTTTCAGGTTAGGGCAGAAATGTTGGTCATTTTTATATATTGGGATAAAAAAGATAAAATAAAAATTGATTGATCTATATAATATATATCCAAAATACGATGAGATATATGTAAAAATATGTATTTATGAATAAATAGAACATATTCTATGTGAAGAACATTGGATGTGAAATATTCATATTTCTTCTGTTAAGTGTGATCAGTCCACGGGTCATCATTACTTCTGGGATATTACTCCTCCCCAACAGGAAGTGCAAGAGGATTCACCCAGCAGAGTTGCATATAGCCCCTCCCCTCTACGTCACCCCCAGTCATTCTCTTGCACCCAACGACTAGATAGGATGTGTGAGAGGACTATGGTGATTTTATTTAGTTTTATTTCTTCAATCAAAAGTTTGTTATTTTTTAATAGCACCGGAGCGTGTTATTCCTTCTCTGGTAGAGTTTGAAGAAGAATCTACCAGAGTTTCTTACTATGATTTTAGCCGGAGTTGTTAAGATCATATTGCTGTTTCTCGGCCATCTGAGGAGAGGTAAACTTCAGATCAGGGGACAGCGAGCAGTTTATTCTGCAAAGAGGTATGTAGCAGTTTTTATTTTCTAACAATGGAATTGCTGAGAAAATCCTGCCATACCGACATTATATCATGTATGTATAATTTACATTTTAGTATTCCGGAGAATGGTACTTTTCTGGAATTACACTGTGTATGTAAGACTTTAGCCTAATAGATATACAATAGGCTTTTTAATAACTCTTAATTATGTTAAACGTTTTTTGCTGGAATGTAAAATCGTTTTCATTTTCTGAGGTACTGGGTGAATAAAGTGTTTGGGCACTATTTTTCCACTTGGCAGTTGCTGGATCTAATTATGACAGTTGTTTAATCTCTCTCACTGTTATGTGTGAGGGGGTGGGACTTTTTTGGCGCCTTTGCTACGCATCAAAAATTTCAGTCAAAGCTCATTATTTTTCCTGCATGTTCCGGTTTATTTCTACAGAACCCAGGGATCTTCAAAGCCAATTTGAGGGAAGTAATCTAACAGAGCTGTATGATTGTAGTTGACTGTGATACAAAACGTTATTCTTTAACTTTTTTATGCCTCAGGGTTAGTTTTTTCTTGCTACTGGGTACAAACCTTTACTAAGTTGCATTTTGTTTTTCAAAGCTGATTGATTTCATCTGTTATATATATTAAGTGCTTTTCAAGCACAGTTCGTTTTTTTCATTGTATTTTACTTGTATAGTATTTCCAAATTGCAAGTTTATTTGCTAGTTTGTTAAACATGTCTGATTCAGAAGATGAGACCTGTACTATTTGTACTAAAGCCAAGGTGGAGCCCAATAGAAATTTATGTACTAACTGCATTGATGCTACATTAAATAAAAGTCAATCTGTACAAATTGAACAAATTTCACCAAACAACGAGGGGAGAGTTATGCCGACTAACTCGCCTCACGTGACAGTACCTGCATCTCCCGCTCGGGACGTGCGCGATATGGCGACGCCAAGTACATCTGGGCGGCCATTACAAATAACATTACAAGATATGGCTACTGTTATGACTGAGGTTTTAAATTACCAGAACTAAGGGGCAAGCGTGATCACTCTGGGGTGAGAACAGAGTGCGCTGATAATGTTAGAGCCATGTCAGATACTGCGTCACAACTTGCAGAACATGAGGACGGAGAGCTTCATTCTGCAGCTGACGGTTCTGATCCAAACAGATTGGATTCAGATATTTCAAATTTTAAATTTAAGCTGGAAAACCTCCGTGTTTTACTAGGGGAGGTGTTAGCGGCTCTGAATGATTGTAACACAGTTGCAATACCTGAGAAATTGTGTAGGTTGGATAAATATTTTGCTGTACCAACAAGTACTGACGTTTTTCCTATACCTAAAAGACTAACTGAAATTATTGCTAAGGAGTGGGATAGACCCGGTGTGCCGTTCTCACCCCCTCCAATATTTAGAAAGATGTTTCCAATAGACGCCACCACACGGGATTTGTGGCAAACGGTCCCTAAGGTGGAGGGAGCAGTTTCTACTTTAGCTAAACGTACCACTATCCCGGTAGAGGATAGCTGTGCCTTTTCAGATCCAATGGATAAAAAATTAGAGGGTTACCTTAAGAAAATGTTTGTTCAACAAGGTTTTATATTGCAACCCCTTGCATGCATTGCACCGATCACGGCTGCAGCGGCATTCTGGATTGAGTCTCTAGAAGAGAATCTTGGTTCAGCTACGCTGGACGACATTTCAGACGGGCTTAGAGTACTTAAGCTATCTAATTCATTCATTTCGGAAGCCGTAGTACATTTAATTAAACTTACGGCTAAGAATTCCGGATTCGCCATTCAAGCGCGCAGAGCACTGTGGCTAAAATCCTGGTCAGCTGATGTAACGTCTAAGTCCAAATTACTTAATATACCTTTCAAGGGACAGACCCTATTTGGGCCTGGTTTGAAAGAAATTATCGCTGACATTACAGGAGGTAAGGGCCACGCCCTACCTCAAGACAAAGCCAAACCTAAGGCTAGACAGTCTAATTTTCGTTCCTTTCGGAATTTCAAAGCAGGAGCAGCATCAACTTCCACTACTCCAAAACAAGAAGGATCTGGTGCTCGCTACAGACAAGGCTGGAGACCTAACCAGTCCTGGAACAAGGGCAAGCAGGCCAGGAAGCCTGCAGCTGCCACTAAAACAGCATGAATTGAGGACCCCCGATCCGGGATCGGATCTAGTGGGGGGCAGACTTTCTCTCTTCGCCCAGGCTTGGGCAAGAGATGTCCAGGATCCCTGGGCGCTAGAGATAATATCTCAGGGATACCTTCTGGACTTCAAACACTCTCCTCCAAGAGAGAGATTTCATCTGTCAAGGTTGTCAACAGACCAAACAAAGAAAGAAGCGTTTCTACGCTGCATACAAGAACTATTATTAATGGGAGTAATCCATCCAGTTCCACGGTCGGAACAGGGAAAAGGGTTTTACTCAAATCTGTTTGTGGTTCCCAAAAAAGAAGGAACTTTCAGACCAATCCTGGATTTAAAGATCCTAAACAAATTCCTAAGAGTTCCATCATTCAAAATGGAGACTATCCGGACAATTTTACCCATGATCCAAGAGGGTCAGTACATGACCACAGTGGATTTAAAAGACGCTTACCTTCACATACCGATTCACAAAGATCATTACCGGTATCTAAGATTTGCCTTTCTAGACAGGCATTACCAGTTTGTAGCTCTTCCATTCGGATTGGCTACAGCTCCAAGAATCTTCACAAAGGTTCTAGGTGCTCTTCTAGCGGTACTAAGACCGCGGGGAATTTCGGTAGCTCCCTACCTAGACGACATTCTGATTCAAGCTTCAAGCTTTCAAACTGCCAAGTCTCATACAGAGTTAGTACTGGCATTTCTAAGATCACATGGATGGAAGGTGAACGAAAAGAAAAGTTCTCGTTCCACTCACAAGAGTTCCCTTCCTGGGGACTCTTATAGATTCTGTAGAAATGAAGATTTACCTGACAGAGGACAGGTTAACAAGACTTCAAAGTGCTTGCCGCACCCTTCATTCCATTCAACACCCATCGGTGGCTCAATGCATGGAGGTAATCGGCTTAATGGTAGCGGCAATGGACATAGTGCCATTTGCTCGCTTACACCTCAGACCACTGCAATTGTGCATGCTGAGTCAGTGGAATGGGGATTACTCAGATTTGTCCCCTTCTCTAAATCTGGATCAAGAGACCAGAAATTCTCTTCTATGGTGGCTTTCTCGGCCACATCTGTCCAGGGGGATGCCTTTCAGCAGACCGGACTGGACAATTGTAACAACAGACGCCAGCCTTATAGGTTGGGGTGCCGTCTGGAATTCTCTGAAGGCTCAGGGACAATGGAGTCAGGAGGAGAGTCTCCTGCCAATAAACATTCTGGAATTGAGAGCAGTTCTCAATGCCCTCCTTGCTTGGCCCCAGTTGACAACTCGGGAGTTCATCAGGTTTCAGTCGGACAACATCACGACTGTAGCTTACATCAACCATCAGGGAGGGACAAGAAGCTCCCTAGCAATGTTGGAAGTATCAAAGATAATTCGCTGGGCAGAGTCTCACTCTTGCCACCTGTCAGCAATCTACATCCCGGGAGTGGAGAACTGGGAGGCGGATTTCTTAAGTCGTCAGACTTTTCATCCGGGGGAGTGGGAACTTCATCCGGAGATCTTTGCCCAAATACTTCGACGTTGGGGCAAACCAGAGATAGATCTCATGGCGTCTCGGCAGAACGCCAAGCTTCCTCGCTACGGGTCCAGATCCAGGGATCCGGAAGCAGTCCTAATAGATGCACTGACAGCACCTTGGGACTTCAGGATGGCTTATGTGTTCCCACCCTTCCCGATGCTTCCTCGATTGATTGCCAGAATCAAACAGGAGAGAGCATCGGTGATTCTGATAGCACCTGCATGGCCACGCAGGACTTGGTATGCAGACCTGGTGGACATGTCATCCTGTCCACCTTGGTCTCTACCTCTGAAACAGGACCTTCTGATCCAGGGTCCGTTCAAACATCAAAATCTAACTTCTCTGAAGCTGACTGCTTGGAAATTGAACGTTTGATTTTGTCAAAGCGTGGGTTTTCTGAGTCAGTTATTGACACCTTAATACAGGCTAGGAAGCCTGTTACCAGAAAGATTTACCATAAGATATGGCATAAATACCTATACTGGTGTGAATCCAAAGGTTACTCTTGGAGTAAGGTTAGGATTCCTAGAATATTGTCTTTTCTACAAGAAGGTTTAGAAAAGGGTTTATCTGCTAGTTCATTAAAGGGACAGATCTCAGCCCTGTCTATTCTGTTACACAAACGTCTGTCAGAAGTGCCAGATGTTCAGGCCTTTTGTCAGGCTTTAGCGAGGATTAAGCCTGTGTTTAAAACTGTTGCTCCACCATGGAGTTTAAATCTTGTTCTAAACATTTTACAGGGCGTTCCGTTTGAACCCCTCCATTCCATTGATATAAAGTTGTTATCTTGGAAAGTTCTATTTTTAATGGCTATTTCCTCGGCTCGAAGAGTCTCTGAGTTATCAGCCTTACACTGTGATTCTCCTTATTTGATTTTTCATTCGGATAAGGTAGTTCTGCGTACTAAACCTGGGTTCTTACCCAAGGTAGTCACTAACAGGAATATCAATCAAGAGATTGTTGTTCCTTCCTTGTGCCCAAATCCTTCTTCAAAGAAGGAACGATTACTACATAATCTGGATGTAGTTCGTGCCCTAAAATTTTACTTACAGGCAACTAAGGAATTTCGACAAACGTCTTCTCTGTTTGTCGTGTACTCTGGACAGAGGAGAGGTCAAAAGGCTTCGGCAACCTCTCTTTCCTTTTGGCTTCGTAGTATAATATGTTTAGCTTATGAGACTGCTGGACAGCAGCCTCCTGAAAGAATTACAGCCCATTCTACTAGAGCTGTGGCTTCCACTTGGGCCTTCAAGAATGAGGCCTCTGTTGAACAGATTTGCAAGGCTGCATCTTGGTCTTCGTTTCATACTTTTTCCAAATTTTACAAATTTGACACATTTGCTTCCTCGGAGGCTATTTTTGGGAGAAAGGTTCTTCAGGCAGTGGTTCCTTCTGTATAAAAGAGCCTTCCTATCCCTCCCGTCATCCGTGTACTTTTGCTTTGGTATTGGTATCCCAGAAGTAATGATGACCCGTGGACTGATCACACTTAACAGAAGAAAACATAATTTATGCTTACCTGATAAATTCCTTTCTTCTGTAGTGTGATCAGTCCACGGCCCGCCCTGTTTTTAAGGCAGGTATTTATTTTTAAATTATACTCCAGTCACCACTACACCCTTGGTTCCTCCTTTCTCGTTTGTCCTTGGTCGAATGACTGGGGGTGACGTAGAGGGGAGGGGCTATATGCAACTCTGCTGGGTGAATCCTCTTGCACTTCCTGTTGGGGAGGAGTAATATCCCAGAAGTAATGATGACCCGTGGACTGATCACACTACAGAAGAAAGGAATTTATCAGGTAAGCATAAATTATGTTTTTCATATCTGGTTAGCGCACTTGAGAAAATGTAATCAGGTTTGCGCGAGAGCAGGTTGTTAGTTTCTTCCCCCCACTTTTTGCACTCCATTATGGGGGGAATATGTCAACGTGATTGTGATATTGTAACTTCGGCTTTTTGTGCGTGTTAGGTTAGCACAGGAGCAAAAACTTTTTACTTTCAACTTTTAAGGCGCTCGGTATCGAACAATCTGGAAAAGCCGAAGTCGAGCACAGTTAGTGCGTGAGCAATAAATAGGGATCCACTTGTAATCTAGCCCTTAGTGTTTTATTGCAACATCATGGCTACATTTAACTGACTAAATATGTCCTTGACAATAAACTGTGTTTATTTAGGGATGCACAAAGATTGGAAGAATTTTATACCAAGAACCAACAACTCCGAGAACAACAGAAGTCACTTCATGATACCATTAAAGTTCTAGAAGATAGGTAAGAGAGTGTGAGAACACACAGCAATCCCCTAAAAGTTCCAAAAGTAACTATTTAAAATATATTTCTGAAAACTATTTTTCCCCTTATTTATATATTCGCTATATTTTGCTATGGTTGTTCTTCAGTTTTTTTTTATTTTGTATTTGTTTTTTTAAATAAATTCTACACTTGGCTCTAGTAAAGTGCATACACATTCAGTCCTGGTCAAACGTTTTGATAATGGCACAAATATTAATTTTCATAAAGTTTGCTGCCTCAGTTTTTATGATGGCAATTTGCATATTCTCCAGAATGTTATGAAGAGTGATCAGATCAATTGCAATTAATTGCAAAGTCCCTCTTTGCCATGAAAATGAACTTAATCCCCCAAAAAATGTTTCCACTGCATTTCAGCCCTGCCACAAAAGGACCAGCAGACATCATGTCAGTGATTCTCTCGTTACCACAGGTGTCGGTGTTGACAAGGACAAGGCTGGAGACCACTCTGTCATGCTGATTGAGTTAGAATAACAGACTGGAAGCTTAAAAATGAGTGGTGCTTTAAATCATTGTTTCTCTTGTAAGGTGTATCCAGTCCACAGATCATCCATTACTTGTGGGATATTCTCATTCCCAACAGGAAGTTGCAAGAGGACACCCACAGCAGAGCTGTCTATATAGCTCCTCCCCTAACTGCCATATCCAGTCATTCTCTTGCAACTCTCAACAAGCATGGAGGTAGTAAGAGAAAAGTGGTGAAATGTAGCTGTTATTTTACTTCAATCAAAAGTTTATTATTTTTAAATGGTACCGGAGTTGTACTATTTTGTTCCAGGCAGAAAAATAGAAGAATCTGCCTGTGATTTCTATGATCTTAGCAGGTTGTAACTAAGATCCATTGCTGTTCTCACACATGACTGAAGAGAGAGATAACTTCAGCGGGGGAATGGCGTGCAGGTTATCCTGCTATGAGGTATGTGCAGTTAAGATTTTTCTAGAAGATGTGAATGCTAGAAAATGCTGCTGATACCAAATGTATGTAAGGTAAGCCTGAATACAGTGATTTAATAGCGACTGGTATCATGCTTACTTTCTGAGGTAATACTCTTTTATATTTACAATGTAAAACGTTTGCTGGCATGTTTAAACGTTTTTATTTATACTTTGGTGATAAAACTTTATTGGGACCTAGTTTTTTCCACATGGCTGGCTTAAATTTGCCTAGAAATAGTTTCCTGAGGCTTTCCACTGTGTTACTATGAGTGGGAGGGGCCTAATTTAGCGCTTTTTTGCGCAGTAAATTTTACAGACTGAGACATCCAGCTTCCTCCAGGAGTCCCCTGAATGCTATAGGACATCTCTAAAGGGCTCTTAGGCTTTCCAAAGTCGTTTGTTGGGGAAGGTAGGCCCACAGCAAGGCTGTGGCAGTTTGGTGTGACTGTTAAAAAACGTCTATATCGTTTTTTTGATCCGTTTTTTGAACTAAGGGGTTAATCATCCATTTGCAAGTGGGTGCAATGCTCTGTTAGCCTATTATACACACTGTAAAAATTTCGTTTGATTTACTGCCTTTTTTCACTGTTTTTCAAATTCGGACAAAATTTGTTTCTCTTAAAGGCACAGTACCGTTTCTTATATTTGCTTGTTAACTTGATTTAAAGTGTTTTCCAAGCTTGCTAGTCTCATTGCTAGTCTGTACAAACATGTCTGACATAGAGGAAACTCCTTGTTCATTATGTTTAAAAGCCATTGTGGAACCCCTCTTAGAATGTGTACCAAATGTACTGATTTCACTTTAAGCAATAAAGATCATATTCTGTCTTTAAAAAATTTATCACCAGAGGAATCTGACGAGGGGGAAGTTATGCCGACTAACTCTCCCCACGTGTCAGATCCTTTGACTCCCGCTCAAGGGACTCACGCTCAAATGGCGCCAAGTACATCTAGGGCGCCCATAGCGTTTACTTTACAAGACATGGCGGCAGTCATGGATAATACACTGTCAGCGGTATTAGCCAGACTACCTGAATTTAGAGGAAAGCGAGATAGCTCTGGAGTTAGACTAAATACAGAGCATACTGACGCTTTAAGAGCTATGTCTGATACTGCCTCACAATATGCAGAAGCTGAAGGAGAGCTTCGTTCTGTGGGTGATGTTTCTGACTCAGGGAAGATGATGCAACCTGATTCTGATATCTCTACATTTAAATGTAAGCTTGAACACCTCCGTGTGTTACTCAGGGAGGTTTTAGCTGCTCTGAATGACTGTGATACAATTGCAGTGCCAGAGAAATTGTGTAGACTGGATAAATACTATGCAGTGCCGGTGTGCACTGATGTTTTTCCAATACCTAAAAGGTTTACAGAAATTATTACTAAGGTATGGGATAGACCAGGTGTGCCGTTCTCTCCCCCTCCTATTTTTAGAAAAATGGTTCCAATAGACGTCACCACACGGGACTTATGGCAGACAGTTCCTAAGGTGGAGGGAGCAGTTTCTACTCTAGCAAAGCGTACTACTATCCCTGTCGAGGACAGTTGTGCTTTCTTAGATCCAATGGATAAAAAGTTAGAGGGTTACCTTAAGAAAATGTTTATTCAACAAGGTTTTATCCTACAGCCCCTTGCATGCATTGCTCCTGTCACTGCTGCTGCGGCGTTCTGGTTTGAGTCTCTGGAAGACTCCATTGGATGACATACTTGACAAGCTTAGAGCACTTAAGCTAGCCAATTCTTTTGTTTCTGATGCCATTGTTCATTTGACTAAACTAACGGCTAAGAATTCTGGTTTTGCTATCCAGGCGCGCAAAGCGCTATGGCTTAAATCATGGTCAGCTGACGTTACTTCAAAGTCTAAGCTGCTTAACATTCCCTTCAAGGGGCAGACCCTATTCGGGCCTGGTTTGAAGGAGATTATTGCTGATATCACTGGAGGAAAAGGTCATGCCCTTCCTCAGGATAGGTCCAAATCAAGGGCCAAACAGTCTAATTTTCGTGCCTTTCGAAACTTCAAGGCAAGTGCGGCATCAACTTCCTCTAATGCAAAACAAGAGGGAATTTTTGCTCAGTCCAAGACGGTCTGGAGACCTAACCAGACCTGGAACAAGGGTAAGCAGGCCAAAAAGCCTGCTGCTGCCTCTAAGACAGCATGAAGGAACGGCCCCCTATCCGGTAACGGATCTAGTAGGAGGCAGACTTTCGCTCTTCGCCCAGGCGTGGGCAAGAGATGTCCAGGATCCCTGGGCGTTGGAAATTATATCCCAGGGATATCTTTTGGACTTCAAGGCTTCCCCCCCCAAAAGGGAGATTTCACCTTTCACAATTATCTGAAAACCAGATAAAGAGAGAGGCATTCTTACACTGTGTACAAGATCTCCTAGTTATGGGAGTTATTATTCGTACCATCCTACCTATGATCCAGGAGGGTCAATACATGACTACAGTGGATTTAAAGGATGCTTATCTTCACATTCCGATACACAAAGATCATCATCGGTTTCTCAGGTTTGCCTTCCTAGACAGGCATTACCAGTTTGTAGCTCTTCCCTTTGGGTTAGCTACAGCCCCAAGAATTTTTACGAAGGTTCTGGGGTCGCTTCTGGCGGCCCTAAGGCCACGGGGCGTAGCAGTGGCCCCTTATTTAGACGACATCCTGATTCAGGCGTCAAACTTCCAAATTGCCAAGTCTCATACGAACATAGTGTTGGCATTTCTGAGGTAGCAGGGGTGGAAGGTGAACGAGGAAAAGAGTTCTCTATCCCCCCTAACAAGAGTTTCCTTCCTAGGGACTCTGATAGATTCTGTAGAAATGAAAATTTACCTGACAGAGTCCAGGTTATCAAAACTTCTAAATTCCTGCCGTGTTCTCTATTCCATTCCTCGCCCTTCGGTGGCTTAGTGCATGGAAGTAATCGGCTTAATGGTAGCAGCAATGGACATAGTGCCGTTTGCACGCCTACATCTCAGACCGCTGCAACTATGCATGCTCAGTCAGTGGAACGGGGATTACACAGATTTGTCCCCTCTACTAAATCTGGACCAAGAGACCAGGGATTCTCTTCTCTGATGGCTATCTCGGGTCCATCTGTCCAAAGGTATGACCTTTCGCAGGCCAGATTGGACCATTGTAACGACAGATGCCAGCCTTCTAGGTTGGGGTGCAGTCTGGTACTCCCTGAAGGCTCAGGGATCGTGGACTCAGGAAGAGTCACTCCTTCCAATAAACATTCTGGAACTAAGAGCGATATTCAATGCTCTTCAGGCTTGGCCTCAGCTAGCGACAATGAGGTTCATCAGATTTCAGTCGGACAACATCACGACTGTGGCTTACATCAACCATCAAGGGGGAACAAGGAGTTCCATAGCGATGTTAGAAGTCTCAAAGATAATTCTCTGGGCAGAGATTCACTCTTGCCACCTATCAGCTATCCATATCCCAGGTGTAGAGAACTGGGAGGCGGATTTTCTAAGTCGACAGACTTTTCATCCGGGGGAGTGGTAACTCCATCCGGAGGTGTTTGCACAATTGGTTCATCGTTGGGGCAAACCAGAACTGGATCTCATGGCGTCTCGCCAGAACGCCAAGCTTCCTTGTTATGGATCCAGGTCCAGGGACCCAAAGGCAACGCTGATAGATGCTCTAGCAGCGCCTTGGTCCTTCAACCTGGCTTATGTGTTTCCACCGTTTCCTCTGCTCCCTCGTCTGATTGCCAAGATCAAGCAGGAGAGAGCATCAGTGATTTTGATAGCGCTTGCGTGGCCACGCAGGACTTGGTATGCAGATCTAGTGGACATGTCATCCTTTCCACCATGGACTTTGCCGCTGAGACAGGACCTTCTACTTCAAGGTCCTTTCAACCATCCAAATCTAATTTCTCTGAGGCTGACTGCCTGGAGATTGAACGCTTGATTTTATCAAAGCGTTGTTTCTCCGAGTCAGTCATTGATACCTTAATCCAGGCACGAAAGCCTGTCACCAGGAAAATCTACCATAAGATATGGCGTAAATATCTTTATTGGTGTGAATCCAAGAGCTACTCATGGAGTAAGGTCAGGATTCCCAGGATATTATCTTTTCTCCAAGAAGGATTGGAGAAAGGATTGTCAGCTAGTTCCTTAAAGGGACAGATTTCTGCGCTATCTATTCTTTTGCACAAGCGTCTGGCGGATGTCCCAGACGTTCAGGCATTTTGTCAGGCTTTAGTTAGAATCAAGCCTGTGTTTAAACCTGTTGCTCCTCCTTGGAGCTTAAATTTGGTTTTTAAAGTTCTTCAGGGGGTTCCGTTTGAACCTCTTCATTCCATAGATATTTTATCTTGGAAAGTTCTTTTTTTGGTAGCTATTTCCTCGGCTCGTAGAGTTTTCGAGTTATCTGCCTTACAATGTGATTCTCGTTATCTGATCTTCCATGCAGATAAGGTAGTTCTGCGTACCAAACCTGGGTTTTTACCTAAGGTGGTATCTAATAAGAATATCAATCAAGAGATTGTTGTTCCGTCTTTGTGTCCTAATCCTTCTTCAAAGAAGGAACCTCTATTACACAATCTGTACGTGGTTCGTGCTTTAAAGTTTTACTTACAAGCTACTAAAGATTTTCGTCAAACATCTCACCTGTTTGTTGTCTACTCCAGACAGAGGAGAGGTCAAAAGGCTTCAGCAACCTCTCTTTCTTTTTGGCTAAGAAGCATAATCCGCTTAGCCTATGAGACTGCTGGCCAGCAGCCTCCAGAAAGGATTACAGCTCATTCTACTAGAGCTGTGGCTTCCACATGGGCCTTTAAAAATGAGGCTTCTGTTGAACAGATTTGCAAGGCGGCGACTTGGTCTTCGCTTCATACTTTTTCAAAATTCTACAAATTTGATACTTTTGCTTCTTCGGAGGCTATTTTTGGGAGAAAGGTTTTACAGGCAGTGGTACCTTCCGTTTAAGTACCTGCCTTGTCCCTCCCTTCATCCGTGTACTTTAGCTTTGGTATTGGTATCCCACAAGTAATGGATGATCCGTGGACTGGATACACCTTACAAGAGAAAACATAATTTATGCTTACCTGATAAATTTATTTTTCTTGTGGTGTATCCAGTCCACGGCCCGCCCTGTCATTTTAAGGCAGGTATTTTTAAATTTTAAACTACAGTCACCACTGCACCCTATGGTTTCTCCTTTCTCTGTTTGTTTTCGGTCGAATGACTGGATATGGCAGTTAGGGGAGGAGCTATATAGACAGCTCTGCTGTGGGTGTCCTCTTGCAACTTCCTGTTGGGAATGAGAATATCCCCCACAAGTAATGGATGATCCGTGGACTGGATACACCACAAGAGAAATAAATTTATCAGGTAAGCATAAATTATGTTTCTTCCTCTGTTAACCATGGTTACCTGCAAGGAAACACATGCAGTCATCATTGCTTTGCACAAAAAGGGATTCACAGGCAAGGATATTGCTGATGCTAAGATTGCACCTATATCAACTATTTAACGGATCATCGAGAACTTCAAGGAGAGAGGTTTAATTGTTGTGAAGAAGGCTTTAGGGCGCCCAAGAAAGTACAGCAAGCGACAGGATCGTCTCCTAAAGTTGATTCAGCTGCGAGATCGGAGCACCACCAGTGCAGAGCTTGCTCAGGAATGGCAGCAGGCAGGTTTGAGTGCATCTGCACGCACAGTGAGGCGAAGACTTTTGGAGGATGGTCGGGTGTCAAGAAGGGCAGCAAAGAAGCCACTTCTTTCCAGGGAAAACATCATGGACAGACTGATATTCTGCAAAAGGTACAGGGATTGGACTGGTGATTACTGGGGTAAAGGGAGTGGGCTTAATCACAATTTTGCCTAAGAACACAGCCATGAATAAAGAATGGTATAAAAACATCCTCCAAGAGCAACTTCTCCCAACCATCCAAGAACAGTTTGGTGACGAACAATGCCTTTTCCAGCATGATGGAGCACCTTGCCATAAGGCCAAAGTGATAACTAAGTGGCTTGGGGAACAAAAGCTCAAAATTTTGGGTCCATGACCAGGAAACTTCCCAGACCTTAATCCCATTGAGAACTTGTGGTCAATCCTCAAGAAGCGGGTGAACAAAACCCCCTCCCCCACATATTCTGACAAACTCTGACAAAGGGGCATATTTATTAAAGGTCTTGCGGACCTGATCCGACAGTACGGATCAGGTCCGCAAGACCTCGCTGAATGCAATACGCTCTCCGTATTCAGCATTGCACCAGCAGCTCACAAGAGCTGCTGGTGCAACGCCACCCCCTGCAGACTCGCGACCAATCGGCCGCCAGCAGGGAGATGTCAATCAACCCGATCGTACTCGATCGGGTTGAATTGTGTCGATTCCTGTCCGCCTGCTCAGAGCAGGCGGACAGTGTTATGGAGTAGCGGTCTCGCCAGAAACACGGGCCATCAAGCTCCTTTCGGAGCTTGATAGATAGGCCCCAAAGCATTGATTATGCAAGAATGGGCTGCCATCAGTCAGGATATGGCCCAGAAGTTGATTGACAGCATGCCAGGGCAAATTGCAGATGTCTTGAAAAAGAAGGGTCAACACTGCAAATATTGACTCTTTGCAAAAACTTACGCCTAGATTTTGATTTCTGCGGTAGCCGTCAAAAGCAGCGTTAAGGGCTCCTAACGCTGCTTTTGGCCGCCCGCTGGTATTTAGAGTCAGGCAGGAAAGGGTCTAACGCTCACTTTCAAGCCGCGACTTTTCCATACCGCAGACCCCCTTACGCCAATTGCGTATCCTATCTTTTCAATGGGATCTTCCTAACGCCGGTATTTAGAGTCTTGGCTGAAGTGAACATTAGACCCTCTACCGACAAGACTCCAGCCGCAGAAAAAAGTCAGTAGTTAAGAGCTTTCTGGGCTAACACCGGTTTATAAAGCTCTTGACTACTGTGCTCTAAAGTACACTAACACCCATAAACTACCTATGTACCCCTAAACCGCCGCCACTATAATATTTTTTTTTAACCCCTAATCTGCCGACCGCACACCGCCGCCACCTACATTATCCCTGAGAACCCCTTATCTGCTGGTCCTAACATCGCCGACACCTACATAATATTTATTAACCCCTAATCTGCCCCCCCCCCGTCGCTGCTACCTTCCTACACTTATTAATCCCCTAATCTGCCGACCGGACCTCGCCGCTACTATATTAATATATAATAAATATATTAACCCCTAAAGCTAACCCTAACCCCCCCCCCTAAGTTAAATATAATTTTAATCTAACAAAATAAATTAAATATTATTAACTAAAGTCTTCCTATTTAAAACTAAATACTTACCTGTAAAATAAACCCTAATATAGCTACAATATAACAAATAATTATATTGTATCTATTTTAGGGTTTATATTTATTTTACAGGCAACTTTGTATTTATTTTAACTAGGTACAATAGCTATTAAATAGTTAATAACTATTTAATAGCTACCTAGTTAAAATAATTACCAAATTACCTGTAAAATAAATCCTAACCTAAGTTACAATTAAACCTAACACTACACTATCAATTAGGGATGCACCGAAATGAAAATTCTGGGCCGAAACAGATACCGAAAATTCAGGATGATCCTGGCCGAAAACTGAAACGAAACCGAAATAGTTTTTTTCTTTTTTAACTACAGTGTGTGTGTGTGTGTAGCTGAGAGAGCTTGTAGGCGGGAAAGCTCCAACAAATGGACATGGTCACTTCTACAGTAGGGCGTGATCTGCAGTGCAACTGGAGCTCTATAAGGGAGAGCGTGGTTACAGCCAGACAACGATACGAGGTGGACATGTGTTTTGCTTTTGGGTGTAGTTATCCGTGCGATGAGCGTGGCTGCACCTGATCGTCTCTCATCGTATCTCCGCCTAGTTCCTGGTTCGGGTCTCACACTGACCCGTCGGATTATATGTCCGGAGCCCCAAATGGAGTCTGCCTGTCACCTATCACCAGGACCACTGGACTTGGCTACAACCTTACGTGCAAGGTGGTTATAGAAAGTTACTGTGCTTTTTTGTATACACTGTCTGGTGGGTGCTAATTTGTACCAACTGTGTGCGAGCTTGGGGCTTATGCTTATAAAGTGTGCACGCATATTTGCCTCAGGCGAATAGAATGTCTACGCACATGAGGCTGATGTATGAGCACTGTATATAAGGCTTAAAGATATTCACTGCGTGTGCTTAGGGCTGTGTCTGATAATATCAAGTGTTTATAAACATGTTTCTTATCCTCCTTTGATATTTTTATTCACTATTCAGAACTTTGGTTTCCTTCTCTGCTGGTTTCAAATATCATCATGTAATGGTACTTATGTGTGTGCTCTGTGTACCATGCCAGTGCTGTGCTGCTCACCTTATGCTAAGGATAGACATGTAACTCAATAGAACAGGGGAGGGCTGTACATTTTTAGCCATTCTTGTCCTCTTTGGGCCGAAATTGGAATTGCACATTTTCGGCGGCCCAAATTTTGGTGCATCGCTAGTATTATTCTTTATTTAATTCTGTGTAACAGAATCAGATTTAACCGTTTTTGTTACCAATTATCAAAATAAAGTATAGTCCTAGAAAACTATTATTATATGCAAAACAGTAAGTCAAGTAATGAACTCAAACAGCAGCTCTAGGCTTGCATCAAATTTAAAATATGCTACACAATAATTTTGCCGAAAATAAAAGGCAAAAAAAACGAAAAACGAAATAACAAGAAATGCTATTTTCGTCCGAAACTTTCTGCGGCCGAAATTTCGGTGCATCCCTACTATCAATAAATAAATTAAATTAACTACAAGTACCTACAATTACCTACAATTAAATAAACTAAACTAAATTACCAAAAAACCCCCACTAAATTACAAAAAATAAAAAAAGATTACAAGAATTTTAAGCTAATTACACCTACTCTAAGCCCCCTAATAAAATAACAAAGCCCCCCAAAATTAAAATATTTCCCTACCCTAATCTAAATTAAAAAAGTTAACAGCTCTATTACCAGCCCTTAAAAGGGCTTTTTGCGGGGCATGCCCCAAAGAAATCAGCTCTTTTGCCTGTAAAAAACCCCCACAATACCATCCCCCTTAAATAAACCTAACACTACCCCCCTGAAGATCTCCCTACCTTGAGTCATGTTCACCCAAAAAGAGGACATCCGGAGCGGCAGAAGTCTTCATCCTATCCGGGCAGAAGAGGACATCCGGACCGGCAGACATCTTCATCCAAGCGGCATTTTCTATCTTCATCCATCTGACGAGGAGCGGCTCCATCTTCAAGACCTCCGGCACGGAATATCCTCTTCCTTCCGACGAATGAAGGTTCCTTTAAGTGACGTCATCCAAGATGGCGTCCCTCGAATTCCGATTGGCTGATAGGATTCTATCAGCCAATCGGAATTAAGGTAAGAAAATCTGATTGGCTGATTGAATCAGCCAATCAGATTCAAGTTCAATCGGATTGGCTGATCCAATCAGCCAATCAGATTGAGCTCGCATTCTATTGGCTGTTCCGATCGTCGGAAGGAAGAGGATGTTCCGTGCCTGAGGTCTTCAAGATGGAGCTGCTCCTCGTCGGGTGGATGAAGAGAGACGATGCCGCTTGGATGAAGATGTCTGCCGGTCCGGATGTCCTCTTCTGCCCGGATAGGATGAAGACTTCTGCCGCTCCGGATGTCCTCTTTTGGTCCATTGGTGCCCAACTGGGTGAACACGACTCAAGGTAGGGAGATCTTCAGGGGGGTAGTGTTATGTTTATGTAAGGGGGGTTTGGGTTAGAGTAGGGGTATGTGGGTTGTGGGTTGTAATGTTGGGGGGTGGTATTGTGTTTTTTTTTTTACAGGCAAAAGAGCTGATTTCTTTGGGGCATGCCCCGCAAAAAGCACTTTTCAGGGCTGGTAATAGAGCTGTTAACTTTTTACATTTAGATTAGGGTAGGGAAATATTTTAATTTTGGGGGGCTTTGTTATTTTATTAGGGGGCTTAGAGTAGGTGTAATTAGCTTAAAATTCTTGTAATCTTTTTAGTGTTTTTTTTTGGTAATTTAGTTTATTTAATTGTAGGTACTTGTAGTTAATTCATTTAATTTATTTATTGATAGTGTAGTGTTAGGTTTAATTGTAACTTAGGTTAGGATTTATTTTACAGGCAATTTGGTAATTATTTTAACTAGGTAGCTATTAAATAGTTATTAACTATTTAATAGCTATTGTACCTAGTTAAAATAAATACAAAGTTGCCTGTAAAATAAATATAAACCTTAAAATAGATACAATATAATTATTTGTTATATTGTAGCTATATTAGGGTTTATTTTACAGGTAAGTATTTAGCTTTAAATAGGAATACTTTAGTTAATAAGAGTTAATTTATTTAGTTAGATTAAAATTATATTTAACTTGGGGGGAGGGGGTTAGGGTTAGACTTAGCTTTAGGGGTTAATACATTTATTATAGTAGCGGCGAGGTCTGGTCAGCAGATTAGGGGTTAATACTTGAAGTTAGGTGGCGGCAATGTTAGGAAGGGCATATTAGGGGTTAATACAATTTATTATAGGGTTTGCGAGGCGGGAGTGCAGCGGTTTAGGGGTTAATAAATTTATTAGAGTAGCGGCGAGGTCCGGTCGGCAGAATAGGGGTTAATAAGTGTAGGTTAGGTAGCGGCGACGTTGGGGGGGGGGGCAGATTAGGGGTTAATAAATATAATATAGGGGTCGGCAGTGTTAGGGGCCGCGTTAGGCGCTGAACGCTGCTTTTTTGCAGATGTTATGTTTTTTTTCAGCCCAAACTGCCCCATTGTTTCCTATGGGGGAATCGTGCACTAGCACGTTTTTCCAGCTAGCCACTACCGTAAGCAACGCTGGTATTGAGGGTTGAAGTGGCGGTAAATTCGGCTCAACGCTCCCTTTTTGGAGCCTAACGCAGCCCCTCAGAGAACTCTCAATACCAGTGTTGTTTAGAAGCAGCGCTGGAAAAAAAAGACGCGTAGCTAACGCACCCCTTTGGCCGCAAAACTCTAAATCAAGGTGTTAATGTTGTTGTCAATTAAAGCCTTTGACACTTATGAAATTCTTGTAATTATACTTCAGTATATCATAGTAACATCTGACAAAAAGATCTAAAAATACTGAAGCAGCAGACTTTGTGAAAATGAATATTTGTGTCATTCTTAAAACTTTGGCCCGGTCTCTTCCCCTTGGGGTCCCTAATCTACAGCCACACAATGCATGCTTTTAACCAAACACACTTAGATACAAACAAGGGTGATGCAGGCCCTTTGTAATTTTCCTAGACACATGCAAAACATTGAAATGGACTGCACTCTCAAACCAGACTGGGTACACATCCCATGACCCTGCAAAATTCACAGCCCTTGGTGCTCACCAGCACTCAGATAGCTGCACAGCTCTCAGGGACTCTGTTAGTTAACCCCAGTGAAGCCTGGGTGCAAAGCCTATAGGGAAATTTACAAATATATATAATATAAATCCACAAAATGTTGGTTTAGCACACCTTACAAAAAGAGTTTAAATAAATATTTAGGAGTGCTGCCGATGAGATTAACTAGCTGCACAAAACGGGGTATTGGCGCAAATCCACTTGCAAATAAACAAAACATTTTTTCGAAAAGGTTGTTCTAACCCTACTATACATACTCTTTATGGGCTGAACCATTCCTACTTTTTCTCTTTATAATAGAACGAGACTCCCTGGCTTTATGTACAACTCCAATACACTGTTATGAATACACCTGAGCTTGGGTGGGGTGCTTTAACTAGTGGAAGATGGTCAGTCTCCCTTTCTTTTTCTTTTGCAGCAGAATATAAAAATGTTTGGTTTATTTGGAAGTGTATGTGCCTTTAAACCCCCTGTTTTTTATTTTATTTATATATATATATATATATATATATATATATGTGTGTGTGTGTGTGAATATTTACACGATGATTACAAAGTGGGTGTATATGTGTGTATATATATATATATATATATATATATATATATATATATATATATATATATATATATATGTATGTGTGTGTGTACGTGAGGAGAGGATTGTAATCACTCACATCTGATGGTAAACAAAGGGTGTATTTTGTTTTGTGCTTTATGCCAGGCTCCGAGCTGGACTATGTGACCGATGTGCAGTTACTGAAGAGCACATGATGAAGAAGCAGCAGGAATTTGAAAGCATCAGACAACAGAATATGAAACTCATCACAGAGCTTAGTGAGAATTGTTTTTATGTTACCTGTTAAGAGTTTCCAGCTACATTCCCACTGAAGTCTGCTGAAAATTAACTTTTTCAGTTGAATACTGATATTAAAAAATATGAATGTATTTTACATGTATAGCTAAACTTTTATAGTGACCAGAAAAAAAAATGAAATACACTAAATGGATTCTAGGTATTTTTTTTTACAGTTACTGTACTTCTGCTGGCTAGCCTTACTTGCAGGGTTCCAGTAGCAGCATGAGCTGCACGCTGACGGCAGCGAGTATCTCATGAATGGAGGCACCCCAATGAAAGGAATGGGATTATAGGGATATTACGCTATTTCTGCCCTTTCTCACTCCCAACAGCCCAGGGCACAGTCGCCGTACAGGGAGTCCTATCATTATTAAATATGGATTATAAGTTATTAACGAGTATTATAGCGATTTTATAAGTTATTAACGAGTATTATAGCGGTTATGTCTGACCTGATACATATAGACCAAACTGGTTTTATGCACGGTAGATCTTCCTTTATTAATTTGAGTAAAGTCTTATCGATATTAGATTATTATTGTAATAGAACAAAAGGAAGTCATAGTAGTTTAGATAGTGGCATTGTATCTATACATGGCCACAAGATGTTTAATAATTTATGTACATTGCTTAAAGGGACATAAAACCCCACATTTTTTTCTTTCATGATTCAGGCAGAGCATGCAGTTTAAAAAAATGTTTCCAATTTACTTCTATTATCAAATTTACTAAATTCTCATTTTCTTTGTTGAAGCGATATCTAGATAGGTAGCTTGCACGTGTCTGCCGCACTACATGACAGCATATAGTGCTGCCATCTAGTGCTCTTGCTAATGTATAACATTGTTGCAAAACTGCTGCCATATAGTTGTACAGACACATGCACGGTCTTGGACTTGCCTACCTGCTTTTCAACAAAGGGTAACAAGAAAACAAAGGAAGTTTGATAAAAGAAGTACATTGGAAAGTTTTTTTAAATTGTATTTTCTATCTAAATCATGAAAGAAAAGTTTGGGGTTTTATGTCCCTTTTAATAGATATGATTTTAAAGATCAATTAGTTAAATGTTTTAAATAATTTTATAGTAACCCAACATCTGCACTTATAATAATGGGTATAAATCGCCTAATATATGTCTGACAAAGGGAAAGGACAAGGATGCCCCCCATCTCCATTACTTTTCAACTTAAAAATTAAACCTTTGGCTATTCTGTTAAGAAGAAAAAATTAGGAAATTCTTTTAGGTGTTGAGTAATAGCAAATTGCATTGTATGCAGATGATTTGTTCATTTTTACATTTACAGCAATTCACTTCCCGACAGCAAAACAGAGCGTTCTCTGGAGTACGATGGGAAGTGATGCTGTAAAAGAGAAGGAAGTGTAGAAGCTAAATTCCAGCAGGTGAAACTGTACGGGCAAGTTTCAAGTACTTCTACTATTCTATCTGTTTTAAAATGGAAAGTTTACTTGTTTTATATTTTTGTGAAAACAACTAAATCCATAGCAAAAAAAACTGTGTATAATATGTATGGGTGAACTTAAAGGGATATGAAACCCAACATTTTCCTTTCATGATTCAGATAGAGCATGCAATATTAAACAACTTTCTAACTTCTATTATCAATTTTTCTTCGTTCTCTTGGTATCTTTTGTTGAAAAGCAGGGACGTATGCTTAGGAGCCTGCCTATCGGAAAAGTTTTGCAAGAATGCTATTCATTTCCATGAGCACTAGATGGCAGCACTATTTCCTGCCATGCAGTGCTCCAGATGCCTACCTAGGTATCACTTCAGACAGAATATTATGAAAGCAATGCAAATTTGATAATGAAAGTAAATTGGAAGCTTTCTTCTATAAGGTACGACGAGTCCATGGATTCATCCTTTACTTGTGGATATTATCCTTCTGCTAACAGGAAGTGGCAAAGAGCACCACAGCAGAGCTGTCTATATAGCTCCTCCCTTAGCTCCACCCCCCAGTCAGTGAAGTGATAAAATATTAGTTTTTAATTTCTTCAAGCAAGAGTTTTTTGTTTTAAATGGTACCGGTGTGTACTATTTACTCTCAGGCAGCAGATGGATGAATACTTCTGCCGGGAGGATGATGATCTCAGCATTTGTAACTAAAATCCAGTGCTGTTCCCACAGAGGCTGAGGGGTACAAGAAACTTCAGTGTGAGGAACGTTTTCATGCTTTATAGCAGTGAGGTATGTTCAGTCATTTTCTATGGAGAGACTGTATTTCAGAAAGGCTGACAGTATCCCCATGAGGGTAAGGGTAAGCAGTAATCCTAAGAGCTATAGAAAGGCATTACTAAGCTTGCATAAGGGGCTAATTTAAAAAATGGTTGACAATGCGTTTTGAATGTTTGTGGGCAAACGTTTTTATGAACTGGGAGTGCTGTTAACGTTTTGTGGGCAATAACGTTTTTTTGGGAAACTTTATTGAGGGTACACTTGGCTTATGGTCAGAATCAGGCCTGTGTTTAAACCTGTTGCTCCGCCATGGAGCCTTAATCTTGTTCTTAAAGTTTTGCAGCAGGCTCCGTTTGAGCCGATGCATGTGGTTGATATAAAATTATCTTGAAAAGTTTTGTTTCTCCTTGCTATTTCTTCTGCTCGCAGAGTTTCTGAACTTTCAGCTCTGCAGTGTAATTCCCCGTATGTTATTTTTCATGCAGATAAGGCGGTCCTTTGTACTAAATTGGGTTTCTCCCTAAGGTTGTATCGGATCCAAACATTAATCAGAGAATTGTTCTTCCTTCCTTTTGTCCTATTCCTTCTTCTCAAACCTTTTAAGCATGCCCTAAAGTTTTACCTTCAAGCTACTAAAGAATTTCGACTTTCTTCTGCCCTGTTTGTTGTTTTCTCTGGAAAACGTAAGGGTCAAAAGGCCACTTCTATTACTCTTTCCCTCTGGTTAAGAAGTATGATTCGTTTTGCTTATAAGGCTGCTGGACAGCAGCCTCCTAAGAGAATTACCACTCATTCCACTAGGGCTGCCTCTTCATCTTGGGCTTTAAAAAATGAAGCTTCTGTGGAACAGATTTGCAAGGTGGCAACATAGTCCTCTCTGCATATTTTTTCCAAATTCTGCAAATTTGATACTTTTGCCTCAGCTGGGGCCTCTTTTGGGAGAAAGGTTCTTCAAGCGGTGCCTTCTGTTTAGGTCCTCCTGCCTTGTTCTCCCTCCCTGTTCATTCTGTGTCCTCTAGCTTGGATATTGGTTCCCACTAGTAATTGGAATGACATTGTGGACTCTCCATGCCATAGGAAAGAAAACAAAATGTATGCTTACCTGATAAATTTATTTCTTCCCGGGCATGGAGAGTCCACAACCCCGCCCTCTTTTTAAATAATAATGCAGCAGTTTTCTCCTGTTAAGTGTAGTCAGTCCTCGGGTCATCCATTACTTATGGGATTATAACTCCTCCCTAACAGGAAGTGCAAGAGGATCACCCAAGCAGAGCTGCTATATAGCTCCTCCCCTCTACGTCATATCCAGTCATTCTCTTGCACCTAACTAATAGATAGGATGTGTGAGAGGACAGTCAGGTTAATCGTTTTTCTCTCTGAGGTACTTGGTGAAAAATTTATGGGCATTATTTTCCACTTGGCTGTCGTTTATTTTGAATAAAATCAGTTTACTGAGCTTCCCCACTGTAGTATTATGAGTGGGAGGGGCCTATTTTGGCGCTTTTACTACGCATTAAAAATTCAGTCACAGTCTTCCTTATTCTCCCTGCATGATCCAGGACGTCTCTGCAGAGCTCAGGGGTCTCCAAAACTAGTTTTGAGGGAGGTAATCACTCACAGCAGACCTGTGAGACTGTGTTTTGACTGTGATAAAAACGTATATATAATAGTTGTTATCCGTTTTTCTTGGTATTAAGGGGTTAATCATCCATTTGCTAGTGGGTGCATTCCTTTGCTAAATTAATGCATTTACTGTAAAAATTTGGTTTCTATAACTAATCCGGTTCATTGTTATTGCAACTGTGACAGTTTTTTGTGTGCTTCTTAAAGGCACAGTAACGTTTTTTATATTGCTTGAAAATTGTTTTGAAAAGTATTTTCCAAGCTTGCTAGTCTAACTGCTAGTTTGTTTAAACATGTCTGACACAGAGGAATCTCTTTGTGCAATATGTTCAAAGGCCAATGTGGAGCCCAATAGAAATTTGTGTACTAATTGCATTGATGCTACTTTAAATAAAAGCCAATCTGTACATGTTAAGAATATTTCACCAGACAACGAGGGGAAAGTTATGCCGACTAACTCTCCTCACGTGTCAGTACCTGCATCTCCCGCTCAGGAGGTGCGTGATATTGTGACGCCAAGTACATCAGGGCGGCCATTACAAATCACTTTACAAGACATGGCTAATGTTATGACTGAAGTTTTATCTAAATTGCCAGAACTTAGAGGTAAACGCGACCACTCTGGGGTGAGAACAGAGTACGCTGATAATGTTAGAGCCATGTCTGATACTGCGTCACAAATGGCAGAGCATGAAGACGGAGAGCTTCATTCTGTAGGTGACGGATCTGATCCAAATAGACTGGACTCAGACATTTCAAATTTTAAATTTAAGCTTGAGAACCTCCGTGTACTATTAGGGGAGGTATTAGCGGCTCTGAATGATTGTAACACGGTTGCAATCCCAGAGAAATTATGTAGGCTGGATAGATACTATGCGGTACCGGCGTGTACTGACGTCTTTCCTATACCTAAGAGGCTTACAGAGATTATTAACAAGGAGTGGGATAGGCCCGGTGTACCCTTTTCCCCCCCCTCCTATATTTAGAAAAATGTTTCCAATAGACGCCACCACACGGGACTTATGGCAGACGGTCCCTAAGGTGGAGGGAGCAGTTTCTACTCTGGCTAAGCGTACCACTATCCCGGTGGAGGATAGCTGTGCCTTTTCAGATCCAATGGATAAAAAGTTAGAGGGTTACCTTAAGAAGATGTTTACTCAACAAGGTTTTATATTACAACCCCTCGCATGCATTGCGCCTGTCACGGCTGCGGCGGCATTCTGGTTTGAGTCTCTGGAAGAGACCCTTGAGACAGCTCCATTGGATGAGATTATAAACAAGCTTAAAACCCTTAAGCTAGCTAATTCATTTATTTCTGATGCCGTAGTACATCTAACTAAGCTTACGGCTAAGAATTCCGGATTCGCCATTCAGGCGCGCAGAGCGCTGTGGCTAAAATCCTGGTCAGCTGATGTGACTTCTAAATCTAAATTGCTTAACATACCTTTCAAAGGGCAGACATTATTCGGGCCCGGTTTGAAAGAAATTATCGCTGACATTACTGGAGGTAAGGGCCATGCCCTGCCTCAAGACAGAGCCAAACCAAGGGCTAGACAGTCTAATTTTCGTGCCTTTCGTAACTTCAAGGCAGGAGCAGCATCAACTTCCTCCGCTCCAAAACAGGAAGGAACTGTTGCTCGCTACAGACAGGGCTGGAAACCTAACCAGACCTGGAACAAGGGCAAGCAGGCCAGAAAACCTGCTGCTGCCCCTAAGACAGCATGAAGTGAGGGCCCCCAATCCGGAAGCGGATATAGTAGGGGGCAGACTTTCTCTCTTCGCCCAGGCTTGGGCAAGAAATGTCCAGGATCCCTGGGCGTTAGAGATCATATCTCAGGGATATCTTCTGGACTTCAAAGCTTCTCCTCCAAAAGGGAGATTTCATCTTTCAAGGTTGTCAACAAACCAGATAAAGAAAGAGGCGTTTCTACGCTGTGTACAAGATCTTTTACTAATGGGAGTGATCCACCTGGTTCCGCGGTCGGAGCACGGACAAGGGTTTTACTCAAATCTGTTTGTGGTTCCCAAGAAAGAAGGAACCTTCAGACCAATCTTGGATTTAAAGATCCTAAACAAATTCCTAAGAGTTCCATCGTTCAAAATGGAAACTATTCGGACAATCTTACCCATGATCCAAAAGGGTCAGTACATGACCACAGTGGATTTAAAGGATGCCTACCTTCACATACCGATTCACAAAGATCATTACCGGTACCTAAGGTTTGCCTTCCTAGACAGGCATTACCAGTTTGTAGCTCTTCCCTTCGGGTTAGCTACTGCTCCAAGAATCTTTACAAAGGTTCTGGGTTCTCTTCTGGCGGTACTAAGACCGCGAGGAATATCGGTAGCTCCGTACCTAGACGACATTCTGATACAAGCGTCAAGTTTCCAAACTGCCAAGTCTCATACAGAGTTTGTACTGGCATTTCTAAGGTCACATGGGTGGAAAGTGAACGAAGAAAAGAGTTCTCTATTGCCACTCACAAGAGTTCCCTTCTTAGGGACTCTTATAGATTCTGTAGAAATGAAAATTTACCTGACAGAAGACAGGTTATCAAAACTTCTAAATGCTTGCCGTGTCCTTCATTCCATTCCACACCCGTCAGTGGCTCAATGCATGGAGGTAATAGGCTTAATGGTAGCGGCAATGGACATAGTACCCTTTGCACGCCTGCATCTCAGACCACTGCAATTGTGCATGCTAAATCAGTGGAATGGGGATTACTCAGATTTGTCCCCTATGCTGAATCTGGATCAAGAGACCAGAAATTCTCTTCTATGGTGGCTCTCTCGGCCACATCTGTCCAAGGGAATGCCCTTCAACAGGCCAGATTGGACGATTGTAACAACAGACGCCAGCCTGATAGGTTGGGGCGCTGTCTGGAATTCCCTGAAGACTCAGGGATCATGGACTCAGGAGGAGAGTCTCCTTCCCATAAATATTCTGGAATTAAGAGCAGTTTTCAATGCCCTTCTGGCTTGGCCTCAGTTAGCAACTCTGAGGTTCATCAGGTTTCAGTCGGACAACATCACGACTGTGGCTTACATCAACCATCAGGGAGAGGGACAAGGAGTTCCCTAGCGATGATGGAAGTCTCAAAGATAATTCACTGGGCAGAGTCTCACTCTTGCCACCTATCAGCGATCCACATCCCAGGCGTGGAGAACTGGGAAGCGGATTTTCTAAGTCGCCAGACTTTTCATCCGGGGGAGTGGGAACTTCATCCGGAGGTCTTTGCCCAAATACTTCGGCGTTGGGGCAAACCAGATCTGGATCTCATGGCGTCTCGCCAGAACGCCAAACTTCCTTGTTACGGATCCAGGTCCAGAGACCCGGGAGCGATTCTGATAGATGCTCTGACAGCACCTTGGGTCTTCAACATGGCTTATGTGTTTCCACCCTTCCCGATGCTTCCTCGATTGATTGCCAGGATCAAACAGGAGAGAGCATCAGTGATTCTAATAGCGCCTGCGTGGCCACGCAGGACCTGGTATGCAGACCTAGTGGACATGTCGTCCTGTCAACCATGGTCTCTACCTCTGAGACAGGACCTTCTGGTGCAGGGTCCTTTCAAACATCCAAATCTAATTTCTCTGAGGCTGACTGCATGGAGATTGAACGCTTGATTCTATCAAAGCGTGGATTCTCGGAGTCAGTGATTGATACCTTAATACAGGCTAGGAAACCTGTTACCAGGAAAATTTACCATAAAATATGGCGCAAATACTTGCATTGGTGCGAATCCAAGAGTTACTCATGGAGTAAGGTTAGGATTCCTAGGATATTGTCTTTTCTACAAGAAGGTTTAGAAAAGGGTTTATCCGCTAGTTCGTTAAAGGGACAGATCTCAGCTTTGTCCATCCTTTTACACAAACGTCTGTCAGAAGTTCCAGACGTTCAGGCTTTTTGTCAGGCTTTGGCCAGGATTAAGCCTTTATTTAAAACTGTTGCTCCGCCATGGAGCTTAAACTTAGTTCTTAACGTTTTACAAGGTGTTCCGTTTGAACCCCTTCATTCCATTGATATCAAACTGTTATCTTGGAAAGTTCTGTTTTTAATGGCTATTTCCTCGGCTCGAAGAGTCTCTGAGTTATCTGCCTTACATTGTGATTCTCCTTGTCTGATTTTCCATTCAGACAAGGTAGTTCTGCGTACTAAACCTGGGTTCTTACCTAAGGTAGTCACTAACAGGAATATCAATCAAGAGATTGTTGTTCCTTCATTGTGTCCTAATCCTTCCTCAAAGAAGGAACGACTTCTGCACAATCTGGACGTTGTCCGTGCCCTGAAATTTTATTTGCAGGCAACTAAAGATTTTCGACAAACTTCTTCCCTGTTTGTCGTTTATTCTGGACAGAGGAGAGGTCAAAAGGCTTCGGCTACCTCTCTCTCCTTCTGGCTTCGTAGTATAATACGTTTAGCCTATGAGACTGCTGGACAGCAGCCTCCTGAAAGAATTACAGCTCATTCTACCAGAGCTGTGGCTTCCACTTGGGCCTTTAAAAATGAGGCCTCTGTTGAACAGATTTGCAAGGCTGCGACTTGGTCTTCACTTCACACTTTTTCCAAATTTTACAAATTTGACACTTTTGCTTCTTCGGAGGCTGTTTTTGGGAGAAAGGTTCTTCAGGCAGTGGTTCCTTCCGTATAAAGATCCTGCCTGTCCCTCCCGTCATCCGTGTACTTTTAGCTTTGGTATTGGTATCCCATAAGTAATGGATGACCCGTGGACTGACTACACTTAACAGGAGAAAACAAAATTTATGCTTACCTGATAAATTCCTTTCTCCTGTAGTGTAGTCAGTCCACGGCCCGCCCTGTTTTTTATGGCAGGTCTAAATTTTAAATTATACTCCAGTCACCACTACACCCTATAGTTTCTCCTTTCTCGTTTGGTTTTCGTTCGAATGACTGGATATGACGTAGAGGGGAGGAGCTATATAGCAGCTCTGCTTGGGTGATCCTCTTGCACTTCCTGTTAGGGAGGAGTTATAATCCCATAAGTAATGGATGACCCGTGGACTGACTACACTACAGGAGAAAGGAATTTATCAGGTAAGCATAAATTTTGTTTTTTTGAGTAGACCTCAGGCACCTTTTTCACCCTTGTGTTTTCTTCATCTCTCATTAACTAAAAATAACTCTATCCTGGAAAATGTTTTATGTGATTTAGATTCAAATGTAAAGCTCCCTGTATCAGGGTTTTGAATTCTCCAAATATCTTTCTGGTTTAGCATGTTTCTAAATTAGCACAATTTTGTTTTTTTATTTATATCTTTTCCTAACTGGCCACAGAAAAGTTGATAATATAAACAACACTCAAGACTTTTCACTGAACTCCAAACAATGCAAATATGATGAATTTGATGCAAATTTGATGTGTTAAATGGGTTTAAAACATTTGTTTTGTAAATTTGATGAGTATTAAATGCTTCAAAAATATTTGTACGCAGACCTTTTTGCAGAATAGTGCTTTATTTATGATTCATTTATTAAAACATTAGTTTAAATGTCCATTTAAACTGAGGTAATTGTTGACATTAGCATGTATTTATTTTTGTTTGGGGGCTTATTTAGCACAAAATTAGTGTTTGCTGCCATTGAGCGCTGTGGTTACAGTCCTGGACTGCTAATTTTGGTGCTGCATGTATTTTATTTACAGGTAATGTCTATTGCTGATGACAAGAATCTTAATGTTCCCAAAACTATAATAGCAAGCTGAAGGATGCCCCTAAAATGTGCTAGCATTGATATTTTTACATATGGACTATGTTCGAATTGGAAAATCCTTTTGAAAGTCTTTCAAGAAATCTTTACTCTTCAAGTCTTTCACATTCAAGGGCAAATAGGTTGTTTTCCTGAGATGAAGAAAAAAATGTTATCATTCCTCCTCAAATGTTTAATTTTCTTTATCAGGTTCCTCAATACCTGGTGAAATGCAATAGGTTTTGGTCTTTGCTTTAGGATGTCCTGTTCCCTTTCAGTTACAGAGACTGCTTTTGTTTCTTTCTTTTTTTTTTTTTTTTCTGTGAGCCAAACAACAAGGGAATATTTTTGACCCATGTTAAACTTAAAGTCTAAACAGTTTTGTGAAAGGTATAGAGTTTGGTCAGTTTATAACCATGATAGATCCTTTGTTTTTCAAGTGATTCTATAAATCAAGAGGGGCAAACAGAGTGATTCCTATCCTGTTCAAGACAAATTTATTCTCGAAACCTAGTTCTGCCAGGGCAAACTTATTAAGGTTTATTCCTTTATCAAGCCATAAGTGTTTGCACTGAGGGCTTGCTTTCTGAATACTTGTTTTTCATATGAAGTAGCTTTTTTCTTTTCTGAGCACTGTAAATCTAGAACCGCTAAGGCATATTATAAGGTTTAGGCTGCCTTTGCTGAAGGTTGTGATATGGCAATTTCCTTTAGAATTCCATATTCATCCTTTTGAATATGTAAAACTTTAACATAACATTTAAATTTAAAAGTTTAAAGCAGATATCATCAAACAGATCTGTTTTCTTAATCCTGTTGTCCCTGTTCACATGCCTGCATGAGCATGATGTTTTCACAACAGAAATAAAAATTCCACCCTTTAGTTATCAGGGGTAGACTATTCCACACACCCAATGTATCCTCAAAAGTATATGGTTTTCTAAAAGTAATATGACATTCCACAATATGTTTGCGTAAGGGTGGTATAGTTACTAAAGGGTGTTTGTAAGGGTGGGTGAGAGCCTGGGTTATGGTTAAGAGTGGGAAGAGTTCCTGTGTGGTTGTAAAAGGGGAAATGAAACCCAAAACATTTATTCTATGATTCAGACAGAGCATATGATTTTTTAAAAAAAAGTTTCCAATTTACTTCTATTATCAAATTTGCTTTGATCCCATGGTAAGAGCGTACCTGGATGGGTGCAGATAATACTAGGAGAGTGCCTAGTGGGGTAAGTGTAGGACTTCACCTGGTGTGTTTAATGAAGGGAAAGTGTCTGGGGGTTGTGTTGTGTGAGGATGGAAGAGTGCAATCTGACTTTATTTAGTTTCTGGGCTTCATTTCCTAGTGCTTTAATGTCCTTGCAACGCTATTAAAAAGGGGGCATATTTTTTCCATTTCCTAAAAAAGCTTGCCTTAAGGGAGTAAAAATAGTAATTATTGCATCTTAAATTTTTATGATTTTTTTTGCCAAAATGGAGCAGCACCAATTTGTCCCTAAAGTTACCATAGGAACTGAGTCTGTTGAACATCTTTCTACCAAAGCTAAGTGTGGTTATTGTAAAACTTTTGTCAATCTCCCTGAGATTTTCCCTATACCCGATGCTGTCTCTTATATGATTGCTAAGGAATGGTGTAAACCAGGTGTCTCTCCTTTTTAACCGTTTTTTAAGGTTTAAAAAACTATATCCTTTGCCTACTGCTATCTTAGAATTATAAGAAACAGTTCCCAAAGTTGATGGGGCCATTTCCACTTTAGCTAAGCGCACTACTATTCCTTTAGAATACAATACTTCTTTTAAAGACCCTTTAGATAGAAAACTTGATTTTTTATCTAAGAAGGGCATATTTACATACTGGCTATATTCTTAGACCAGCTATATCTATTGCTGACATAGCTGTGGCTTCTACTTTCTGGTTATCCAGTCTAGCTCAGCAGTTGTCTTCTGACTATGAATGTTCTAATCTCTTGAATTTACTTCAATATGCAAATAATTTTATGTTTGATGCAGTATTTGATGTCCTGAAAATGAACATAAAAAATATGTCTTAAGCTATCCTTACCAGAAGAAATTTTTTTTGGTTTAAATCATGGAATGCTGATATTTAACTAGATCCAAGGAAATAAATTATTTGGGTCTCAACTTGATTCTATTATTTCTCCAACATTGGTGTGTCCGGTCCACGGCGTCATCCTTACTTGTGGGAATATCTCTTCCCCAACAGGAAATGGCAAAGAGTCCCAGCAAAGCTGGCCATATAGTCCCTCCTAGGCTCCGCCCACCCCATTCATTCTCTTTGCCGTTGCACAGGCAACATCTCCACGGAGATGGTTAAGATTATGTGGTGTTTAAATGTAGTTTTTTTATTCTACTATCAAGAGTTTGTTATTTTAAAATAGTGCTGGTATGTACTATTTACTCTGAAACAGAAAAGGATGAAGATTTCTGTTTGTGAGAGGAAGATGATTTTAGCAGACAGTAACTAAAATCGATTGCTGTTTCCACATAGGACTGTTGAGATGAAGTAACTTCAGTTGGGGGAAACAGTTAGCAGACTTTTCTGCTTAAGGTATGACTAGCCATATTTCTAACAAGACTGTGTAATGCTGGAAGGCTGTCATTTCCCCTCATGGGGACCGGTAAGCCATTTTCTTAGTTTCAAACAGAATAAAGGGCTTAATATGGGCTATAAAACTGGTAGACACTTTTATGGGCTAAATCGTTTGCTTTATTTGGACATTTTATACATGTTAATGCTGATAATTCACGCTTATAAACTTGGGTAACGTTTTTTAACGTCAGGCACTATGTTAGACACCTTTTCCAGTCAGGAAGGGCCTTCCCAGTTGTAGGCTGAGCCTCATTTTCACGCCATTACTGCACAGTTGTTTTTGAGAGCAAGACATGCAGATGCATGTGTGAGGACCTGAAAATAGTTGGAAAAGTTTCTAGAAGGCGTCATTTGGTATCGTATTCCCCTCTGGGCTTGGTTAGGTCACAGCAAAGACTGTAGCTGGGACTGTATAGGGGTTAATTTTGTAAACGGTTCGGTTCCGTTATTTTAAGGGTTAAAGCTCTGAAAATTGGTATGTAATACCTTTAATGCTTTAAGACACTGTGGTGAAATTTTGGTAAATTTTGAACAATTCCTTCATACTTTTTCACATATTCAGTAATAAAGTGTACTCTGTTTAAAATTTAAAGTGACAGTAACGGTTTTGTTTTAAAACAGTTTTTGTGCTTTATTGACAAGTTTAAGCCTGTTTAAAATGCCTGTGCCTTCGGATAAGCTATGTTCTATATGTATGAAAGCCAATGTGTCTCCCCATTCAAAATTGTATGATAATTGTGCCATAGCGTCCAAACAAAGTAAGGACAGTACTGCCACAGATAATGAAATTGCCCAAGATGATTCCTCAGATGAGGGGAGTAGACATGATACTACATCATCTCCTACTGTGTCTACACCAGTTTTGCCCACGCAGGAGGCCCCTAGTACATCTAGCGCGCCAATGCTTATTACCATGCAACAATTGACGGCTGTAATGGATAACTCCATAGCAAATATTTTATCCAAAATGCCTGCATATCAGAGAAAGCGCGATTGCTCTGTTTTAAACACTGAAGAGCAGGAGGGCGCTGATGATAATTGTTCTGTCATACCCTCACACCAATCTGAAGTGGCCATGAGGGAGGTTTTGTCAGATGGGGAAATTTCAGATTCAGGAAAAATTTCTCAACAAGCTGAACCTGATGTTGTGACATTTAAATTTAAATTAGAACATCTCCGCGCACTGCTTAAGGAGGTGTTATCTACTCTGGATGATTGTGACAACTTGGTCATTCCAGAGAAATTATGCAAGATGGACAAGTTTCTAGAGTTTCCGGTGCACCCCGACGCTTTTCCTATACCCAAGCGGGTGGCGGACATAGTGAATAAGGAGTGGGAGAAGCCCGGCATACCTTTTGTTCCCCCCCCTATATTTAAGAAATTATTTCCTATGGTCGACCCCAGAAAGGACTTATGGCAGACAGTCCCTAAGGTCGAGGGGGCAGTTTCTACTCTAAACAAGTGAACTACTATTCCTATCGAGGATAGTTGTGCTTTCAAAGATCCTATGGATAAAAAATTGGAAGGTTTGCTTAAAAAGATTTTTGTACAGCAAGGTTACCTTCTACAACCCATTTCGTGCATTGTTCCTGTCACTACAGCAGCGTGGTTCTGGTTCGAGGAACTAGAAAAGTCGCTCAGTAGAGAGACTCCATATGAGGAGGTTATGGACAGAGTTCACGCACTTAAGTTGGCTAACTCCTCTATTTTGGATGCCGCTTTGCAATTAGCTAGATTAGCGGCGAAAAATTCAGGGTTTGCAATTGTGGCGCGCAGAGCGCTTTGGCTAAAGTCTTGGTCAGCGGATGTATCATCCAAGACAAAATTGCTTAACATCCCTTTCAAAGGTAAAACTCTCTTTGGGCCAGAATTGAAAGAGATTATCTCAGACATCACTGGGGGAAAGGGCCACGCCCTTCCACAAGATAGGCCTTTCAAGGCCAAGAATAAGTCTAATTTTCGTTCCTTTCGCAATTTCAGGAACGGACCGGCCTCTAATTCTGCATCCTCTAAGCAAGAGGGTAATGCCTCACAGCCCAAACCAGCCTGGAAACCTATGCAAGGCTGGAACAAGGGTAAGCAGGCCAAAAAGCCTGCTGCTGCTAACAAAACAGCATGAAGGAGTAGCCCCCGATCCGGGACCGGATCTAGTAGGGGGCAGACTCTCTCTCTTTGCTCAGGCTTGGGCAAGAGATGTTCAGGATCCCTGGGCACTAGAAATAGTTTCTCAGGGTTATCTTCTGGAATTCAGGGAACTACCCCCAAGGGGAAGGTTCCACATGTCTCACTTATCCTTAAACCAAATAAAGAGACAGGCGTTCTTACATTGTGTAGAAGACCTGTTAAAGATGGGAGTAATACACCCTGTTCCAAGGACGGAACAAGGAATGGGATTTTACTCAAATCTGTTCGTAGTTCCCAAAAAAGAGGGAACCTTCAGACCAATTCTGGATTTAAAGATCCTAAACAAATTTCTCAGGGTACCATCGTTCAAAATGGAAACCATTCGAACGATTCTACCCACTATCCAGGAAGGTCAATTTATGACTACCGTGGATCTAAAGGATGCGTACCTACATATTCCTATCCACAAAGAACATCATCAGTTCCTAAGGTTCGCCTTTCTGGACAAACATTACCAGTTTGTGGCCCTCCCATTCGGGTTAGCCACTGCTCCAAGGATTTTCACAAAGGTACTCGGGTCCCTTCTAGCGGTTTTAAGACCGAGGGGCATTGCAGTAGTACCGTACTTGGACGACATTCTAATACAAGCGTCGTCCCTTTCAAAAGCAAAGGCTCATACAGACATCGTTCTGGCCTTTCTCAGATCTCACGGATGGAAGGTGAACATAGAAAAAAGTTCTCTGTCTCCGTCAACGAGAGTTCCCTTCTTGGGAACAATAATAGATTCCTTAGAAATGAGGATTTTTCTGACAGATGTCAGAAAGTCAAAACTTCTAAGCGCTTGTCAAGTTCTTCACTCTGTTCCACGTCCTTCCATAGCTCAGTGCATGGAAGTAGTAGGGTTGATGGTTGCAGCAATGGACATAGTTCCTTTTGCGCGAATTCATCTAAGACCATTACAACTGTGCATGCTCAAACAGTGGAATGGGGACTATACAGACTTGTCTCCAGTGATTCAAGTAGATCAGAAGACCAGAGATTCACTCCGTTGGTGGCTGACCCTGGACCATCTATCCCAGGGAATGAGCTTCAGCAGACCAGAGTGGGTCATTGTCACGACCGACGCCAGCCTAGTGGGCTGGGGCGCGGTCTGGGAACCCCTGAAAGCTCAGGGACTATGGTCTCGGGAAGAGTCTCTTGTCCCGATAAACATTCTGGAACTAAGAGCGATATTCAATGCTCTCAGGGCTTGGCCTCAGCTTGCAAAGGCCAGATTCATAAGATTCCAATCAGACAACATGACGACTGTTGCGTATATCAATCATCAGGGGGGAACAAGGAGTTCCCTAGCGATGAAAGAAGTGACCAAAATAATACAATGGGCGGAGGATCACTCCTGCCATCTATCTGCGATCCACATCCCAGGTGTGGAAAACTGGGAAGCGGATTATCTGAGTCGTCAGACATTCCATCCGGGGGAGTGGGAACTCCACCCGGAGATCTTTGCCCAGTTGACTCAATTATGGGGCATTCCAGACATGGATCTGATGGCGTCTCGTCAGAACTTCAAGGTTCCTTGCTACGGGTCCAGATCCAGGGATCCCAAGGCGACTCTAGTGGATGCACTAGTAGCACCTTGGACCTTCAACCTAGCTTATGTGTTTCCACCGTTTCCTCTCATTCCCAGGCTGGTAGCCAGGATCAAACAGGAGAGGGCCTCGGTGATCTTGATAGCTCCTGCGTGGCCACGCAGGACTTGGTATGCAGACCTGGTGAATATGTCATCGGTTCCACCATGGAAGCTACCTTTGAGACAGGACCTTCTTGTTCAGGGTCCATTCGAACATCCAAATCTGGTCTCCCTCCAGCTGACGGCTTGGAGATTGAACGCTTGATTCTATCAAAGCGTGGGTTTTCAGATTCTGTGATAGATACTCTGGTTCAGGCCAGAAAACCAGTGACTAGAAAAATTTACCATAAAATATGGAAAAGATATATCTGTTGGTGTGAATCCAAGGGATTCCCATGGAATAAGATAAAAATTCCTAAGATTCTTTCCTTTCTGCAGGAAGGTTTGGATAAAGGATTATCTGCGAGTTCTCTAAAAGGACAGATTTCTGCTTTATCTGTCTTACTACACAAACGACTGGCAGCTGTGCCAGATGTTCAAGCATTTGTTCAGGCTCTGGTTAGGATCAAGCCTGTTTACAGACCTTTGACTCCTCCCTGGAGTTTAAATCTAGTTCTTTCAGTTCTCCAAGGGGTTCCGTTTGAACCTTTACATTCCATAGATATTAAGTTATTATCTTGGAAAGTCTTGTTTTTGGTTGCTATTTCTTCTGCTAGAAGAGTTTCAGAGTTATCTGCTCTGCAGTGTACTCCGCCCTATCTGGTGTTCCATTCAGATAAGGTTGTTTTGCGTACTAAGCCTGGTTTTCTTCCAAAGGTTGTTTCCAACAAGAATATTAACCAGGAGATAGTTGTACCTTCTTTGTGTCCGAATCCAGTTTCAAAGAAGGAACGTTTGCTACACAATTTAGATGTAGTCCGTGCTCTAAAATTCTACTTAGCAGCTACAAAAGAGTTCAGACAAACATCTTCTCTGTTTGTCGTCTATTCTGGTAAAAGGAGAGGTCAAAAAGCAACTTCTACCTCTCTTTCCTTTTGGCTTAAAAGCATCATCCGATTGGCTTATGAGACTGCCGGACGGCAGCCTCCTGAAAGAATCACAGCTCACTCCACTAGGGCTGTGGCTTCCACATGGGCCTTCAAGAACGAGGCTTCTGTTGATCAGATATGTAAGGCAGCGACTTGGTCTTCACTGCACACTTTTGGCAAATTTTTCAAATTTGATACTTTTGCTTCTTCGGAGGCTATTTTTGGGAGAAAGGTTTTGCAAGCCGTGGTGCCTTCCGTTTAGGTAACCTGATTTGCTCCCTCCCTTCATCCGTGTCCTAAAGCTTTGGTATTGGTTCCCACAAGTAAGGATGACGCCGTGGACCGGACACACCAATGTTGGAGAAAACAGAATTTATGCTTACCTGATAAATTACTTTCTCCAACGGTGTGTCCGGTCCACGGCCCGCCCTGGTTTTTTAATCAGGTCTGATGAATTATTTTCTCTAACTACAGTCACCACGGTACCATATGGTTTCTCCTATATTTTTCCTCCTGTCCGTCGGTCGAATGACTGGGGTGGGCGGAGCCTAGGAGGGACTATATGGCCAGCTTTGCTGGGACTCTTTGCCATTTCCTGTTGGGGAAGAGATATTCCCACAAGTAAGGATGACGCCGTGGACCGGACACACCGTTGGAGAATGTAATTTATCAGGTAAGCATAAATTCTGTTTTCTTCTATTACTGGAGGTAAGGGAGTCTTTCTTCCCCAAGATGAAAAGTCTCTAAAGGGAATTTTAAAGCTCCCAATAATTGTTTTTCCTTTTGTCAGAACATAGAACAGAAAAATGACTCCCCTAAACCCTCTAGCTCAGTCTAGAGACTATCTTCAAATTGGAATAAATCCAAGCAGAATAAGAAACCTAATCCAGCTTCTAAGACCTCATGAAGGTAAGCCCCCTAACCCAGTATTACTGGTAGGGGGCAGATTCATTTTGCCAAAAAAAAATCTTGGTTAGAATCTGTCCAAAAGATATTTTCACAGGGATATCAAATTGGATTCAGAATACACTCTCCTTTGGGAAGGTTTTTTCTCACCCACATTCCAAAACAATCTATGAAAGCTCAGGCTTTTATAAAATCTGTCTCAGATCTGGAAGATATGGGAGTAATTGTTCCAGTTCCTTTACAGGACCAGGGCATGGGATTTTATTCAAATGTCTTCATCATACCAAAGAAGGAAAATTCTTTCAGACCAATTCTGGATCTGAAAACTCTAAACAAATTTATAAGAATTCCAAATTTCAAGATGGAAACTATAAGGACTGTTCCGCCTTTTGTTTAACAAGGTAACTTTATGTCCACAATAGATTTACAGGATGCTTACTTTCACATCCCAAATCACCCAGAACATTACCAGTTCCTGAAGTTCTCATTTCTGGTAAAACATTATCAGCTTGTTGCTCTTCCATTTGGTCTAGCTACAGCTCCAATAATATCTACCACAGTTCTCAGTGCCCTTTCATCTGTAATCAGAATACAGGGCATTATGGTATTTCCTTACCTGAACAATATTTTGGTACCAGCTCAATCTTTAGCAGAATCTCACACAAATCAACTATTGATGTTTCTTCAAAGACATGGTTGGAGGATTAATTTACCAAAGAGTTCCTTGGTTCCTCAGACAAAGGTCACTATTTAAGGTTTCTAGATTCAGTGTCCAAGACTCTTTCCCTTACAGAAAAGAGATGCTATTCCGTTTGCTCGATTTTCATGAGACCTCTTCAGCTTTGTACGCTGTGCCAGTGCTGCAAGGATTATACTCTGATATCTCAATAGATATTCTTAGATCCCAACACACACCTATCTCTGACTTGGTGGCTAAATCACCAGTTTATTATTCAGGGTGCTTCTTTTGCTCCTCCTACTTGGTCTGTGATCATCACAGATGCAAGTCTTACAGGTTGGGGAGCTGTCTGGGGTCTCTGACAGCACAGAAGTTTTGGACCAATCAATATTTAAATCTTTATGCTGTCCTCTTCAGGGTTCTTCAGGCTTGGCCTCTACTGAAAAGGGAACCCTATCTCTGTTTTCAGACAGACAATATTACGGCTGTCAATCATCAAGGGGGAACTCAAAGTTCTTAGCCATAATAGAGGTATCTCAAATCCTTTTTTGGGCAGAAACCAATTCCTGCCTCATCTCTGCGATTCCCATCCCAGATGTAGACAACTGGGAGGCAGAGTACCTCAGTTCTCAATCCCTACATCCAGGAGTGGTCTCTCCATCAAGATGTGTTCTATCTGATTGTAGAACTATGGGGTCTTCCAGAAATAGATCTTGTCAGTATATGGCTTGGTTATAACACAATATATTTAATAATTATCCTTTAAACTAAACCCCAATAAAATATGCATATACCAAAAACCATAACATTTTATATAAATTCCTGAATTCTTTATTAGTTGATATTTATAGACACACTGAAATATATTTGTAAGAACCAGAATATGAGTCAAACTATATAGTGTTTAAACTGTTGCAATACTCTTTACAAGGCAAACCAAATTGTAACTTTTTAACTAGCCTTATTCACAATAGAATTTCATTCAATTAACATAATGAGATTCCAAGATATTTAGTTGCTAACATTCAAGCAATACAATCTGCTATTTAGCCACAATTTATCCTATATAATTCCAATTTAAAACATCAGAAATTGTATATATTATTTGTGCCAACAATCAAACGTCTATGCCAATTTATCTAAGCTGAAATAAGTTCTTAGTTACCTACAGTTAAAACCAATTCTAAGATATATATATATATATATATATATATATATATATATATATATATATATATATATATATATATATATTACTTAGCACTAAGGATTTGTTTAAAATATGCAGGCTATGAAATACAAGTTTTAAAAATACAATTTATTCCTTTAAGTCTGCTACCTACAGCAACAATGGATGTTTGTTTTATATATTTAGTATACAAAAGGCAAGCTTAAAAACTCTTTAGGACTATGAATATAATTCTAAAATATAAATAATGCTCTTTAAGTCCATCAGTTGTAATTTAACTGCAGTGACTATGCATATATTTTGTTTTAAAATATTACCTGTAATTAGCAACCTTTTTATTCTTTACAAAAATAAACAAATCGATATCCAATTTCCAATATTTCTCACAGGTCCAATTTCACATCAGAATACCAAAATTGGGGTATGTTGCATGTGGAGAATAAAGAGTAGCTATTTGCTTATAATAACTGCAGGGTCTCGGCAAAAAAAAATTACCAGCCAAAGTTTAGCAAACGTTAGCCAAGTTTTTGCAGCAAAAGTTCTACCCCTTCTCTCTCTATGCTTGGGGTTAAATCATCTGATATCACCCCTCCCCTTTTTTGTTGAGTACCATCATTGGTGAAAATTGGAAACGCCCAATGGAGGCTTGTCCCTTTTCATTGGATACCTGGAAGGTCTTATCGGATTGGCCCTGGGAAACTTCATTTTTTTTTTTTAACAGCCAAAGGCTTCCTGGCTGCAATACTGGACCTTGGCCATCGGGGGCAGCATGACAAACAAACAGTTTCATTTAATCACTTCTAACATTTAAAAGCATTTCTTTAAAATGTGTAATTTAAAATGTTATAATTTCTTTATATTACTAAATTACATTACTGTATTATGTCACATTATTTATTCTGATTATTTTAAGACCACACGTGAATTTATTCCACTTATAATATATAAAATGCATTTAAAACCACATCTTTATGAAATAACTTAATATCATAATATCCTCATCCTGGATTCAATATCCTTCTTCAGCCATCCGCTCAATATCACATACATAGATATATGTGGTTCTCACACAATTATATCTACATTGGATTATTATTCCATACAGATTAATATTTCATATCTGTATATCTCTCTTTGAGAGGATGAAATATACAGGATATCATTTAAAATATCAATTATATGTGTACTTCCTAGACGCCTGGAATGAAAGAAATAATTGTTAGAAATGTTAATCATTCATATATACATATATATATATATATATATATATATATATATATATATAAATATTCATTTCTTTCATGTAATTAGCAAGAGTCCATGAGCTAGTGACGTATGGGATATACATTCCTACCAGGAGGGGCAAAGTTTCCCAAACCTCAAAATGCCTATAAATACACCCCTCACCACACCCACAAATCAGTTTTACAAACTTTGCCTCCTATGGAGGTGGTGAAGTAAGTTTGTGCTAGATTCTACGTTGATATGCGCTCCGCAGCAGGTTGGAGCCCGGTTTTCCTCTCAGCGTGCAGTGAATGTCAGAGGGATGTGAGGAGAGTATTGCCTATTTGAATGCAATGATCTCCTTCTACGGGGTCTATTTCATAGGTTCTCTGTTATCGGTCGTAGAGATTCATCTCTTACCTCCCTTTTCAGATCGACGATATACTCTTATATATATATATACCATTACCTCTGCTGATTTTCTGTTCAGTACTGGTTTGGCTTTCTACAACATGTAGATGAGTGTCCTGGGGTAAGTAAGTCTTATTTTCTGTGACACTCTAAGCTATGGTTGGGCACTTTTTTAATAAAGTTCTAAATATATGTATTCAAACATTTATTTGCCTTGACTCAGGATGTTCAACATTCCTTATTTTCAGACAGTCAGTTTCATATTTGGGATAATGCATTTGAATCAATAATTTTTTCTTACCTTAAAAATTTGACTTTTTCCCTGTGGGCTGTTAGGCTCGCGGGGGCTGAAAATGCTTCATTTTATTGCGTCATTCTTGGCGCAGACTTTTTTGGCGCAAATTTTTTTTCTATTTCCGGCGTCATACGTGTCGCCGGAAGTTGCGTCATTTTTTGACGTTTTTTTTGCGTCAAAAGTGTCGGCGTTCCGGATGTGGCGTCATTTTTGGCGCCAAAAGCATTTAGGCGCCAAATAATGTGGGCGTCTTATTTGGCGCTAAAAAAATATGGGCGTCACTTTTGTCTCCACATTATTTAAGTCTCATTATTTATTGCTTCTGGTTGCTAGAAGCTTGTTCACTGGCATTTTTTCCCATTCCTGAAACTGTCATTTAAGGAATTTGATCTATTTTGCTTTATATGTTGTTTTTTCTATTACATATTGCAAGATGTCCCACGTTGCAACTGAGTCAGAAGATACTTCAGGAAAATCGCTGCCTGGTGCTGGAGCTACCAAAGCTAAGTGTATCTGCTGTAAACTTTTGGTATCTGTTCCTCCAGCTGTTGTTTGTATTGAATGTCATGACAAACTTGTTAATGCAGATAAAATTTCCTTTAGTAAAGTTCCATTACCTGTTGCTGTTCCGTCAACATCTAATACTCAGAGTGTTCCTGATAACATAAGAGATTTTGTTTCTGAATCCATTAAGAAGGCTTTGTCTGTTATTCCTCCTTCTAGTAAACATAAAAAATCTTTTAAAACTTCTCATTGTTCAGATGAATTTTTAAATGAACATCATCATTCTGATTCTGATAATGGTTCTTCTGGTTCAGAAGATTCTGTCTCAGAGGTTGATGCTGATAAATCTTCATATTTATTTAAAATGGAATTTATTCGTTCTTTACTTAAAGAAGTTCTAATTGCTTTAGAAATTGAGGATTCTGGTCCTCTTGATACTAAATCTAAACGTTTAGATAAGGTTTTTAAATCTCCTGTAGTTATTCCAGAAGTTTTTCCTGTTCCTAGTGCTATTTCTGAAGTAATTTCCAGGGAATGGAATAATTTGGGTAATTCATTTACTCCTTCTAAACGTTTTAAGAAATTATATCCTGTGCCATCTGACAGATTAGAGTTTTGGGACAAAATCCCTAAGGTTGATGGGGCTGTCTCTACTCTTGCTAAGCGTACTACGATTCCTACGGCAGATGGTACTTCCTTTAAGGATCCTTTAGATAGGAAAATTGAATCCTTTCTAAGAAAAGCCTATTTGTGTTCAGGTAATCTTCTTAGACCTGCTATATCTTTGGCGGATGTTGCTGCAGCTTCAACTTTTTGGTTGGAAGCTTTAGCGCAACAAGTAACAGATCATAATTCTCATAGCATTATTATTCTTCTTCAACATGCTAATAATTTTATTTGTGATGCCATCTTTGATATCATTAGGGTTGATGTCAGGTATATGTCTCTAGCTATTTTAGCTAGAAGAGCTTTATGGCTTAAAACTTGGAATGCTGATATGTCTTCTAAGTCTACTCTGCTTTCCCTTTCTTTCCAGGGTAATAAATTATTTGGTTCTCAGTTGGATTCTATTATTTCAACTGTTCCTGGAGGGAAAGGAACTTTTTTACCACAGGATAAAAAAATCTAAAGGTAAATTCAGGTCTAATAATCGTTTTCGTTCCTTTCGTCACAACAAGGAACAGAAACCTGATCCTTCATCCTCAGGAGCGGTATCAGTTTGGAAACCATCTCCAGTCTGGAATAAATCCAAGCCTTCTAGAAAATCAAAGCCAGCTTCTAAGTCCACATGAAGGTGCGGCCCTCATTCCAGCTCAGCTGGTAGGGGGCAGATTACGTTTTTTCAAAGAAATTTGGATCAAATCCGTTCACAATCTTTGGATTCAGAAGGGTACAGAATTGGCTTCAAAATAAGACCTCCTGCAAAGAGATTTTTTCTTTCCCGTGTCCCAGTAAATCCAGCGAAGGCTCAAGCATTTCTGAAATGTGTTTCAGATCTAGAGTTGGCTGGAGTAATTATGCCAGTTCCAGTTCTGGAACGGGGGCTGGGGTTTTATTCAAATCTCTTCATTGTACCAAAGAAGGAGAATTCCTTCAGACCAGTTCTGGATCTAAAGATATTGAATCGTTATGTAAGGATACCAACATTCAAAATGGTAACTGTAAGGACTATCCTGCCTTTTGTTCAGCAAGGGCATTATATGTCTACAATAGATTTACAGGATGCATATCTGCATATTCCGATTCATCCAGATCACTTTCAGTTTCTGAGATTCTCTTTCCTAGACAAGCATTACCAGTTTGTGGCTCTACCGTTTGGTCTAGCAACAGCTCCAAGAATTTTTACAAAGGTTCTCGGTGCCCTTCTGTCTGTAATCAGAGAACAGGGTATTGTGGTATTTCCTTATTTGGACGATATCTTGGTACTTGCTCAGTCTTTACATTTAGCAGAATCTCATACGAATCGACTTGTGTTGTTTCTTCAAGATCATGGTTGGAGGATCAATTTACTAAAAAGTTCATTGATTCCTCAGACAAGGGTAACCTTTTTGGGTTTCCAGATAGATTCAGTGTCCATGACTCTATCTTTGACAGACAAGAGACGTCTAAAATTGATATCAGCTTGTCGAAACCTTCAGTCACAATCATTCCCTTCGGTAGCCTTATGCATGGAAATTCTAGGTCTTATGACTACTGCATCGGACGCGATCCCCTTTGCTCGTTTTCACATGCGACCTCTTCAGCTCTGTATGCTGAACCAATGGTGCAGGGATTACACAAAGATATCGCAATTAATATCTTTAAAACCGATTGTACGACACTCTCTGACGTGGTGGACAGATCACCATCGTTTAATTCAGGGGGCTTCTTTTGTTCTTCCGACCTGGACTGTAATTTCAACAGATGCAAGTCTTACAGGTTGGGGAGCTGTGTGGGGGTCTCTGACGGCACAAGGGGTTTGGGAATCTCAGGAGGTGAGATTACCGATCAATATTTTGGAACTCCGTGCAATTTTCAGAGCTCTTCAGTCTTGGCCTCTTCTGAAGAGAGAGTCGTTCATTTGTTTTCAGACAGACAATGTCACAACTGTAGCATACATCAATCATCAAGGAGGGACTCACAGTCCTCTAGCTATGAAAGAAGTATCTCGAATTCTGGTTTGGGCGGAATCCAGCTCCTGTCTAGTTTCTGCGGTTCATATCCCAGGTATAGACAATTGGGAAGCGGATTATCTCAGTCGCCAAACGTTGCATTTGGCGAATGGTCTCTTCACCCAGAGGTATTTCTTCAGATTGTTCAAATGTGGGGGCTTCCAGAAATAGATCTGATGGCCTCTCATCTAAACAAGAAACTTCCCAGGTATCTGTCCAGATCCAGGGATCCTCAAGCGGAAGCAGTGGATGCATTGTCACTACTTGGAAGTATCATCCTGCCTATATCTTTCCGCCTCTAGTTCTTCTTCCAAGAGTGATCTCCAAAATTCTGAAGGAATGCTCGTTTGTTCTGCTGGTAGCTCCAGCATGGCCTCACAGGTTTTGGTATGCGGATCTTGTCCGGATGGCTTCTTGCCAACCATGGACTCTTCCGTTAAGACCAGACCTTCTGTCTCAAGGTCCTTTTTTCCATCAGGATCTCAAATCCTTAAATTTAAAGGTATGGAGATTGAACGCTTGATTCTTAGTCAAAGAGGTTTCTCTGACTCTGTGATTAATACTATGTTACAGGCTCGTAAATCTGTATCTAGGGAGATATATTATAGAGTCTGGAAGACTTATATTTCTTGGTGTCTTTTTCATCATTTTTCCTGGCATTCTTTTAGAATTCCAAGAATTTTACAGTTTCTTCAGGATGGTTTGGATAAAGGTTTGTCTGCAAGTTCCTTGAAAGGACAAATCTCTGCTCTTTCTGTTCTTTTTCACAGAAAGATTGCTAATCTTCCTGATATTCATTGTTTTGTACAAGCTTTGGTGCGTATAAAACCTGTTATTAAGTCAATTTCTCCTCCTTGTAGTTTGAATTTGGTTCTGGGGGCTCTTCAAGCTCCTCCGTTTGAACCTATGCATTCATTGGACATTAAATTACTTTCTTGGAAAGTTTTGTTCCTTTTGGCCATCTCTTCTGCCAGAAGAGTTTCTGAATTATCTGCTCTTTCTTGTGAGTCTCCTTTTTTGATTTTTCATCAGGATAAGGCGGTGTTGCGAACTTCTTTTGAATTTTTACCTAAGGTTGTGAATTCCAACAACATTAGTAGAGAGATTGTGGTTCCTTCATTATGTCCTAATCCTAAGAATTCTAAGGAGAAATCATTGCATTCTTTGGATGTGGTTAGAGCTTTGAAATATTATGTTGAAGCTACTAAGACTTTCCGAAAGACTTCTAATCTATTTGTTATCTTTTCCGGTTCTAGGAAAGGTCAGAAGGCCTCTGCCATTTCTTTGGCATCCTGGTTGAAATCTTTAATTCATCATGCTTATGTTGAGTCGGGTAAAACTCCGCCTCAAAGGATTACAGCTCATTCTACTAGGTCAGTTTCTACTTCCTGGGCGTTTAGGAATGAAGCTTCGGTTGATCAGATTTGCAAAGCAGCAACTTGGTCCTCTTTGCATACTTTTACTAAATTCTACCATTTTGATGTGTTTTCTTCTTCTGAAGCAGTTTTTGGTAGAAAAGTACTTCAGGCAGCTGTTTCAGTTTGAATCTTCTGCTTATGTTTTCATTTAAACTTTATTTTGGGTGTGGATTATTTTCAGCAGGAATTGGCTGTCTTTATTTTATCCCTCCCTCTCTAGTGACTCTTGCGTGGAAAGATCCACATCTTGGGTAGTCATCCCATACGTCACTAGCTCATGGACTCTTGCTAATTACATGAAAGAAAACATAATTTATGTAAGAACTTACCTGATAAATTCATTTCTTTCATATTAGCAAGAGTCCATGAGGCCCACCCCTTTTTTTGTGGTGGTTATGATTTTTTTGTATAAAGCACAATTATTTCCAATTCCTTATTTTTTATGCTTTCGCACTTTTTTCTTATCACCCCACTTCTTGGCTATTCGTTAAACTGATTTGTGGGTGTGGTGAGGGGTGTATTTATAGGCATTTTGAGGTTTGGGAAACTTTGCCCCTCCTGGTAGGAATGTATATCCCATACGTCACTAGCTCATGGACTCTTGCTAATATGAAAGAAATGAATTTATCAGGTAAGTTCTTACATAAATTATGTTATTTGCAATATTTTTCAATCTCAGCAAATATGAATGTTATTTGTCTCTGCCTGGCCACTTTCGTTATCTAGAGTTTATTTATGGATTCAAATACAGCCTGGACATATGGTTGTGTAAGATGTGTATATAGCTCACAGGAGGTCATTTAACAGGTAGTTGTTAAAAGCCACAATTCCTTGAATATGTTTGTATCCTCAAACAATATCACAGACGGATTGGCTCCTCATCTTTGCAGGAAACCCATATATGGGCATGCACCTCTGAGGCTCCATCATGCTAATTTCCATTTCCTTGAAATTGTGAGCATCTCATTAGGCTTTAAATTAAAAGTTTTAGACATTTACGTCTCTATTCACTGTATGGGGTAAAGGATGTTTTGAAGTGACTTTTATGATTCATCCTGTGTAATCAAAATCAGTGGGGCTAAATTTCACACAATGCCATTTGAAGTTTTTAGAAATTAAATGAATTATTTGATGTACACAGCCACATCACCATTAAATAATAAGTATACCTGTGTATATCATCTAATAATATTTTAAATACCTTGACAATCTGATGGTCTCTTGTTTTGAACAACAAACTTCCCAGGTACCTTGTGAGGTCCAGGGATCCTCAGGCAGAGGTGTTGGATGCTCTTGCAGTTCCCTGGTCCTTCCAGCCTGCTTACTTATTCCCCCCTCTGGTCCTGCTTCCCAGAGTGATTTAAAAAATCAAAATGTAACAGACATTTGTAATTCTGTTAGCCCTAGCATGACCTCACAGGATTTGGCATGCGGAGCTGGTCCGAATGTCCAGTTGCCCGCCGTGGCCTCTTCCTCTAAGGCCAGACCTTCTGTCTCAAGGCCCCTTTTTCCATCCAGTTTTAAAGTCTCTGAACTTAAAGGGACAGTCAAGTCTAAAAAAAACATTTCATGATTTAAATAGGGCATGTCATTTTAAACAACTTTGCAATTTACTTTTATCCCAAATTTTGCTTTGTTCTCTTGGTATTCTTAGTTGAATGCTAAACCTAGGAGGTTCATATGCTAATTTCTTATACCTTGAAAACCGCCTCTGCATTTGACAGTTTTTCACCACTAGAGTGCGTTAGTTCATGTGTTTCATATAGATAACATTGAGCTCATGCACGTGAATTTACCGAGGAATGAGCACTGATTGGCTAAAATGCAAGTCTGTCAAAATAAATTAAATAAGGGGGCTGTCTGCAGAGGCTTAGATACAAGGTAATCACAGAGGTAAAACGTGTATTATTATAACTGTTGGTTATGCAAAACTGGGGAATGGGTAATTAAGGGATTAGCAAAAATTCTGGTGTTGACAGTCCCTTTAATGGCATGGAAATTGAACGCATAGTTTTCAGTCATAGGGGTTTCTCTGACTCTCTGATTCACACTGAGTCAGGCACGCAAGCCTTTTTCTAGGAAGATATACCACAAAGTTTGGAAAACTTACATTTCATGGTGTACTTACCATGATTATTCCTGGCATTCTTTTAGAATTCCTAGGATTCTTCAATTTCTTCAGAATGGTTTAGATAAAGGTTTATCTGCCAGTTCTTTGAAAGGCCAAATATCTGCCCTTTCTGTATTGTTTCATAGGAAAATTGCTATTCTTCCTGATGTTCATTATTTTGTTCAGGCTTTAATCCGGAATAAACCTGTTATTAGGCCTATTTCTCCTCCTTGGGGTCTTAACTTATTATTAAAAGTGTTACAGGCTCCTCTTTTGGAACCTTTGCAGAAATTTGACATTAAACTACTTTCTTGGAAAGTGCTGTTTCTTTTGGCTATCTCTTTTGCTAGAAGAGTTTCTGAATTGTCTACCCTCTCTTGTGAGTCTCCTTATCTGATGTTCCATCAGGATAAAGCTGTTTTGCGGACTACTTTTTAATTTTTACCTGAAGTTGTTAACTTAGCAAATCAGATAATAGAAGTAAATTGGAAAGTTGTTTAAAGTTTTGTGCTGTATCTGAAAGAACAATTTTGGGTTTCATGTCCCTTTACAATTGCAAAATGTAATCTAAATATCTTGCATGTATAGTCTAAAATAGCTAGAAGAATCTGTTTTACCTGTCAGTACTATATTTTAATATAATTGTTTGTTTGTTTTTTATCTTTAGTGAATGAGAAAAATACTCTTCAGGATGAGAATAAAAGGCTTTCAGATGAACTCCAATATATGCAGAAGAAAACAGAGTAAGTTTAGTGCTTGCGTTGTTTGTACTTTTGTATGTATTTGTCACGCCTGATCCTGGAACCTCCAGATTCCTATAGGTTGCCTTCCCTCCTGAGCCACTAGAGGATTGGGCTCTGTTTGAGAATTGCTTATTCTACTGCCTGCTCTGATTGGCCATTTGTCTGCAGGCAGTTACTCAATCAACACCCTATATAAGCTGCTTCCTGTGTTTGCCCGTGTCTAGGACTGTATGATGCTGTTCTCTGTTTACTACCCTTGCCTGTTTCCTGTACTTAGTCTTTGAAATTCAATTTGGTTCTGTTGTTGCCTGCAAGATTTTGACCTTTGACCTGCACAATTTTTACCCCTTTTGGATCCTGATGTTGCACTGTATTTAGCCTGTATGTTATTGAACTTTTTTTTGTCTTGTCTTCTGGATTTGTCACATCCTGGGTCTAACCCTCCATGCTGGGGCAGTGTATCTCATTGTCACTTCCCAACCTCAGGGTCCTGACTTTACTATTCCCGTGACGGTATTCCCTCCTCAACCATTCGAAAAGCATTAGTGCAGGCTAATATATTCAATTTATTCCCATTGGGGGATGTAGAAGAAAGGAAGAGAAGCCAAAGAAGGTAGGCAAAGGAAAGGTACCCAGCATGTAGAATAGTACAATAATATGGCTTAGGACGGGTAACCTGTAAATATTAGAAGAGTTTGTGTTTTATATGGACATTTGTAAACAAGCAGTAGTATCTTTACAACTTTAACTATCCTTTTTCTCTCATAATACTGTTCAGTAACTCATAAAGTCAGTCTTAAAGGGACGTGAAAGTCAACATCTAAACACACAGCAGGGGTCCATAATGCAATGTGCAACACATTTAGGTCTCTATATAGCAGCATATAATTACATTGAGTAACTCATTGAGACATTATTATTTTAAATGTGTTTTTATTCTAGATACAATGTAAGAAATGCCCAGCTTTCCTTAAGAATATATTTATATAATCTGCATATATGGGTTAACTATGTCCTATCAGGAGTTTGATCAACCTCAGGTCTGACGTGAACTCGTACTTGTGGTTTTCCTCATACACTTTGATAATATAAACAAAACTCAGCAAAGCATAATAATGTTTAACAGTCAATTTAATTAATATAATAGCAAGATTAATCATCTTTCCATTGTAGTGTGATGAGTCATATAAAACTCCTCCATAAAACTGGCTGTGCAACTGAGCCATCAGCATAATGGGGGTTATCTATTGTTCTAGCAAAATACTCTCACATGATTATTTTTTGACTCCATGGTGGCTTATCATTTTCTCGCCCTATGTTAGTGGCTTTATTAAAGGAATAGTCTAGTCAAAATTAAACTCTCATGATTCAGATAGAGCATGCAAATTTTAAACAACTTTCTAATTTACTCCTATTATCAATTTTTCTTTGTTTTCTTGGCATCTTTTATTTGAAAAAGCAAGAATGTAAGCATAGGAGCCGGCCCATTTTTGGTTCAGAACCTGGGTAGTGCTTTCTGATTTGTGTCTAAATGTAGCCACCAATCAGCAAGCACTACCCAGGTGCTAAACCAAAATTGGCCGGCTCCTAAGCTTACATTCAAATAAAGATGCCAAAAGAACGAAGAAAATTCGATAATTTAAGTTTAATTTTGACTAGACTATTCCTTTAAGCATAGTATATAATGCAATGTTATTGTTTGTGCTCATGCCTCATATGTTTGCATGTCTTATCATTTAAATTAGGTATTTTCAGGTGAAGGGCACAGACATTTCTTTCATGTAATTAACAAGAGTCCATGAGCTAGTGACGTATGGGATATACATTCCTACCAGGAGGGGCAAAGTTTCCCAAACCTTAAAATGCCTATAAATACACCCCTCACCACACCCACAAATCAGTTTTACAAACTTTGCCTCCAAGGGAGGTGGTGAAGTAAGTTTGTGCTAGATTCTACGTTGATATGCGCTCCGCAGCAAGTTGGAGCCCGGTTTTCCTCTCAGCGTGCAGTGAATGTCAGAGGGATGTGAGGAGAGTATTGCCTATTGAATGCAGTGATCTCCTTCTACGGGGTCTATTTCATAAGGTTCTCTGTTATCGGTCGTAGAGATTCATCTCTTACCTCCCTTTTCAGATCGACGATATACTCTTATATTTACCATTTCCTCTACTGATTCTCGTTTCAGTACTGGTTTGGCTTTCTACAAACATGTAGATGAGTGTCCTGGGGTAAGTAAGTCTTATTTTCTGTGACACTCTAAGCTATGGTTGGGCACTTTATTTATAAAGTTCTAAATATATGTATTCAAACATTTATTTGCCTTGACTCAGAATGTTCAACTTTCCTTATTTCCAGACAGTCAGTTTCATATTTGGGATTATGCTTTCAATTATCATATTTTGTCTTACCTCAAAAATTTGACTTTTTTCCCTGTGGGCTGTTAGGCTCGCGGGGGCTGAAAATGCTTCATTTTATTGCGTCATTTTTGGCGCGGATTTTTTTGGCGCAAAAATTCATTTCCGTTTCCGGCGTCATACGTGTCGCCGGAAGTTGCGTCATTTTTTGACGTTATTTTGCGCCAAAAATG